>NW_027506993.1:0-312500 GCF_052324685.1 Brachyhypopomus gauderio
TGTCCACAGAATGTGATTTTGGATACACTAGCTGTCTGGTAAAAAAAAATTACTTGGTTTCAGGTATTTGACTAAGAGATATCTTGCTGGGAAAAAAAGGTGGAAGTGGGATTTTGAACCCATGTAGCTCCTGCACTTAGCTTCTAATTGGGAGCATGTGGCTCAACACGTTGAGCTACCTGAGAAGATATGAACATAGGGTAAACTTTAGGTCTTTTGAGGCAAGGATAACATGTACAATGTCAATGCGCAGTTGCCTCTACAATTTATATTTCAAATCCGAGTTTGTCATCTGTCCACAGAATGTGATTTCGGATACACTAGCTGTCTGGTAAAAAAAAATTACTTGGTTTCAGGTATTTGACTAAGAGAAATTTTGCTGGGAAAAAAAGGTGGAAATGGGATTTGAACCCATGTAGCTCCTGAACTTTGCTTCTAATTGGAAGCCATGTGGCTCAACACGTTGAGCTACCAGAGAAGACATGAGTGTGAGGTAAACTTTAGGTCTTTTGAGGCAAGGATAAAATGTACAATGTCAATGCGCAGTTGCCTCTACAATTTATATTTCAAATCCGAGTTTGTCATCTGTCCACAGAATGTGATTTCGGATACACTAGCTGTCTGGTAAAAAAAAAATTACTTGGTTTCAGGTATTTGACTAAGAGATATCTTGCTGGGAAAAAAGGTGGAAGTGGGATTTGAACCCATGTAGCTCCTGCACTTCGCTTCTAATTGGGAGCATGTTAGGCTCAACACGTTGAGCTACCAGAGAAGACATGAAGATGGGGTAAACTTTAGGTCTTTTGAGGCAAGGATAAAATGTACAATGTCAATGCGCAGTTGCCTCTACAATTTATATTTCAAATCCGAGTTTGTCATCTGTCCACAGAATGTGATTTCGGATACACTAGCTGTCTGGTAAAAAAGAAATTACTTGGTTTCAGGTATTTGACTAAGAGATATCTTGCTGGGAAAAAAAGGTGGAAGTGGGATTTGAACCCATGTAGCTCCTGCATTTCGCTTCTAATTGGGAGTATGTGGCTCAACACGTTGAGCTACCTGAGAAGATATGAACATAGGGTAAACTTTAGGTCTTTTGAGGCAAGGATAAAATGTACAATGTCAATGCGCAGTTGCCTCTACAATTTATATTTCAAATCCGAGTTTGTCATCTGTCCACAGAATGTGATTTTGGATACACTAGCTGTCTGGTAAAAAAAAATTACTTGGTTTCAGGTATTTGACTAAGAGATATCTTGCTGGGAAAAAAAGGTGGAAGTGGGATTTGAACCCATGTAGCCCCTGCACTTCGCTTCTAATTGGGAGCATGTGGCTCAACACGTTGAGCTACCAGAGAAGACATGAAGACAGGGTAAACTTTAGGTCTTTTGAGGCAAGGATAAAATGTACAATGTCAATGCGCAGTTGCCTCTACAATTTATATTTCAAATCCGAGTTTGTCATCTGTCCACAGAATGTGATTTCGGATACACTAGCTGTCTGGTAAAAAAGAAATTACTTGGTTTCAGGTATTTGACTAAGAGATATCTTGCTGGGAAAAAAAGGTGGAAGTGGGATTTGAACCCATGTAGCTCCTGCACTTCGCTTCTAATTGGGAGCATGTGGCTCAACACGTTGAGCTACCAGAGAAGACATGAACATAGGGTAAACTTTAGGTCTTTTGAGGCAAGGATAAAATGTACAATGTCAATGCGCAGTTGCCTCTACAATTTATATTTCAAATCCGAGTTTGTCATCTGTCCACAGAATGTGATTTTGGATACACTAGCTGTCTGGTAAAAAAAAATTACTTGGTTTCAGGTATTTGACTAAGATATCTTGCTGGGAAAAAAAGGTGGAAGTGGGATTTGAACTCATGTAGCCCCTGCACTTCGCTTCTAATTGGGAGAATGTGGCTCAACACGTTGAGCTACCAGAGAAGACATGAAGACAGGGTAAACTTTAGGTCTTTTGAGGCAAGGATAAAATGTACAATGTCAATGCGCAGTTGCCTCTACAATTTATATTTCAAATCCGAGTTTGTCATCTGTCCACAGAATGTGATTTCGGATACACTAGCTGTCTGGTAAAAAAGAAATTACTTGGTTTCAGGTATTTGACTAAGATATCTTGCTGGGAAAAAAAGGTGGAAGTGGGATTTGAACCCATGTAGCTCCTGCACTTCGCTTCTAATTGGGAGTATGTGGCTCAACACGTTGAGCTACCTGAGAAGATATGAACATAGGGTAAACTTTAGGTCTTTTGAGGCAAGGATAAAATGTACAATGTCAATGCGCAGTTGCCTCTACAATTTATATTTCAAATCCGAGTTTGTCATCTGTCCACAGAATGTGATTTTGGATACACTAGCTGTCTGGTAAAAAAAAATTACTTGGTTTCAGGTATTTGACTAAGAGATATCTTGCTGGGAAAAAAAGGTGGAAGTGGGATTTGAACCCATGTAGCCCCTGCACTTCGCTTCTAATTGGGAGCATGTGGCTCAACACGTTGAGCTACCAGAGAAGACATGAAGACAGGGTAAACTTTAGGTCTTTTGAGGCAAGGATAAAATGTACAATGTCAATGCGCAGTTGCCTCTACAATTTATATTTCAAATCCGAGTTTGTCATCTGTCCACAGAATGTGATTTTGGATACACTAGCTGTCTGGTAAAAAAAAATTACTTGGTTTCAGGTATTTGACTAAGATATCTTGCTGGGAAAAAAAGGTGGAAGTGGGATTTGAACTCATGTAGCCCCTGCACTTCGCTTCTAATTGGGAGAATGTGGCTCAACACGTTGAGCTACCAGAGAAGACATGAAGACAGGGTAAACTTTAGGTCTTTTGAGGCAAGGATAAAATGTACAATGTCAATGCGCAGTTGCCTCTACAATTTATATTTCAAATCCGAGTTTGTCATCTGTCCACAGAATGTGATTTCGGATACACTAGCTGTCTGGTAAAAAAGAAATTACTTGGTTTCAGGTATTTGACTAAGAGATATCTTGCTGGGAAAAAAAGGTGGAAGTGGGATTTGAACCCATGTAGCTCCTGCACTTAGCTTCTAATTGGGAGCATGTGGCTCAACACGTTGAGCTACCTGAGAAGATATGAACATAGGGTAAACTTTAGGTCTTTTGAGGCAAGGATAACATGTACAATGTCAATGCGCAGTTGCCTCTACAATTTATATTTCAAATCCGAGTTTGTCATCTGTCCACAGAATGTGATTTCGGATACACTAGCTGTCTGGTAAAAAAAAATTACTTGGTTTCAGGTATTTGACTAAGAGAAATTTTGCTGGGAAAAAAAGGTGGAAATGGGATTTGAACCCATGTAGCTCCTGAACTTTGCTTCTAATTGGAAGCATGTGGCTCAACACGTTGAGCTACCAGAGAAGACATGAGTGTGAGGTAAACTTTAGGTCTTTTGAGGCAAGGATAAAATGTACAATGTCAATGCGCAGTTGCCTCTACAATTTATATTTCAAATCCGAGTTTGTCATCTGTCCACAGAATGTGATTTCGGATACACTAGCTGTCTGGTAAAAAAAAATTACTTGGTTTCAGGTATTTGACTAAGAGATATCTTGCTGGGAAAAAAGGTGGAAGTGGGATTTGAACCCATGTAGCTCCTGCACTTCGCTTCTAATTGGGAGCATGTGGCTCAACACGTTGAGCTACCAGAGAAGACATGAAGATGGGGTAAACTTTAGGTCTTTTGAGGCAAGGATAAAATGTACAATGTCAATGCGCAGTTGCCTCTACAATTTATATTTCAAATCCGAGTTTGTCATCTGTCCACAGAATGTGATTTCGGATACACTAGCTGTCTGGTAAAAAAGAAATTACTTGGTTTCAGGTATTTGACTAAGAGATATCTTGCTGGGAAAAAAAGGTGGAAGTGGGATTTGAACCCATGTAGCTCCTGCATTTCGCTTCTAATTGGGAGTATGTGGCTCAACACGTTGAGCTACCTGAGAAGATATGAACATAGGGTAAACTTTAGGTCTTTTGAGGCAAGGATAAAATGTACAATGTCAATGCGCAGTTGCCTCTACAATTTATATTTCAAATCCGAGTTTGTCATCTGTCCACAGAATGTGATTTTGGATACACTAGCTGTCTGGTAAAAAAAAATTACTTGGTTTCAGGTATTTGACTAAGAGATATCTTGCTGGGAAAAAAAGGTGGAAGTGGGATTTGAACCCATGTAGCCCCTGCACTTCGCTTCTAATTGGGAGCATGTGGCTCAACACGTTGAGCTACCAGAGAAGACATGAAGACAGGGTAAACTTTAGGTCTTTTGAGGCAAGGATAAAATGTACAATGTCAATGCGCAGTTGCCTCTACAATTTATATTTCAAATCCGAGTTTGTCATCTGTCCACAGAATGTGATTTCGGATACACTAGCTGTCTGGTAAAAAAGAAATTACTTGGTTTCAGGTATTTGACTAAGAGATATCTTGCTGGGAAAAAAAGGTGGAAGTGGGATTTGAACCCATGTAGCTCCTGCACTTCGCTTCTAATTGGGAGCATGTGGCTCAACACGTTGAGCTACCAGAGAAGACATGAACATAGGGTAAACTTTAGGTCTTTTGAGGCAAGGATAAAATGTACAATGTCAATGCGCAGTTGCCTCTACAATTTATATTTCAAATCCGAGTTTGTCATCTGTCCACAGAATGTGATTTTGGATACACTAGCTGTCTGGTAAAAAAAAATTACTTGGTTTCAGGTATTTGACTAAGATATCTTGCTGGGAAAAAAAGGTGGAAGTGGGATTTGAACTCATGTAGCCCCTGCACTTCGCTTCTAATTGGGAGAATGTGGCTCAACACGTTGAGCTACCAGAGAAGACATGAAGACAGGGTAAACTTTAGGTCTTTTGAGGCAAGGATAAAATGTACAATGTCAATGCGCAGTTGCCTCTACAATTTATATTTCAAATCCGAGTTTGTCATCTGTCCACAGAATGTGATTTCGGATACACTAGCTGTCTGGTAAAAAAGAAATTACTTGGTTTCAGGTATTTGACTAAGATATCTTGCTGGGAAAAAAAGGTGGAAGTGGGATTTGAACCCATGTAGCTCCTGCACTTCGCTTCTAATTGGGAGTATGTGGCTCAACACGTTGAGCTACCTGAGAAGATATGAACATAGGGTAAACTTTAGGTCTTTTGAGGCAAGGATAAAATGTACAATGTCAATGCGCAGTTGCCTCTACAATTTATATTTCAAATCCGAGTTTGTCATCTGTCCACAGAATGTGATTTTGGATACACTAGCTGTCTGGTAAAAAAAAATTACTTGGTTTCAGGTATTTGACTAAGAGATATCTTGCTGGGAAAAAAAGGTGGAAGTGGGATTTGAACCCATGTAGCCCCTGCACTTCGCTTCTAATTGGGAGCATGTGGCTCAACACGTTGAGCTACCAGAGAAGACATGAAGACAGGGTAAACTTTAGGTCTTTTGAGGCAAGGATAAAATGTACAATGTCAATGCGCAGTTGCCTCTACAATTTATATTTCAAATCCGAGTTTGTCATCTGTCCACAGAATGTGATTTTGGATACACTAGCTGTCTGGTAAAAAAAAATTACTTGGTTTCAGGTATTTGACTAAGATATCTTGCTGGGAAAAAAAGGTGGAAGTGGGATTTGAACTCATGTAGCCCCTGCACTTCGCTTCTAATTGGGAGAATGTGGCTCAACACGTTGAGCTACCAGAGAAGACATGAAGACAGGGTAAACTTTAGGTCTTTTGAGGCAAGGATAAAATGTACAATGTCAATGCGCAGTTGCCTCTACAATTTATATTTCAAATCCGAGTTTGTCATCTGTCCACAGAATGTGATTTCGGATACACTAGCTGTCTGGTAAAAAAGAAATTACTTGGTTTCAGGTATTTGACTAAGAGATATCTTGCTGGGAAAAAAAGGTGGAAGTGGGATTTGAACCCATGTAGCTCCTGCACTTAGCTTCTAATTGGGAGCATGTGGCTCAACACGTTGAGCTACCTGAGAAGATATGAACATAGGGTAAACTTTAGGTCTTTTGAGGCAAGGATAACATGTACAATGTCAATGCGCAGTTGCCTCTACAATTTATATTTCAAATCCGAGTTTGTCATCTGTCCACAGAATGTGATTTCGGATACACTAGCTGTCTGGTAAAAAAAAATTACTTGGTTTCAGGTATTTGACTAAGAGAAATTTTGCTGGGAAAAAAAGGTGGAAATGGGATTTGAACCCATGTAGCTCCTGAACTTTGCTTCTAATTGGAAGCATGTGGCTCAACACGTTGAGCTACCAGAGAAGACATGAGTGTGAGGTAAACTTTAGGTCTTTTGAGGCAAGGATAAAATGTACAATGTCAATGCGCAGTTGCCTCTACAATTTATATTTCAAATCCGAGTTTGTCATCTGTCCACAGAATGTGATTTCGGATACACTAGCTGTCTGGTAAAAAAGAAATTACTTGGTTTCAGGTATTTGACTAAGAGATATCTTGCTGGGAAAAAAAGGTGGAAGTGGGATTTGAACCCATGTAGCTCCTGCATTTCGCTTCTAATTGGGAGTATGTGGCTCAACACGTTGAGCTACCTGAGAAGATATGAACATAGGGTAAACTTTAGGTCTTTTGAGGCAAGGATAAAATGTACAATGTCAATGCGCAGTTGCCTCTACAATTTATATTTCAAATCCGAGTTTGTCATCTGTCCACAGAATGTGATTTTGGATACACTAGCTGTCTGGTAAAAAAAAATTACTTGGTTTCAGGTATTTGACTAAGAGATATCTTGCTGGGAAAAAAAGGTGGAAGTGGGATTTGAACCCATGTAGCCCCTGCACTTCGCTTCTAATTGGGAGCATGTGGCTCAACACGTTGAGCTACCAGAGAAGACATGAAGACAGGGTAAACTTTAGGTCTTTTGAGGCAAGGATAAAATGTACAATGTCAATGCGCAGTTGCCTCTACAATTTATATTTCAAATCCGAGTTTGTCATCTGTCCACAGAATGTGATTTCGGATACACTAGCTGTCTGGTAAAAAAGAAATTACTTGGTTTCAGGTATTTGACTAAGAGATATCTTGCTGGGAAAAAAAGGTGGAAGTGGGATTTGAACCCATGTAGCTCCTGCACTTCGCTTCTAATTGGGAGCATGTGGCTCAACACGTTGAGCTACCAGAGAAGACATGAACATAGGGTAAACTTTAGGTCTTTTGAGGCAAGGATAAAATGTACAATGTCAATGCGCAGTTGCCTCTACAATTTATATTTCAAATCCGAGTTTGTCATCTGTCCACAGAATGTGATTTTGGATACACTAGCTGTCTGGTAAAAAAAAATTACTTGGTTTCAGGTATTTGACTAAGATATCTTGCTGGGAAAAAAAGGTGGAAGTGGGATTTGAACTCATGTAGCCCCTGCACTTCGCTTCTAATTGGGAGAATGTGGCTCAACACGTTGAGCTACCAGAGAAGACATGAAGACAGGGTAAACTTTAGGTCTTTTGAGGCAAGGATAAAATGTACAATGTCAATGCGCAGTTGCCTCTACAATTTATATTTCAAATCCGAGTTTGTCATCTGTCCACAGAATGTGATTTCGGATACACTAGCTGTCTGGTAAAAAAGAAATTACTTGGTTTCAGGTATTTGACTAAGAGATATCTTGCTGGGAAAAAAGGTGGAAGTGGGATTTGAACCCATGTAGCTCCTGCACTTCGCTTCTAATTGGGAGCATGTGGCTCAACACGTTGAGCTACCAGAGAAGACATGAAGATGGGGTAAACGTTAGGTCTTTTGAGGCAAGGATAAAATGTACAATGTCAATGCGCAGTTGCCTCTACAATTTATATTTCAAATCCGAGTTTGTCATCTGTCCACAGAATGTGATTTCGGATACACTAGCTGTCTGGTAAAAAAGAAATTACTTGGTTTCAGGTATTTGACTAAGAGATATCTTGCTGGGAAAAAAAGGTGGAAGTGGGATTTGAACCCATGTAGCTCCTGCATTTCGCTTCTAATTGGGAGTATGTGGCTCAACACGTTGAGCTACCTGAGAAGATATGAACATAGGGTAAACTTTAGGTCTTTTGAGGCAAGGATAAAATGTACAATGTCAATGCGCAGTTGCCTCTACAATTTATATTTCAAATCCGAGTTTGTCATCTGTCCACAGAATGTGATTTTGGATACACTAGCTGTCTGGTAAAAAAAAATTACTTGGTTTCAGGTATTTGACTAAGAGATATCTTGCTGGGAAAAAAAGGTGGAAGTGGGATTTGAACCCATGTAGCCCCTGCACTTCGCTTCTAATTGGGAGCATGTGGCTCAACACGTTGAGCTACCAGAGAAGACATGAAGACAGGGTAAACTTTAGGTCTTTTGAGGCAAGGATAAAATGTACAATGTCAATGCGCAGTTGCCTCTACAATTTATATTTCAAATCCGAGTTTGTCATCTGTCCACAGAATGTGATTTCGGATACACTAGCTGTCTGGTAAAAAAGAAATTACTTGGTTTCAGGTATTTGACTAAGAGATATCTTGCTGGGAAAAAAAGGTGGAAGTGGGATTTGAACCCATGTAGCTCCTGCACTTCGCTTCTAATTGGGAGCATGTGGCTCAACACGTTGAGCTACCAGAGAAGACATGAACATAGGGTAAACTTTAGGTCTTTTGAGGCAAGGATAAAATGTACAATGTCAATGCGCAGTTGCCTCTACAATTTATATTTCAAATCCGAGTTTGTCATCTGTCCACAGAATGTGATTTTGGATACACTAGCTGTCTGGTAAAAAAAAATTACTTGGTTTCAGGTATTTGACTAAGATATCTTGCTGGGAAAAAAAGGTGGAAGTGGGATTTGAACTCATGTAGCCCCTGCACTTCGCTTCTAATTGGGAGAATGTGGCTCAACACGTTGAGCTACCAGAGAAGACATGAAGACAGGGTAAACTTTAGGTCTTTTGAGGCAAGGATAAAATGTACAATGTCAATGCGCAGTTGCCTCTACAATTTATATTTCAAATCCGAGTTTGTCATCTGTCCACAGAATGTGATTTCGGATACACTAGCTGTCTGGTAAAAAAGAAATTACTTGGTTTCAGGTATTTGACTAAGATATCTTGCTGGGAAAAAAAGGTGGAAGTGGGATTTGAACCCATGTAGCTCCTGCACTTCGCTTCTAATTGGGAGTATGTGGCTCAACACGTTGAGCTACCTGAGAAGATATGAACATAGGGTAAACTTTAGGTCTTTTGAGGCAAGGATAAAATGTACAATGTCAATGCGCAGTTGCCTCTACAATTTATATTTCAAATCCGAGTTTGTCATCTGTCCACAGAATGTGATTTTGGATACACTAGCTGTCTGGTAAAAAAAAATTACTTGGTTTCAGGTATTTGACTAAGAGATATCTTGCTGGGAAAAAAAGGTGGAAGTGGGATTTGAACCCATGTAGCCCCTGCACTTCGCTTCTAATTGGGAGCATGTGGCTCAACACGTTGAGCTACCAGAGAAGACATGAAGACAGGGTAAACTTTAGGTCTTTTGAGGCAAGGATAAAATGTACAATGTCAATGCGCAGTTGCCTCTACAATTTATATTTCAAATCCGAGTTTGTCATCTGTCCACAGAATGTGATTTTGGATACACTAGCTGTCTGGTAAAAAAAAATTACTTGGTTTCAGGTATTTGACTAAGATATCTTGCTGGGAAAAAAAGGTGGAAGTGGGATTTGAACTCATGTAGCCCCTGCACTTCGCTTCTAATTGGGAGAATGTGGCTCAACACGTTGAGCTACCAGAGAAGACATGAAGACAGGGTAAACTTTAGGTCTTTTGAGGCAAGGATAAAATGTACAATGTCAATGCGCAGTTGCCTCTACAATTTATATTTCAAATCCGAGTTTGTCATCTGTCCACAGAATGTGATTTCGGATACACTAGCTGTCTGGTAAAAAAGAAATTACTTGGTTTCAGGTATTTGACTAAGATATCTTGCTGGGAAAAAAAGGTGGAAGTGGGATTTGAACCCATGTAGCTCCTGCACTTCGCTTCTAATTGGGAGTATGTGGCTCAACACGTTGAGCTACCTGAGAAGATATGAACATAGGGTAAACTTTAGGTCTTTTGAGGCAAGGATAAAATGTACAATGTCAATGCGCAGTTGCCTCTACAATTTATATTTCAAATCCGAGTTTGTCATCTGTCCACAGAATGTGATTTTGGATACACTAGCTGTCTGGTAAAAAAAAATTACTTGGTTTCAGGTATTTGACTAAGAGATATCTTGCTGGGAAAAAAAGGTGGAAGTGGGATTTGAACCCATGTAGCCCCTGCACTTCGCTTCTAATTGGGAGCATGTGGCTCAACACGTTGAGCTACCAGAGAAGACATGAAGACAGGGTAAACTTTAGGTCTTTTGAGGCAAGGATAAAATGTACAATGTCAATGTGCAGTTGCCTCTACAATTTATATTTCAAATCCGAGTTTGTCATCTGTCCACAGAATGTGATTTCGGATACACTAGCTGTCTGGTAAAAAAGAAATTACTTGGTTTCAGGTATTTGACTAAGAGATATCTTGCTGGGAAAAAAAGGTGGAAGTGGGATTTGAACCCATGTAGCTCCTGCACTTCGCTTCTAATTGGGAGCATGTGGCTCAACACGTTGAGCTACCAGAGAACACATGAACATAGGGTAAACTTTAGGTCTTTTGAGGCAAGGATAAAATGTACAATGTCAATGCGCAGTTGCCTCTACAATTTATATTTCAAATCCGAGTTTGTCATCTGTCCACAGAATGTGATTTTGGATACACTAGCTGTCTGGTAAAAAAAAATTACTTGGTTTCAGGTATTTGACTAAGATATCTTGCTGGGAAAAAAAGGTGGAAGTGGGATTTGAACTCATGTAGCCCCTGCACTTCGCTTCTAATTGGGAGAATGTGGCTCAACACGTTGAGCTACCAGAGAAGACATGAAGACAGGGTAAACTTTAGGTCTTTTGAGGCAAGGATAAAATGTACAATGTCAATGCGCAGTTGCCTCTACAATTTATATTTCAAATCCGAGTTTGTCATCTGTCCACAGAATGTGATTTCGGATACACTAGCTGTCTGGTAAAAAAGAAATTACTTGGTTTCAGGTATTTGACTAAGAGATATCTTGCTGGGAAAAAAAGGTGGAAGTGGGATTTGAACCCATGTAGCTCCTGCACTTAGCTTCTAATTGGGAGCATGTGGCTCAACACGTTGAGCTACCTGAGAAGATATGAACATAGGGTAAACTTTAGGTCTTTTGAGGCAAGGATAACATGTACAATGTCAATGCGCAGTTGCCTCTACAATTTATATTTCAAATCCGAGTTTGTCATCTGTCCACAGAATGTGATTTCGGATACACTAGCTGTCTGGTAAAAAAAAATTACTTGGTTTCAGGTATTTGACTAAGAGATATTTTGCTGGGAAAAAAAGGTGGAAATGGGATTTGAACCCATGTAGCTCCTGAACTTTGCTTCTAATTGGAAGCATGTGGCTCAACACGTTGAGCTACCAGAGAAGACATGAGTGTGAGGTAAACTTTAGGTCTTTTGAGGCAAGGATAAAATGTACAATGTCAATGCGCAGTTGCCTCTACAATTTATATTTCAAATCCGAGTTTGTCATCTGTCCACAGAATGTGATTTCGGATACACTAGCTGTCTGGTAAAAAAAAATTACTTGGTTTCAGGTATTTGACTAAGAGATATTTTGCTGGGAAAAAAAGGTGGAAGTGGGATTTGAACCCATGTAGCTCCTGAACTTTGCTTCTAATTGGAAGCATGTGGCTCAACACGTTGAGCTACCAGAGAAGACATGAGTGTGAGGTAAACTTTAGGTCTTTTGAGGCAAGGATAAAATGTACAATGTCAATGCGCAGTTGCCTCTACAATTTATATTTCAAATCCGAGTTTGTCATCTGTCCACAGAATGTGATTTCGGATACACTAGCTGTCTGGTAAAAAAAAATTACTTGGTTTCAGGTATTTGACTAAGAGATATCTTGCTGGGAAAAAAAGGTGGAAGTGGGATTTGAACCCATGTAGCTCCTGCACTTCGCTTCTAATTGGGAGCATGTGGCTCAACACGTTGAGCTACCAGAGAAGACATGAACATAGGGTAAACTTTAGGTCTTTTGAGGCAAGGATAAAATGTACAATGTCAATGCGCAGTTGCCTCTACAATTTATATTTCAAATCCGAGTTTGTCATCTGTCCACAGAATGTGATTTTGGATACACTAGCTGTCTGGTAAAAAAAATTTACTTGGTTTCAGGTATTTGACTAAGAGATATCTTGCTGGGAAAAAAAGGTGGAAGTGGGATTTGAACCCATGTAGCTCCTGCACTTCGCTTCTAATTGGAAGCATGTGGCTCAACACGTTGAGCTACCAGAGAAGACATGAGTGTGAGGTAAACTTTAGGTCTTTTGAGGCAAGGATAAAATGTACAATGTCAATGCGCAGTTGCCTCTACAATTTATATTTCAAATCCGAGTTTGTCATCTGTCCACAGAATGTGATTTTGGATACACTAGCTGTCTGGTAAAAAAAAATTACTTGGTTTCAGGTATTTGACTAAGAGATATCTTGCTGGGAAAAAAAGGTGGAAGTGGGTTTTGAACCCATGTAGCTCCTGCACTTCGCTTCTAATTGGGAGCATGTGGCTCAACACGTTGAGCTACCAGAGAAGACATGAAGACAGGGTAAACTTTAGGTCTTTTGAGGCAAGGATAAAATGTACAATGTCAATGCGCAGTTGCCTCTACAATTTATATTTCAAATCCGAGTTTGTCATCTGTCCACAGAATGTGATTTTGGATACACTAGCTGTCTGGTAAAAAAAAATTACTTGGTTTCAGGTATTTGACTAAGAGATATCTTGCTGGGAAAAAAAGGTGGAAGTGGGATTTGAACCCATGTAGCTCCTGCACTTAGCTTCTAATTGGGAGCATGTGGCTCAACACGTTGAGCTACCTGAGAAGATATGAACATAGGGTAAACTTTAGGTCTTTTGAGGCAAGGATAACATGTACAATGTCAATGCGCAGTTGCCTCTACAATTTATATTTCAAATCCGAGTTTGTCATCTGTCCACAGAATGTGATTTCGGATACACTAGCTGTCTGGTAAAAAAAAATTACTTGGTTTCAGGTATTTGACTAAGAGAAATTTTGCTGGGAAAAAAAGGTGGAAATGGGATTTGAACCCATGTAGCTCCTGAACTTTGCTTCTAATTGGAAGCATGTGGCTCAACACGTTGAGCTACCAGAGAAGACATGAGTGTGAGGTAAACTTTAGGTCTTTTGAGGCAAGGATAAAATGTACAATGTCAATGCGCAGTTGCCTCTACAATTTATATTTCAAATCCGAGTTTGTCATCTGTCCACAGAATGTGATTTCGGATACACTAGCTGTCTGGTAAAAAAAAATTACTTGGTTTCAGGTATTTGACTAAGAGATATCTTGCTGGGAAAAAAGGTGGAAGTGGGATTTGAACCCATGTAGCTTCTGCACTTCGCTTCTAATTGGGAGCATGTGGCTCAACACGTTGAGCTACCAGAGAAGACATGAAGATGGGGTAAACTTTAGGTCTTTTGAGGCAAGGATAAAATGTACAATGTCAATGCGCAGTTGCCTCTACAATTTATATTTCAAATCCGAGTTTGTCATCTGTCCACAGAATGTGATTTCGGATACACTAGCTGTCTGGTAAAAAAGAAATTACTTGGTTTCAGGTATTTGACTAAGAGATATCTTGCTGGGAAAAAAAGGTGGAAGTGGGATTTGAACCCATGTAGCTCCTGCATTTCGCTTCTAATTGGGAGTATGTGGCTCAACACGTTGAGCTACCTGAGAAGATATGAACATAGGGTAAACTTTAGGTCTTTTGAGGCAAGGATAAAATGTACAATGTCAATGCGCAGTTGCCTCTACAATTTATATTTCAAATCCGAGTTTGTCATCTGTCCACAGAATGTGATTTTGGATACACTAGCTGTCTGGTAAAAAAAAATTACTTGGTTTCAGGTATTTGACTAAGAGATATCTTGCTGGGAAAAAAAGGTGGAAGTGGGATTTGAACCCATGTAGCCCCTGCACTTCGCTTCTAATTGGGAGCATGTGGCTCAACACGTTGAGCTACCAGAGAAGACATGAAGACAGGGTAAACTTTAGGTCTTTTGAGGCAAGGATAAAATGTACAATGTCAATGCGCAGTTGCCTCTACAATTTATATTTCAAATCCGAGTTTGTCATCTGTCCACAGAATGTGATTTCGGATACACTAGCTGTCTGGTAAAAAAGAAATTACTTGGTTTCAGGTATTTGACTAAGAGATATCTTGCTGGGAAAAAAAGGTGGAAGTGGGATTTGAACCCATGTAGCTCCTGCACTTCGCTTCTAATTGGGAGCATGTGGCTCAACACGTTGAGCTACCAGAGAAGACATGAACATAGGGTAAACTTTAGGTCTTTTGAGGCAAGGATAAAATGTACAATGTCAATGCGCAGTTGCCTCTACAATTTATATTTCAAATCCGAGTTTGTCATCTGTCCACAGAATGTGATTTTGGATACACTAGCTGTCTGGTAAAAAAAAATTACTTGGTTTCAGGTATTTGACTAAGATATCTTGCTGGGAAAAAAAGGTGGAAGTGGGATTTGAACTCATGTAGCCCCTGCACTTCGCTTCTAATTGGGAGAATGTGGCTCAACACGTTGAGCTACCAGAGAAGACATGAAGACAGGGTAAACTTTAGGTCTTTTGAGGCAAGGATAAAATGTACAATGTCAATGCGCAGTTGCCTCTACAATTTATATTTCAAATCCGAGTTTGTCATCTGTCCACAGAATGTGATTTCGGATACACTAGCTGTCTGGTAAAAAAGAAATTACTTGGTTTCAGGTATTTGACTAAGATATCTTGCTGGGAAAAAAAGGTGGAAGTGGGATTTGAACCCATGTAGCTCCTGCACTTCGCTTCTAATTGGGAGTATGTGGCTCAACACGTTGAGCTACCTGAGAAGATATGAACATAGGGTAAACTTTAGGTCTTTTGAGGCAAGGATAAAATGTACAATGTCAATGCGCAGTTGCCTCTACAATTTATATTTCAAATCCGAGTTTGTCATCTGTCCACAGAATGTGATTTTGGATACACTAGCTGTCTGGTAAAAAAAAATTACTTGGTTTCAGGTATTTGACTAAGAGATATCTTGCTGGGAAAAAAAGGTGGAAGTGGGATTTGAACCCATGTAGCCCCTGCACTTCGCTTCTAATTGGGAGCATGTGGCTCAACACGTTGAGCTACCAGAGAAGACATGAAGACAGGGTAAACTTTAGGTCTTTTGAGGCAAGGATAAAATGTACAATGTCAATGCGCAGTTGCCTCTACAATTTATATTTCAAATCCGAGTTTGTCATCTGTCCACAGAATGTGATTTCGGATACACTAGCTGTCTGGTAAAAAAGAAATTACTTGGTTTCAGGTATTTGACTAAGAGATATCTTGCTGGGAAAAAAAGGTGGAAGTGGGATTTGAACCCATGTAGCTCCTGCACTTCGCTTCTAATTGGGAGCATGTGGCTCAACACGTTGAGCTACCAGAGAAGACATGAACATAGGGTAAACTTTAGGTCTTTTGAGGCAAGGATAAAATGTACAATGTCAATGCGCAGTTGCCTCTACAATTTATATTTCAAATCCGAGTTTGTCATCTGTCCACAGAATGTGATTTTGGATACACTAGCTGTCTGGTAAAAAAAAATTACTTGGTTTCAGGTATTTGACTAAGATATCTTGCTGGGAAAAAAAGGTGGAAGTGGGATTTGAACTCATGTAGCCCCTGCACTTCGCTTCTAATTGGGAGAATGTGGCTCAACACGTTGAGCTACCAGAGAAGACATGAAGACAGGGTAAACTTTAGGTCTTTTGAGGCAAGGATAAAATGTACAATGTCAATGCGCAGTTGCCTCTACAATTTATATTTCAAATCCGAGTTTGTCATCTGTCCACAGAATGTGATTTCGGATACACTAGCTGTCTGGTAAAAAAGAAATTACTTGGTTTCAGGTATTTGACTAAGATATCTTGCTGGGAAAAAAAGGTGGAAGTGGGATTTGAACCCATGTAGCTCCTGCACTTCGCTTCTAATTGGGAGTATGTGGCTCAACACGTTGAGCTACCTGAGAAGATATGAACATAGGGTAAACTTTAGGTCTTTTGAGGCAAGGATAAAATGTACAATGTCAATGCGCAGTTGCCTCTACAATTTATATTTCAAATCCGAGTTTGTCATCTGTCCACAGAATGTGATTTTGGATACACTAGCTGTCTGGTAAAAAAAAATTACTTGGTTTCAGGTATTTGACTAAGAGATATCTTGCTGGGAAAAAAAGGTGGAAGTGGGATTTGAACCCATGTAGCCCCTGCACTTCGCTTCTAATTGGGAGCATGTGGCTCAACACGTTGAGCTACCAGAGAAGACATGAAGACAGGGTAAACTTTAGGTCTTTTGAGGCAAGGATAAAATGTACAATGTCAATGCGCAGTTGCCTCTACAATTTATATTTCAAATCCGAGTTTGTCATCTGTCCACAGAATGTGATTTCGGATACACTAGCTGTCTGGTAAAAAAGAAATTACTTGGTTTCAGGTATTTGACTAAGAGATATCTTGCTGGGAAAAAAAGGTGGAAGTGGGATTTGAACCCATGTAGCTCCTGCACTTCGCTTCTAATTGGGAGCATGTGGCTCAACACGTTGAGCTACCAGAGAACACATGAACATAGGGTAAACTTTAGGTCTTTTGAGGCAAGGATAAAATGTACAATGTCAATGCGCAGTTGCCTCTACAATTTATATTTCAAATCCGAGTTTGTCATCTGTCCACAGAATGTGATTTTGGATACACTAGCTGTCTGGTAAAAAAAAATTACTTGGTTTCAGGTATTTGACTAAGATATCTTGCTGGGAAAAAAAGGTGGAAGTGGGATTTGAACTCATGTAGCCCCTGCACTTCGCTTCTAATTGGGAGAATGTGGTTCAACACGTTGAGCTACCAGAGAAGACATGAAGACAGGGTAAACTTTAGGTCTTTTGAGGCAAGGATAAAATGTACAATGTCAATGCGCAGTTGCCTCTACAATTTATATTTCAAATCCGAGTTTGTCATCTGTCCACAGAATGTGATTTCGGATACACTAGCTGTCTGGTAAAAAAGAAATTACTTGGTTTCAGGTATTTGACTAAGAGATATCTTGCTGGGAAAAAAAGGTGGAAGTGGGATTTGAACCCATGTAGCTCCTGCACTTAGCTTCTAATTGGGAGCATGTGGCTCAACACGTTGAGCTACCTGAGAAGATATGAACATAGGGTAAACTTTAGGTCTTTTGAGGCAAGGATAACATGTACAATGTCAATGCGCAGTTGCCTCTACAATTTATATTTCAAATCCGAGTTTGTCATCTGTCCACAGAATGTGATTTCGGATACACTAGCTGTCTGGTAAAAAAAAATTACTTGGTTTCAGGTATTTGACTAAGAGATATTTTGCTGGGAAAAAAAGGTGGAAATGGGATTTGAACCCATGTAGCTCCTGAACTTTGCTTCTAATTGGAAGCATGTGGCTCAACACGTTGAGCTACCAGAGAAGACATGAACATAGGGTAAACTTTAGGTCTTTTGAGGCAAGGATAAAATGTACAATGTCAATGCGCAGTTGCCTCTACAATTTATATTTCAAATCCGAGTTTGTCATCTGTCCACAGAATGTGATTTCGGATACACTAGCTGTCTGGTAAAAAAAAATTACTTGGTTTCAGGTATTTGACTAAGAGATATCTTGCTGGGAAAAAAAGGTGGAAGTGGGATTTGAACCCATGTAGCTCCTGCACTTCGCTTCTAATTGGGAGCATGTGGCTCAACACGTTGAGCTACCAGAGAAGACATGAACATAGGGTAAACTTTAGGTCTTTTGAGGCAAGGATAAAATGTACAATGTCAATGCGCAGTTGCCTCTACAATTTATATTTCAAATCCGAGTTTGTCATCTGTCCACAGAATGTGATTTTGGATACACTAGCTGTCTGGTAAAAAAAATTTACTTGGTTTCAGGTATTTGACTAAGAGATATCTTGCTGGGAAAAAAAGGTGGAAGTGGGATTTGAACCCATGTAGCTCCTGCACTTCGCTTCTAATTGGAAGCATGTGGCTCAACACGTTGAGCTACCAGAGAAGACATGAGTGTGAGGTAAACTTTAGGTCTTTTGAGGCAAGGATAAAATGTACAATGTCAATGCGCAGTTGCCTCTACAATTTATATTTCAAATCCGAGTTTGTCATCTGTCCACAGAATGTGATTTTGGATACACTAGCTGTCTGGTAAAAAAAAATTACTTGGTTTCAGGTATTTGACTAAGAGATATCTTGCTGGGAAAAAAAGGTGGAAGTGGGATTTGAACCCATGTAGCCCCTGCACTTCACTTCTAATTGGGAGCATGTGGCTCAACACGTTGAGCTACCAGAGAAGACATGAAGACAGGGTAAACTTTAGGTCTTTTGAGGCAAGGATAAAATGTACAATGTCAATGCGCAGTTGCCTCTACAATTTATATTTCAAATCCGAGTTTGTCATCTGTCCACAGAATGTGATTTCGGATACACTAGCTGTCTGGTAAAAAAGAAATTACTTGGTTTCAGGTATTTGACTAAGAGATATCTTGCTGGGAAAAAAAGGTGGAAGTGGGATTTGAACCCATGTAGCTCCTGCACTTCGCTTCTAATTGGGAGCATGTGGCTCAACACGTTGAGCTACCAGAGAAGACATGAAGATAGGGTAAACTTTAGGTCTTTTGAGGCAAGGATAAAATGTACAATGTCAATGCGCAGTTGCCTCTACAATTTATATTTCAAATCCGAGTTTGTCATCTGTCCACAGAATGTGATTTCGGATACACTAGCTGTCTGGTAAAAAAGAAATTACTTGGTTTCAGGTATTTGACTAAGATATCTTGCTGGGAAAAAAAGGTGGAAGTGGGATTTGAACCCATGTAGCTCCTGCACTTCGCTTCTAATTGGGAGTATGTGGCTCAACACGTTGAGCTACCTGAGAAGATATGAACATAGGGTAAACTTTAGGTCTTTTGAGGCAAGGATAAAATGTACAATGTCAATGCGCAGTTGCCTCTACAATTTATATTTCAAATCCGAGTTTGTCATCTGTCCACAGAATGTGATTTTGGATACACTAGCTGTCTGGTAAAAAAAAATTACTTGGTTTCAGGTATTTGACTAAGAGATATCTTGCTGGGAAAAAAAGGTGGAAGTGGGATTTGAACCCATGTAGCCCCTGCACTTCGCTTCTAATTGGGAGCATGTGGCTCAACACGTTGAGCTACCAGAGAAGACATGAAGACAGGGTAAACTTTAGGTCTTTTGAGGCAAGGATAAAATGTACAATGTCAATGCGCAGTTGCCTCTACAATTTATATTTCAAATCCGAGTTTGTCATCTGTCCACAGAATGTGATTTCGGATACACTAGCTGTCTGGTAAAAAAGAAATTACTTGGTTTCAGGTATTTGACTAAGAGATATCTTGCTGGGAAAAAAAAGGTGGAAGTGGGATTTGAACCCATGTAGCTCCTGCACTTCGCTTCTAATTGGGAGCATGTGGCTCAACACGTTGAGCTACCAGAGAATACATGAACATAGGGTAAACTTTAGGTCTTTTGAGGCAAGGATAAAATGTACAATGTCAATGCGCAGTTGCCTCTACAATTTATATTTCAAATCCGAGTTTGTCATCTGTCCACAGAATGTGATTTTGGATACACTAGCTGTCTGGTAAAAAAAAATTACTTGGTTTCAGGTATTTGACTAAGATATCTTGCTGGGAAAAAAAGGTGGAAGTGGGATTTGAACTCATGTAGCCCCTGCACTTCGCTTCTAATTGGGAGAATGTGGCTCAACACGTTGAGCTACCAGAGAAGACATGAAGACAGGGTAAACTTTAGGTCTTTTGAGGCAAGGATAAAATGTACAATGTCAATGCGCAGTTGCCTCTACAATTTATATTTCAAATCCGAGTTTGTCATCTGTCCACAGAATGTGATTTCGGATACACTAGCTGTCTGGTAAAAAAGAAATTACTTGGTTTCAGGTATTTGACTAAGAGATATCTTGCTGGGAAAAAAAGGTGGAAGTGGGATTTGAACCCATGTAGCTCCTGCACTTAGCTTCTAATTGGGAGCATGTGGCTCAACACGTTGAGCTACCTGAGAAGATATGAACATAGGGTAAACTTTAGGTCTTTTGAGGCAAGGATAACATGTACAATGTCAATGCGCAGTTGCCTCTACAATTTATATTTCAAATCCGAGTTTGTCATCTGTCCACAGAATGTGATTTCGGATACACTAGCTGTCTGGTAAAAAAAAATTACTTGGTTTCAGGTATTTGACTAAGAGATATTTTGCTGGGAAAAAAAGGTGGAAATGGGATTTGAACCCATGTAGCTCCTGAACTTTGCTTCTAATTGGAAGCATGTGGCTCAACACGTTGAGCTACCAGAGAAGACATGAGTGTGAGGTAAACTTTAGGTCTTTTGAGGCAAGGATAAAATGTACAATGTCAATGCGCAGTTGCCTCTACAATTTATATTTCAAATCCGAGTTTGTCATCTGTCCACAGAATGTGATTTCGGATACACTAGCTGTCTGGTAAAAAAGAAATTACTTGGTTTCAGGTATTTGACTAAGAGATATCTTGCTGGGAAAAAAAGGTGGAAGTGGGATTTGAACCCATGTAGCTCCTGCACTTCGCTTCTAATTGGGAGCATGTGGCTCAACACGTTGAGCTACCAGAGAAGACATGAACATAGGGTAAACTTTAGGTCTTTTGAGGCAAGGATAAAATGTACAATGTCAATGCGCAGTTGCCTCTACAATTTATATTTCAAATCCGAGTTTGTCATCTGTCCACAGAATGTGATTTTGGATACACTAGCTGTCTGGTAAAAAAAATTTACTTGGTTTCAGGTATTTGACTAAGAGATATCTTGCTGGGAAAAAAAGGTGGAAGTGGGATTTGAACCCATGTAGCTCCTGCACTTCGCTTCTAATTGGAAGCATGTGGCTCAACATGTTGAGCTACCAGAGAAGACATGAGTGTGAGGTAAACTTTAGGTCTTTTGAGGCAAGGATAAAATGTACAATGTCAATGCGCAGTTGCCTCTACAATTTATATTTCAAATCCGAGTTTGTCATCTGTCCACAGAATGTGATTTTGGATACACTAGCTGTCTGGTAAAAAAAAATTACTTGGTTTCAGGTATTTGACTAAGAGATATCTTGCTGGGAAAAAAAGGTGGAAGTGGGATTTGAACCCATGTAGCTCCTGCACTTCGCTTCTAATTGGGAGCATGTGGCTCAACACGTTGAGCTACCAGAGAAGACATGAAGACAGGGTAAACTTTAGGTCTTTTGAGGCAAGGATAAAATGTACAATGTCAATGCGCAGTTGCCTCTACAATTTATATTTCAAATCCGAGTTTGTCATCTGTCCACAGAATGTGATTTTGGATACACTAGCTGTCTGGTAAAAAAAAATTACTTGGTTTCAGGTATTTGACTAAGAGATATCTTGCTGGGAAAAAAAGGTGGAAGTGGGATTTGAACCCATGTAGCTCCTGCACTTAGCTTCTAATTGGGAGCATGTGGCTCAACACGTTGAGCTACCTGAGAAGATATGAACATAGGGTAAACTTTAGGTCTTTTGAGGCAAGGATAACATGTACAATGTCAATGCGCAGTTGCCTCTACAATTTATATTTCAAATCCGAGTTTGTCATCTGTCCACAGAATGTGATTTCGGATACACTAGCTGTCTGGTAAAAAAAAATTACTTGGTTTCAGGTATTTGACTAAGAGAAATTTTGCTGGGAAAAAAAGGTGGAAATGGGATTTGAACCCATGTAGCTCCTGAACTTTGCTTCTAATTGGAAGCATGTGGCTCAACACGTTGAGCTACCAGAGAAGACATGAGTGTGAGGTAAACTTTAGGTCTTTTGAGGCAAGGATAAAATGTACAATGTCAATGCGCAGTTGCCTCTACAATTTATATTTCAAATCCGAGTTTGTCATCTGTCCACAGAATGTGATTTCGGATACACTAGCTGTCTGGTAAAAAAAAATTACTTGGTTTCAGGTATTTGACTAAGAGATATCTTGCTGGGAAAAAAGGTGGAAGTGGGATTTGAACCCATGTAGCTCCTGCACTTCGCTTCTAATTGGGAGCATGTGGCTCAACACGTTGAGCTACCAGAGAAGACATGAAGATGGGGTAAACTTTAGGTCTTTTGAGGCAAGGATAAAATGTACAATGTCAATGCGCAGTTGCCTCTACAATTTATATTTCAAATCCGAGTTTGTCATCTGTCCACAGAATGTGATTTCGGATACACTAGCTGTCTGGTAAAAAAGAAATTACTTGGTTTCAGGTATTTGACTAAGAGATATCTTGCTGGGAAAAAAAGGTGGAAGTGGGATTTGAACCCATGTAGCTCCTGCATTTCGCTTCTAATTGGGAGTATGTGGCTCAACACGTTGAGCTACCTGAGAAGATATGAACATAGGGTAAACTTTAGGTCTTTTGAGGCAAGGATAAAATGTACAATGTCAATGCGCAGTTGCCTCTACAATTTATATTTCAAATCCGAGTTTGTCATCTGTCCACAGAATGTGATTTTGGATACACTAGCTGTCTGGTAAAAAAAAATTACTTGGTTTCAGGTATTTGACTAAGAGATATCTTGCTGGGAAAAAAAGGTGGAAGTGGGATTTGAACCCATGTAGCCCCTGCACTTCGCTTCTAATTGGGAGCATGTGGCTCAACACGTTGAGCTACCAGAGAAGACATGAAGACAGGGTAAACTTTAGGTCTTTTGAGGCAAGGATAAAATGTACAATGTCAATGCGCAGTTGCCTCTACAATTTATATTTCAAATCCGAGTTTGTCATCTGTCCACAGAATGTGATTTCGGATACACTAGCTGTCTGGTAAAAAAGAAATTACTTGGTTTCAGGTATTTGACTAAGAGATATCTTGCTGGGAAAAAAAGGTGGAAGTGGGATTTGAACCCATGTAGCTCCTGCACTTCGCTTCTAATTGGGAGCATGTGGCTCAACACGTTGAGCTACCAGAGAAGACATGAACATAGGGTAAACTTTAGGTCTTTTGAGGCAAGGATAAAATGTACAATGTCAATGCGCAGTTGCCTCTACAATTTATATTTCAAATCCGAGTTTGTCATCTGTCCACAGAATGTGATTTTGGATACACTAGCTGTCTGGTAAAAAAAAATTACTTGGTTTCAGGTATTTGACTAAGATATCTTGCTGGGAAAAAAAGGTGGAAGTGGGATTTGAACTCATGTAGCCCCTGCACTTCGCTTCTAATTGGGAGAATGTGGCTCAACACGTTGAGCTACCAGAGAAGACATGAAGACAGGGTAAACTTTAGGTCTTTTGAGGCAAGGATAAAATGTACAATGTCAATGCGCAGTTGCCTCTACAATTTATATTTCAAATCCGAGTTTGTCATCTGTCCACAGAATGTGATTTCGGATACACTAGCTGTCTGGTAAAAAAGAAATTACTTGGTTTCAGGTATTTGACTAAGATATCTTGCTGGGAAAAAAAGGTGGAAGTGGGATTTGAACCCATGTAGCTCCTGCACTTCGCTTCTAATTGGGAGTATGTGGCTCAACACGTTGAGCTACCTGAGAAGATATGAACATAGGGTAAACTTTAGGTCTTTTGAGGCAAGGATAAAATGTACAATGTCAATGCGCAGTTGCCTCTACAATTTATATTTCAAATCCGAGTTTGTCATCTGTCCACAGAATGTGATTTTGGATACACTAGCTGTCTGGTAAAAAAAAATTACTTGGTTTCAGGTATTTGACTAAGATATCTTGCTGGGAAAAAAAGGTGGAAGTGGGATTTGAACTCATGTAGCCCCTGCACTTCGCTTCTAATTGGGAGAATGTGGCTCAACACGTTGAGCTACCAGAGAAGACATGAAGACAGGGTAAACTTTAGGTCTTTTGAGGCAAGGATAAAATGTACAATGTCAATGCGCAGTTGCCTCTACAATTTATATTTCAAATCCGAGTTTGTCATCTGTCCACAGAATGTGATTTCGGATACACTAGCTGTCTGGTAAAAAAGAAATTACTTGGTTTCAGGTATTTGACTAAGAGATATCTTGCTGGGAAAAAAAGGTGGAAGTGGGATTTGAACCCATGTAGCTCCTGCACTTAGCTTCTAATTGGGAGCATGTGGCTCAACACGTTGAGCTACCTGAGAAGATATGAACATAGGGTAAACTTTAGGTCTTTTGAGGCAAGGATAACATGTACAATGTCAATGCGCAGTTGCCTCTACAATTTATATTTCAAATCCGAGTTTGTCATCTGTCCACAGAATGTGATTTCGGATACACTAGCTGTCTGGTAAAAAAAAATTACTTGGTTTCAGGTATTTGACTAAGAGATATTTTGCTGGGAAAAAAAGGTGGAAATGGGATTTGAACCCATGTAGCTCCTGAACTTTGCTTCTAATTGGAAGCATGTGGCTCAACACGTTGAGCTACCAGAGAAGACATGAGTGTGAGGTAAACTTTAGGTCTTTTGAGGCAAGGATAAAATGTACAATGTCAATGCGCAGTTGCCTCTACAATTTATATTTCAAATCCGAGTTTGTCATCTGTCCACAGAATGTGATTTTGGATACACTAGCTGTCTGGTAAAAAAAAATTACTTGGTTTCAGGTATTTGACTAAGAGATATCTTGCTGGGAAAAAAAGGTGGAAGTGGGTTTTGAACCCATGTAGCTCCTGCACTTCGCTTCTAATTGGGAGCATGTGGCTCAACACGTTGAGCTACCAGAGAAGACATGAAGACAGGGTAAACTTTAGGTCTTTTGAGGCAAGGATAAAATGTACAATGTCAATGCGCAGTTGCCTCTACAATTTATATTTCAAATCCGAGTTTGTCATCTGTCCACAGAATGTGATTTTGGATACACTAGCTGTCTGGTAAAAAAAAATTACTTGGTTTCAGGTATTTGACTAAGAGATATCTTGCTGGGAAAAAAAGGTGGAAGTGGGATTTGAACCCATGTAGCTCCTGCACTTAGCTTCTAATTGGGAGCATGTGGCTCAACACGTTGAGCTACCTGAGAAGATATGAACATAGGGTAAACTTTAGGTCTTTTGAGGCAAGGATAACATGTACAATGTCAATGCGCAGTTGCCTCTACAATTTATATTTCAAATCCGAGTTTGTCATCTGTCCACAGAATGTGATTTCGGATACACTAGCTGTCTGGTAAAAAAAAATTACTTGGTTTCAGGTATTTGACTAAGAGAAATTTTGCTGGGAAAAAAAGGTGGAAATGGGATTTGAACCCATGTAGCTCCTGAACTTTGCTTCTAATTGGAAGCATGTGGCTCAACACGTTGAGCTACCAGAGAAGACATGAGTGTGAGGTAAACTTTAGGTCTTTTGAGGCAAGGATAAAATGTACAATGTCAATGCGCAGTTGCCTCTACAATTTATATTTCAAATCCGAGTTTGTCATCTGTCCACAGAATGTGATTTCGGATACACTAGCTGTCTGGTAAAAAAAAATTACTTGGTTTCAGGTATTTGACTAAGAGATATCTTGCTGGGAAAAAAGGTGGAAGTGGGATTTGAACCCATGTAGCTCCTGCACTTCGCTTCTAATTGGGAGCATGTGGCTCAACACGTTGAGCTACCAGAGAAGACATGAAGATGGGGTAAACTTTAGGTCTTTTGAGGCAAGGATAAAATGTACAATGTCAATGCGCAGTTGCCTCTACAATTTATATTTCAAATCCGAGTTTGTCATCTGTCCACAGAATGTGATTTCGGATACACTAGCTGTCTGGTAAAAAAGAAATTACTTGGTTTCAGGTATTTGACTAAGAGATATCTTGCTGGGAAAAAAAGGTGGAAGTGGGATTTGAACCCATGTAGCTCCTGCATTTCGCTTCTAATTGGGAGTATGTGGCTCAACACGTTGAGCTACCTGAGAAGATATGAACATAGGGTAAACTTTAGGTCTTTTGAGGCAAGGATAAAATGTACAATGTCAATGCGCAGTTGCCTCTACAATTTATATTTCAAATCCGAGTTTGTCATCTGTCCACAGAATGTGATTTTGGATACACTAGCTGTCTGGTAAAAAAAAATTACTTGGTTTCAGGTATTTGACTAAGAGATATCTTGCTGGGAAAAAAAGGTGGAAGTGGGATTTGAACCCATGTAGCCCCTGCACTTCGCTTCTAATTGGGAGCATGTGGCTCAACACGTTGAGCTACCAGAGAAGACATGAAGACAGGGTAAACTTTAGGTCTTTTGAGGCAAGGATAAAATGTACAATGTCAATGCGCAGTTGCCTCTACAATTTATATTTCAAATCCGAGTTTGTCATCTGTCCACAGAATGTGATTTCGGATACACTAGCTGTCTGGTAAAAAAGAAATTACTTGGTTTCAGGTATTTGACTAAGAGATATCTTGCTGGGAAAAAAAGGTGGAAGTGGGATTTGAACCCATGTAGCTCCTGCACTTCGCTTCTAATTGGGAGCATGTGGCTCAACACGTTGAGCTACCAGAGAAGACATGAACATAGGGTAAACTTTAGGTCTTTTGAGGCAAGGATAAAATGTACAATGTCAATGCGCAGTTGCCTCTACAATTTATATTTCAAATCCGAGTTTGTCATCTGTCCACAGAATGTGATTTTGGATACACTAGCTGTCTGGTAAAAAAAAATTACTTGGTTTCAGGTATTTGACTAAGATATCTTGCTGGGAAAAAAAGGTGGAAGTGGGATTTGAACTCATGTAGCCCCTGCACTTCGCTTCTAATTGGGAGAATGTGGCTCAACACGTTGAGCTACCAGAGAAGACATGAAGACAGGGTAAACTTTAGGTCTTTTGAGGCAAGGATAAAATGTACAATGTCAATGCGCAGTTGCCTCTACAATTTATATTTCAAATCCGAGTTTGTCATCTGTCCACAGAATGTGATTTCGGATACACTAGCTGTCTGGTAAAAAAGAAATTACTTGGTTTCAGGTATTTGACTAAGATATCTTGCTGGGAAAAAAAGGTGGAAGTGGGATTTGAACCCATGTAGCTCCTGCACTTCGCTTCTAATTGGGAGTATGTGGCTCAACACGTTGAGCTACCTGAGAAGATATGAACATAGGGTAAACTTTAGGTCTTTTGAGGCAAGGATAAAATGTACAATGTCAATGCGCAGTTGCCTCTACAATTTATATTTCAAATCCGAGTTTGTCATCTGTCCACAGAATGTGATTTTGGATACACTAGCTGTCTGGTAAAAAAAAATTACTTGGTTTCAGGTATTTGACTAAGAGATATCTTGCTGGGAAAAAAAGGTGGAAGTGGGATTTGAACCCATGTAGCCCCTGCACTTCGCTTCTAATTGGGAGCATGTGGCTCAACACGTTGAGCTACCAGAGAAGACATGAAGACAGGGTAAACTTTAGGTCTTTTGAGGCAAGGATAAAATGTACAATGTCAATGCGCAGTTGCCTCTACAATTTATATTTCAAATCCGAGTTTGTCATCTGTCCACAGAATGTGATTTTGGATACACTAGCTGTCTGGTAAAAAAAAATTACTTGGTTTCAGGTATTTGACTAAGATATCTTGCTGGGAAAAAAAGGTGGAAGTGGGATTTGAACTCATGTAGCCCCTGCACTTCGCTTCTAATTGGGAGAATGTGGCTCAACACGTTGAGCTACCAGAGAAGACATGAAGACAGGGTAAACTTTAGGTCTTTTGAGGCAAGGATAAAATGTACAATGTCAATGCGCAGTTGCCTCTACAATTTATATTTCAAATCCGAGTTTGTCATCTGTCCACAGAATGTGATTTCGGATACACTAGCTGTCTGGTAAAAAAGAAATTACTTGGTTTCAGGTATTTGACTAAGAGATATCTTGCTGGGAAAAAAAGGTGGAAGTGGGATTTGAACCCATGTAGCTCCTGCACTTCGCTTCTAATTGGGAGCATGTGGCTCAACACGTTGAGCTACCAGAGAAGACATGAAGATGGGGTAAACTTTAGGTCTTTTGAGGCAAGGATAAAATGTACAATGTCAATGCGCAGTTGCCTCTACAATTTATATTTCAAATCCGAGTTTGTCATCTGTCCACAGAATGTGATTTCGGATACACTAGCTGTCTGGTAAAAAAGAAATTACTTGGTTTCAGGTATTTGACTAAGAGATATCTTGCTGGGAAAAAAAGGTGGAAGTGGGATTTGAACCCATGTAGCTCCTGCATTTCGCTTCTAATTGGGAGTATGTGGCTCAACACGTTGAGCTACCTGAGAAGATATGAACATAGGGTAAACTTTAGGTCTTTTGAGGCAAGGATAAAATGTACAATGTCAATGCGCAGTTGCCTCTACAATTTATATTTCAAATCCGAGTTTGTCATCTGTCCACAGAATGTGATTTCGGATACACTAGCTGTCTGGTAAAAAAAAATTACTTGGTTTCAGGTATTTGACTAAGAGATATCTTGCTGGGAAAAAAGGTGGAAGTGGGATTTGAACCCATGTAGCTCCTGCACTTCGCTTCTAATTGGGAGCATGTGGCTCAACACGTTGAGCTACCAGAGAAGACATGAAGATGGGGTAAACTTTAGGTCTTTTGAGGCAAGGATAAAATGTACAATGTCAATGCGCAGTTGCCTCTACAATTTATATTTCAAATCCGAGTTTGTCATCTGTCCACAGAATGTGATTTCGGATACACTAGCTGTCTGGTAAAAAAGAAATTACTTGGTTTCAGGTATTTGACTAAGAGATATCTTGCTGGGAAAAAAAGGTGGAAGTGGGATTTGAACCCATGTAGCTCCTGCATTTCGCTTCTAATTGGGAGTATGTGGCTCAACACGTTGAGCTACCTGAGAAGATATGAACATAGGGTAAACTTTAGGTCTTTTGAGGCAAGGATAAAATGTACAATGTCAATGCGCAGTTGCCTCTACAATTTATATTTCAAATCCGAGTTTGTCATCTGTCCACAGAATGTGATTTTGGATACACTAGCTGTCTGGTAAAAAAAAATTACTTGGTTTCAGGTATTTGACTAAGAGATATCTTGCTGGGAAAAAAAGGTGGAAGTGGGATTTGAACCCATGTAGCCCCTGCACTTCGCTTCTAATTGGGAGCATGTGGCTCAACACGTTGAGCTACCAGAGAAGACATGAAGACAGGGTAAACTTTAGGTCTTTTGAGGCAAGGATAAAATGTACAATGTCAATGCGCAGTTGCCTCTACAATTTATATTTCAAATCCGAGTTTGTCATCTGTCCACAGAATGTGATTTCGGATACACTAGCTGTCTGGTAAAAAAGAAATTACTTGGTTTCAGGTATTTGACTAAGAGATATCTTGCTGGGAAAAAAAGGTGGAAGTGGGATTTGAACCCATGTAGCTCCTGCACTTCGCTTCTAATTGGGAGCATGTGGCTCAACACGTTGAGCTACCAGAGAAGACATGAACATAGGGTAAACTTTAGGTCTTTTGAGGCAAGGATAAAATGTACAATGTCAATGCGCAGTTGCCTCTACAATTTATATTTCAAATCCGAGTTTGTCATCTGTCCACAGAATGTGATTTTGGATACACTAGCTGTCTGGTAAAAAAAAATTACTTGGTTTCAGGTATTTGACTAAGATATCTTGCTGGGAAAAAAAGGTGGAAGTGGGATTTGAACTCATGTAGCCCCTGCACTTCGCTTCTAATTGGGAGAATGTGGCTCAACACGTTGAGCTACCAGAGAAGACATGAAGACAGGGTAAACTTTAGGTCTTTTGAGGCAAGGATAAAATGTACAATGTCAATGCGCAGTTGCCTCTACAATTTATATTTCAAATCCGAGTTTGTCATCTGTCCACAGAATGTGATTTCGGATACACTAGCTGTCTGGTAAAAAAGAAATTACTTGGTTTCAGGTATTTGACTAAGATATCTTGCTGGGAAAAAAAGGTGGAAGTGGGATTTGAACCCATGTAGCTCCTGCACTTCGCTTCTAATTGGGAGTATGTGGCTCAACACGTTGAGCTACCTGAGAAGATATGAACATAGGGTAAACTTTAGGTCTTTTGAGGCAAGGATAAAATGTACAATGTCAATGCGCAGTTGCCTCTACAATTTATATTTCAAATCCGAGTTTGTCATCTGTCCACAGAATGTGATTTTGGATACACTAGCTGTCTGGTAAAAAAAAATTACTTGGTTTCAGGTATTTGACTAAGAGATATCTTGCTGGGAAAAAAAGGTGGAAGTGGGATTTGAACCCATGTAGCCCCTGCACTTCGCTTCTAATTGGGAGCATGTGGCTCAACACGTTGAGCTACCAGAGAAGACATGAAGACAGGGTAAACTTTAGGTCTTTTGAGGCAAGGATAAAATGTACAATGTCAATGCGCAGTTGCCTCTACAATTTATATTTCAAATCCGAGTTTGTCATCTGTCCACAGAATGTGATTTTGGATACACTAGCTGTCTGGTAAAAAAAAATTACTTGGTTTCAGGTATTTGACTAAGATATCTTGCTGGGAAAAAAAGGTGGAAGTGGGATTTGAACTCATGTAGCCCCTGCACTTCGCTTCTAATTGGGAGAATGTGGCTCAACACGTTGAGCTACCAGAGAAGACATGAAGACAGGGTAAACTTTAGGTCTTTTGAGGCAAGGATAAAATGTACAATGTCAATGCGCAGTTGCCTCTACAATTTATATTTCAAATCCGAGTTTGTCATCTGTCCACAGAATGTGATTTCGGATACACTAGCTGTCTGGTAAAAAAGAAATTACTTGGTTTCAGGTATTTGACTAAGAGATATCTTGCTGGGAAAAAAAGGTGGAAGTGGGATTTGAACCCATGTAGCTCCTGCACTTAGCTTCTAATTGGGAGCATGTGGCTCAACACGTTGAGCTACCTGAGAAGATATGAACATAGGGTAAACTTTAGGTCTTTTGAGGCAAGGATAACATGTACAATGTCAATGCGCAGTTGCCTCTACAATTTATATTTCAAATCCGAGTTTGTCATCTGTCCACAGAATGTGATTTCGGATACACTAGCTGTCTGGTAAAAAAAAATTACTTGGTTTCAGGTATTTGACTAAGAGAAATTTTGCTGGGAAAAAAAGGTGGAAATGGGATTTGAACCCATGTAGCTCCTGAACTTTGCTTCTAATTGGAAGCATGTGGCTCAACACGTTGAGCTACCAGAGAAGACATGAGTGTGAGGTAAACTTTAGGTCTTTTGAGGCAAGGATAAAATGTACAATGTCAATGCGCAGTTGCCTCTACAATTTATATTTCAAATCCGAGTTTGTCATCTGTCCACAGAATGTGATTTCGGATACACTAGCTGTCTGGTAAAAAAAAATTACTTGGTTTCAGGTATTTGACTAAGAGATATCTTGCTGGGAAAAAAGGTGGAAGTGGGATTTGAACCCATGTAGCTCCTGCACTTCGCTTCTAATTGGGAGCATGTGGCTCAACACGTTGAGCTACCAGAGAAGACATGAAGATGGGGTAAACGTTAGGTCTTTTGAGGCAAGGATAAAATGTACAATGTCAATGCGCAGTTGCCTCTACAATTTATATTTCAAATCCGAGTTTGTCATCTGTCCACAGAATGTGATTTCGGATACACTAGCTGTCTGGTAAAAAAGAAATTACTTGGTTTCAGGTATTTGACTAAGAGATATCTTGCTGGGAAAAAAAGGTGGAAGTGGGATTTGAACCCATGTAGCTCCTGCATTTCGCTTCTAATTGGGAGTATGTGGCTCAACACGTTGAGCTACCTGAGAAGATATGAACATAGGGTAAACTTTAGGTCTTTTGAGGCAAGGATAAAATGTACAATGTCAATGCGCAGTTGCCTCTACAATTTATATTTCAAATCCGAGTTTGTCATCTGTCCACAGAATGTGATTTTGGATACACTAGCTGTCTGGTAAAAAAAAATTACTTGGTTTCAGGTATTTGACTAAGAGATATCTTGCTGGGAAAAAAAGGTGGAAGTGGGATTTGAACCCATGTAGCCCCTGCACTTCGCTTCTAATTGGGAGCATGTGGCTCAACACGTTGAGCTACCAGAGAAGACATGAAGACAGGGTAAACTTTAGGTCTTTTGAGGCAAGGATAAAATGTACAATGTCAATGCGCAGTTGCCTCTACAATTTATATTTCAAATCCGAGTTTGTCATCTGTCCACAGAATGTGATTTCGGATACACTAGCTGTCTGGTAAAAAAGAAATTACTTGGTTTCAGGTATTTGACTAAGAGATATCTTGCTGGGAAAAAAAGGTGGAAGTGGGATTTGAACCCATGTAGCTCCTGCACTTCGCTTCTAATTGGGAGCATGTGGCTCAACACGTTGAGCTACCAGAGAAGACATGAACATAGGGTAAACTTTAGGTCTTTTGAGGCAAGGATAAAATGTACAATGTCAATGCGCAGTTGCCTCTACAATTTATATTTCAAATCCGAGTTTGTCATCTGTCCACAGAATGTGATTTTGGATACACTAGCTGTCTGGTAAAAAAAAATTACTTGGTTTCAGGTATTTGACTAAGATATCTTGCTGGGAAAAAAAGGTGGAAGTGGGATTTGAACTCATGTAGCCCCTGCACTTCGCTTCTAATTGGGAGAATGTGGCTCAACACGTTGAGCTACCAGAGAAGACATGAAGACAGGGTAAACTTTAGGTCTTTTGAGGCAAGGATAAAATGTACAATGTCAATGCGCAGTTGCCTCTACAATTTATATTTCAAATCCGAGTTTGTCATCTGTCCACAGAATGTGATTTCGGATACACTAGCTGTCTGGTAAAAAAGAAATTACTTGGTTTCAGGTATTTGACTAAGATATCTTGCTGGGAAAAAAAGGTGGAAGTGGGATTTGAACCCATGTAGCTCCTGCACTTCGCTTCTAATTGGGAGTATGTGGCTCAACACGTTGAGCTACCTGAGAAGATATGAACATAGGGTAAACTTTAGGTCTTTTGAGGCAAGGATAAAATGTACAATGTCAATGCGCAGTTGCCTCTACAATTTATATTTCAAATCCGAGTTTGTCATCTGTCCACAGAATGTGATTTTGGATACACTAGCTGTCTGGTAAAAAAAAATTACTTGGTTTCAGGTATTTGACTAAGAGATATCTTGCTGGGAAAAAAAGGTGGAAGTGGGATTTGAACCCATGTAGCCCCTGCACTTCGCTTCTAATTGGGAGCATGTGGCTCAACACGTTGAGCTACCAGAGAAGACATGAAGACAGGGTAAACTTTAGGTCTTTTGAGGCAAGGATAAAATGTACAATGTCAATGCGCAGTTGCCTCTACAATTTATATTTCAAATCCGAGTTTGTCATCTGTCCACAGAATGTGATTTTGGATACACTAGCTGTCTGGTAAAAAAAAATTACTTGGTTTCAGGTATTTGACTAAGATATCTTGCTGGGAAAAAAAGGTGGAAGTGGGATTTGAACTCATGTAGCCCCTGCACTTCGCTTCTAATTGGGAGAATGTGGCTCAACACGTTGAGCTACCAGAGAAGACATGAAGACAGGGTAAACTTTAGGTCTTTTGAGGCAAGGATAAAATGTACAATGTCAATGCGCAGTTGCCTCTACAATTTATATTTCAAATCCGAGTTTGTCATCTGTCCACAGAATGTGATTTCGGATACACTAGCTGTCTGGTAAAAAAGAAATTACTTGGTTTCAGGTATTTGACTAAGATATCTTGCTGGGAAAAAAAGGTGGAAGTGGGATTTGAACCCATGTAGCTCCTGCACTTCGCTTCTAATTGGGAGTATGTGGCTCAACACGTTGAGCTACCTGAGAAGATATGAACATAGGGTAAACTTTAGGTCTTTTGAGGCAAGGATAAAATGTACAATGTCAATGCGCAGTTGCCTCTACAATTTATATTTCAAATCCGAGTTTGTCATCTGTCCACAGAATGTGATTTTGGATACACTAGCTGTCTGGTAAAAAAAAATTACTTGGTTTCAGGTATTTGACTAAGAGATATCTTGCTGGGAAAAAAAGGTGGAAGTGGGATTTGAACCCATGTAGCCCCTGCACTTCGCTTCTAATTGGGAGCATGTGGCTCAACACGTTGAGCTACCAGAGAAGACATGAAGACAGGGTAAACTTTAGGTCTTTTGAGGCAAGGATAAAATGTACAATGTCAATGTGCAGTTGCCTCTACAATTTATATTTCAAATCCGAGTTTGTCATCTGTCCACAGAATGTGATTTCGGATACACTAGCTGTCTGGTAAAAAAGAAATTACTTGGTTTCAGGTATTTGACTAAGAGATATCTTGCTGGGAAAAAAAGGTGGAAGTGGGATTTGAACCCATGTAGCTCCTGCACTTCGCTTCTAATTGGGAGCATGTGGCTCAACACGTTGAGCTACCAGAGAACACATGAACATAGGGTAAACTTTAGGTCTTTTGAGGCAAGGATAAAATGTACAATGTCAATGCGCAGTTGCCTCTACAATTTATATTTCAAATCCGAGTTTGTCATCTGTCCACAGAATGTGATTTTGGATACACTAGCTGTCTGGTAAAAAAAAATTACTTGGTTTCAGGTATTTGACTAAGATATCTTGCTGGGAAAAAAAGGTGGAAGTGGGATTTGAACTCATGTAGCCCCTGCACTTCGCTTCTAATTGGGAGAATGTGGCTCAACACGTTGAGCTACCAGAGAAGACATGAAGACAGGGTAAACTTTAGGTCTTTTGAGGCAAGGATAAAATGTACAATGTCAATGCGCAGTTGCCTCTACAATTTATATTTCAAATCCGAGTTTGTCATCTGTCCACAGAATGTGATTTCGGATACACTAGCTGTCTGGTAAAAAAGAAATTACTTGGTTTCAGGTATTTGACTAAGAGATATCTTGCTGGGAAAAAAAGGTGGAAGTGGGATTTGAACCCATGTAGCTCCTGCACTTAGCTTCTAATTGGGAGCATGTGGCTCAACACGTTGAGCTACCTGAGAAGATATGAACATAGGGTAAACTTTAGGTCTTTTGAGGCAAGGATAACATGTACAATGTCAATGCGCAGTTGCCTCTACAATTTATATTTCAAATCCGAGTTTGTCATCTGTCCACAGAATGTGATTTCGGATACACTAGCTGTCTGGTAAAAAAAAATTACTTGGTTTCAGGTATTTGACTAAGAGATATTTTGCTGGGAAAAAAAGGTGGAAATGGGATTTGAACCCATGTAGCTCCTGAACTTTGCTTCTAATTGGAAGCATGTGGCTCAACACGTTGAGCTACCAGAGAAGACATGAGTGTGAGGTAAACTTTAGGTCTTTTGAGGCAAGGATAAAATGTACAATGTCAATGCGCAGTTGCCTCTACAATTTATATTTCAAATCCGAGTTTGTCATCTGTCCACAGAATGTGATTTCGGATACACTAGCTGTCTGGTAAAAAAAAATTACTTGGTTTCAGGTATTTGACTAAGAGATATTTTGCTGGGAAAAAAAGGTGGAAGTGGGATTTGAACCCATGTAGCTCCTGAACTTTGCTTCTAATTGGAAGCATGTGGCTCAACACGTTGAGCTACCAGAGAAGACATGAGTGTGAGGTAAACTTTAGGTCTTTTGAGGCAAGGATAAAATGTACAATGTCAATGCGCAGTTGCCTCTACAATTTATATTTCAAATCCGAGTTTGTCATCTGTCCACAGAATGTGATTTCGGATACACTAGCTGTCTGGTAAAAAAAAATTACTTGGTTTCAGGTATTTGACTAAGAGATATCTTGCTGGGAAAAAAAGGTGGAAGTGGGATTTGAACCCATGTAGCTCCTGCACTTCGCTTCTAATTGGGAGCATGTGGCTCAACACGTTGAGCTACCAGAGAAGACATGAACATAGGGTAAACTTTAGGTCTTTTGAGGCAAGGATAAAATGTACAATGTCAATGCGCAGTTGCCTCTACAATTTATATTTCAAATCCGAGTTTGTCATCTGTCCACAGAATGTGATTTTGGATACACTAGCTGTCTGGTAAAAAAAATTTACTTGGTTTCAGGTATTTGACTAAGAGATATCTTGCTGGGAAAAAAAGGTGGAAGTGGGATTTGAACCCATGTAGCTCCTGCACTTCGCTTCTAATTGGAAGCATGTGGCTCAACACGTTGAGCTACCAGAGAAGACATGAGTGTGAGGTAAACTTTAGGTCTTTTGAGGCAAGGATAAAATGTACAATGTCAATGCGCAGTTGCCTCTACAATTTATATTTCAAATCCGAGTTTGTCATCTGTCCACAGAATGTGATTTTGGATACACTAGCTGTCTGGTAAAAAAAAATTACTTGGTTTCAGGTATTTGACTAAGAGATATCTTGCTGGGAAAAAAAGGTGGAAGTGGGTTTTGAACCCATGTAGCTCCTGCACTTCGCTTCTAATTGGGAGCATGTGGCTCAACACGTTGAGCTACCAGAGAAGACATGAAGACAGGGTAAACTTTAGGTCTTTTGAGGCAAGGATAAAATGTACAATGTCAATGCGCAGTTGCCTCTACAATTTATATTTCAAATCCGAGTTTGTCATCTGTCCACAGAATGTGATTTTGGATACACTAGCTGTCTGGTAAAAAAAAATTACTTGGTTTCAGGTATTTGACTAAGAGATATCTTGCTGGGAAAAAAAGGTGGAAGTGGGATTTGAACCCATGTAGCTCCTGCACTTAGCTTCTAATTGGGAGCATGTGGCTCAACACGTTGAGCTACCTGAGAAGATATGAACATAGGGTAAACTTTAGGTCTTTTGAGGCAAGGATAACATGTACAATGTCAATGCGCAGTTGCCTCTACAATTTATATTTCAAATCCGAGTTTGTCATCTGTCCACAGAATGTGATTTCGGATACACTAGCTGTCTGGTAAAAAAAAATTACTTGGTTTCAGGTATTTGACTAAGAGAAATTTTGCTGGGAAAAAAAGGTGGAAATGGGATTTGAACCCATGTAGCTCCTGAACTTTGCTTCTAATTGGAAGCATGTGGCTCAACACGTTGAGCTACCAGAGAAGACATGAGTGTGAGGTAAACTTTAGGTCTTTTGAGGCAAGGATAAAATGTACAATGTCAATGCGCAGTTGCCTCTACAATTTATATTTCAAATCCGAGTTTGTCATCTGTCCACAGAATGTGATTTCGGATACACTAGCTGTCTGGTAAAAAAAAATTACTTGGTTTCAGGTATTTGACTAAGAGATATCTTGCTGGGAAAAAAGGTGGAAGTGGGATTTGAACCCATGTAGCTCCTGCACTTCGCTTCTAATTGGGAGCATGTGGCTCAACACGTTGAGCTACCAGAGAAGACATGAAGATGGGGTAAACTTTAGGTCTTTTGAGGCAAGGATAAAATGTACAATGTCAATGCGCAGTTGCCTCTACAATTTATATTTCAAATCCGAGTTTGTCATCTGTCCACAGAATGTGATTTCGGATACACTAGCTGTCTGGTAAAAAAGAAATTACTTGGTTTCAGGTATTTGACTAAGAGATATCTTGCTGGGAAAAAAAGGTGGAAGTGGGATTTGAACCCATGTAGCTCCTGCATTTCGCTTCTAATTGGGAGTATGTGGCTCAACACGTTGAGCTACCTGAGAAGATATGAACATAGGGTAAACTTTAGGTCTTTTGAGGCAAGGATAAAATGTACAATGTCAATGCGCAGTTGCCTCTACAATTTATATTTCAAATCCGAGTTTGTCATCTGTCCACAGAATGTGATTTTGGATACACTAGCTGTCTGGTAAAAAAAAATTACTTGGTTTCAGGTATTTGACTAAGAGATATCTTGCTGGGAAAAAAAGGTGGAAGTGGGATTTGAACCCATGTAGCCCCTGCACTTCGCTTCTAATTGGGAGCATGTGGCTCAACACGTTGAGCTACCAGAGAAGACATGAAGACAGGGTAAACTTTAGGTCTTTTGAGGCAAGGATAAAATGTACAATGTCAATGCGCAGTTGCCTCTACAATTTATATTTCAAATCCGAGTTTGTCATCTGTCCACAGAATGTGATTTCGGATACACTAGCTGTCTGGTAAAAAAGAAATTACTTGGTTTCAGGTATTTGACTAAGAGATATCTTGCTGGGAAAAAAAGGTGGAAGTGGGATTTGAACCCATGTAGCTCCTGCACTTCGCTTCTAATTGGGAGCATGTGGCTCAACACGTTGAGCTACCAGAGAAGACATGAACATAGGGTAAACTTTAGGTCTTTTGAGGCAAGGATAAAATGTACAATGTCAATGCGCAGTTGCCTCTACAATTTATATTTCAAATCCGAGTTTGTCATCTGTCCACAGAATGTGATTTTGGATACACTAGCTGTCTGGTAAAAAAAAATTACTTGGTTTCAGGTATTTGACTAAGATATCTTGCTGGGAAAAAAAGGTGGAAGTGGGATTTGAACTCATGTAGCCCCTGCACTTCGCTTCTAATTGGGAGAATGTGGCTCAACACGTTGAGCTACCAGAGAAGACATGAAGACAGGGTAAACTTTAGGTCTTTTGAGGCAAGGATAAAATGTACAATGTCAATGCGCAGTTGCCTCTACAATTTATATTTCAAATCCGAGTTTGTCATCTGTCCACAGAATGTGATTTCGGATACACTAGCTGTCTGGTAAAAAAGAAATTACTTGGTTTCAGGTATTTGACTAAGATATCTTGCTGGGAAAAAAAGGTGGAAGTGGGATTTGAACCCATGTAGCTCCTGCACTTAGCTTCTAATTGGGAGCATGTGGCTCAACACGTTGAGCTACCTGAGAAGATATGAACATAGGGTAAACTTTAGGTCTTTTGAGGCAAGGATAAAATGTACAATGTCAATGCGCAGTTGCCTCTACAATTTATATTTCAAATCCGAGTTTGTCATCTGTCCACAGAATGTGATTTTGGATACACTAGCTGTCTGGTAAAAAAAAATTACTTGGTTTCAGGTATTTGACTAAGAGATATCTTGCTGGGAAAAAAAGGTGGAAGTGGGATTTGAACCCATGTAGCCCCTGCACTTCGCTTCTAATTGGGAGCATGTGGCTCAACACGTTGAGCTACCAGAGAAGACATGAAGACAGGGTAAACTTTAGGTCTTTTGAGGCAAGGATAAAATGTACAATGTCAATGCGCAGTTGCCTCTACAATTTATATTTCAAATCCGAGTTTGTCATCTGTCCACAGAATGTGATTTCGGATACACTAGCTGTCTGGTAAAAAAGAAATTACTTGGTTTCAGGTATTTGACTAAGAGATATCTTGCTGGGAAAAAAAGGTGGAAGTGGGATTTGAACCCATGTAGCTCCTGCACTTCGCTTCTAATTGGGAGCATGTGGCTCAACACGTTGAGCTACCAGAGAACACATGAACATAGGGTAAACTTTAGGTCTTTTGAGGCAAGGATAAAATGTACAATGTCAATGCGCAGTTGCCTCTACAATTTATATTTCAAATCCGAGTTTGTCATCTGTCCACAGAATGTGATTTTGGATACACTAGCTGTCTGGTAAAAAAAAATTACTTGGTTTCAGGTATTTGACTAAGATATCTTGCTGGGAAAAAAAGGTGGAAGTGGGATTTGAACTCATGTAGCCCCTGCACTTCACTTCTAATTGGGAGAATGTGGTTCAACACGTTGAGCTACCAGAGAAGACATGAAGACAGGGTAAACTTTAGGTCTTTTGAGGCAAGGATAAAATGTACAATGTCAATGCGCAGTTGCCTCTACAATTTATATTTCAAATCCGAGTTTGTCATCTGTCCACAGAATGTGATTTCGGATACACTAGCTGTCTGGTAAAAAAAAATTACTTGGTTTCAGGTATTTGACTAAGAGATATTTTGCTGGGAAAAAAAGGTGGAAATGGGATTTGAACCCATGTAGCTCCTGAACTTTGCTTCTAATTGGAAGCATGTGGCTCAACACGTTGAGCTACCAGAGAAGACATGAACATAGGGTAAACTTTAGGTCTTTTGAGGCAAGGATAAAATGTACAATGTCAATGCGCAGTTGCCTCTACAATTTATATTTCAAATCCGAGTTTGTCATCTGTCCACAGAATGTGATTTCGGATACACTAGCTGTCTGGTAAAAAAAAATTACTTGGTTTCAGGTGTTTGACTAAGAGATATCTTGCTGGGAAAAAAAGGTGGAAGTGGGATTTGAACCCATGTAGCTCCTGCACTTCGCTTCTAATTGGGAGCATGTGGCTCAACACGTTGAGCTACCAGAGAAGACATGAACATAGGGTAAACTTTAGGTCTTTTGAGGCAAGGATAAAATGTACAATGTCAATGCGCAGTTGCCTCTACAATTTATATTTCAAATCCGAGTTTGTCATCTGTCCACAGAATGTGATTTTGGATACACTAGCTGTCTGGTAAAAAAAATTTACTTGGTTTCAGGTATTTGACTAAGAGATATCTTGCTGGGAAAAAAAGGTGGAAGTGGGATTTGAACCCATGTAGCTCCTGCACTTCGCTTCTAATTGGAAGCATGTGGCTCAACACGTTGAGCTACCAGAGAAGACATGAGTGTGAGGTAAACTTTAGGTCTTTTGAGGCAAGGATAAAATGTACAATGTCAATGCGCAGTTGCCTCTACAATTTATATTTCAAATCCGAGTTTGTCATCTGTCCACAGAATGTGATTTTGGATACACTAGCTGTCTGGTAAAAAAAAATTACTTGGTTTCAGGTATTTGACTAAGAGATATCTTGCTGGGAAAAAAAGGTGGAAGTGGGATTTGAACCCATGTAGCCCCTGCACTTCACTTCTAATTGGGAGCATGTGGCTCAACACGTTGAGCTACCAGAGAAGACATGAAGACAGGGTAAACTTTAGGTCTTTTGAGGCAAGGATAAAATGTACAATGTCAATGCGCAGTTGCCTCTACAATTTATATTTCAAATCCGAGTTTGTCATCTGTCCACAGAATGTGATTTCGGATACACTAGCTGTCTGGTAAAAAAGAAATTACTTGGTTTCAGGTATTTGACTAAGAGATATCTTGCTGGGAAAAAAAGGTGGAAGTGGGATTTGAACCCATGTAGCTCCTGCACTTCGCTTCTAATTGGGAGCATGTGGCTCAACACGTTGAGCTACCAGAGAAGACATGAAGATAGGGTAAACTTTAGGTCTTTTGAGGCAAGGATAAAATGTACAATGTCAATGCGCAGTTGCCTCTACAATTTATATTTCAAATCCGATTTTGTCATCTGTCCACAGAATGTGATTTTGGATACACTAGCTGTCTGGTAAAAAAAAATTACTTGGTTTCAGGTATTTGACTAAGATATCTTGCTGGGAAAAAAAGGTGGAAGTGGGATTTGAACTCATGTAGCCCCTGCACTTCGCTTCTAATTGGGAGAATGTGGCTCAACACGTTGAGCTACCAGAGAAGACATGAAGACAGGGTAAACTTTAGGTCTTTTGAGGCAAGGATAAAATGTACAATGTCAATGCGCAGTTGCCTCTACAATTTATATTTCAAATCCGAGTTTGTCATCTGTCCACAGAATGTGATTTCGGATACACTAGCTGTCTGGTAAAAAAGAAATTACTTGGTTTCAGGTATTTGACTAAGATATCTTGCTGGGAAAAAAAGGTGGAAGTGGGATTTGAACCCATGTAGCTCCTGCACTTCGCTTCTAATTGGGAGTATGTGGCTCAACACGTTGAGCTACCTGAGAAGATATGAACATAGGGTAAACTTTAGGTCTTTTGAGGCAAGGATAAAATGTACAATGTCAATGCGCAGTTGCCTCTACAATTTATATTTCAAATCCGAGTTTGTCATCTGTCCACAGAATGTGATTTTGGATACACTAGCTGTCTGGTAAAAAAAAATTACTTGGTTTCAGGTATTTGACTAAGAGATATCTTGCTGGGAAAAAAAGGTGGAAGTGGGATTTGAACCCATGTAGCCCCTGCACTTCGCTTCTAATTGGGAGCATGTGGCTCAACACGTTGAGCTACCAGAGAAGACATGAAGACAGGGTAAACTTTAGGTCTTTTGAGGCAAGGATAAAATGTACAATGTCAATGCGCAGTTGCCTCTACAATTTATATTTCAAATCCGAGTTTGTCATCTGTCCACAGAATGTGATTTCGGATACACTAGCTGTCTGGTAAAAAAAAATTACTTGGTTTCAGGTATTTGACTAAGAGATATCTTGCTGGGAAAAAAGGTGGAAGTGGGATTTGAACCCATGTAGCTCCTGCACTTCGCTTCTAATTGGGAGCATGTGGCTCAACACGTTGAGCTACCAGAGAAGACATGAAGATGGGGTAAACTTTAGGTCTTTTGAGGCAAGGATAAAATGTACAATGTCAATGCGCAGTTGCCTCTACAATTTATATTTCAAATCCGAGTTTGTCATCTGTCCACAGAATGTGATTTCGGATACACTAGCTGTCTGGTAAAAAAGAAATTACTTGGTTTCAGGTATTTGACTAAGATATCTTGCTGGGAAAAAAAGGTGGAAGTGGGATTTGAACCCATGTAGCTCCTGCACTTCGCTTCTAATTGGGAGTATGTGGCTCAACACGTTGAGCTACCTGAGAAGATATGAACATAGGGTAAACTTTAGGTCTTTTGAGGCAAGGATAAAATGTACAATGTCAATGCGCAGTTGCCTCTACAATTTATATTTCAAATCCGAGTTTGTCATCTGTCCACAGAATGTGATTTTGGATACACTAGCTGTCTGGTAAAAAAAAATTACTTGGTTTCAGGTATTTGACTAAGAGATATCTTGCTGGGAAAAAAAGGTGGAAGTGGGATTTGAACCCATGTAGCCCCTGCACTTCGCTTCTAATTGGGAGCATGTGGCTCAACACGTTGAGCTACCAGAGAAGACATGAAGACAGGGTAAACTTTAGGTCTTTTGAGGCAAGGATAAAATGTACAATGTCAATGCGCAGTTGCCTCTACAATTTATATTTCAAATCCGAGTTTGTCATCTGTCCACAGAATGTGATTTCGGATACACTAGCTGTCTGGTAAAAAAGAAATTACTTGGTTTCAGGTATTTGACTAAGATATCTTGCTGGGAAAAAAAGGTGGAAGTGGGATTTGAACCCATGTAGCTCCTGCACTTCGCTTCTAATTGGGAGCATGTGGCTCAACACGTTGAGCTACCAGAGAAGACATGAACATAGGGTAAACTTTAGGTCTTTTGAGGCAAGGATAAAATGTACAATGTCAATGCGCAGTTGCCTCTACAATTTATATTTCAAATCCGAGTTTGTCATCTGTCCACAGAATGTGATTTTGGATACACTAGCTGTCTGGTAAAAAAAAATTACTTGGTTTCAGGTATTTGACTAAGATATCTTGCTGGGAAAAAAAGGTGGAAGTGGGATTTGAACTCATGTAGCCCCTGCACTTCGCTTCTAATTGGGAGAATGTGGCTCAACACGTTGAGCTACCAGAGAAGACATGAAGACAGGGTAAACTTTAGGTCTTTTGAGGCAAGGATAAAATGTACAATGTCAATGCGCAGTTGCCTCTACAATTTATATTTCAAATCCGAGTTTGTCATCTGTCCACAGAATGTGATTTCGGATACACTAGCTGTCTGGTAAAAAAGAAATTACTTGGTTTCAGGTATTTGACTAAGAGATATCTTGCTGGGAAAAAAAGGTGGAAGTGGGATTTGAACCCATGTAGCTCCTGCACTTAGCTTCTAATTGGGAGCATGTGGCTCAACACGTTGAGCTACCTGAGAAGATATGAACATAGGGTAAACTTTAGGTCTTTTGAGGCAAGGATAACATGTACAATGTCAATGCGCAGTTGCCTCTACAATTTATATTTCAAATCCGAGTTTGTCATCTGTCCACAGAATGTGATTTCGGATACACTAGCTGTCTGGTAAAAAAAAATTACTTGGTTTCAGGTATTTGACTAAGAGATATTTTGCTGGGAAAAAAAGGTGGAAATGGGATTTGAACCCATGTAGCTCCTGAACTTTGCTTCTAATTGGAAGCATGTGGCTCAACACGTTGAGCTACCAGAGAAGACATGAGTGTGAGGGAAACTTTAGGTCTTTTGAGGCAAGGATAAAATGTACAATGTCAATGCGCAGTTGCCTCTACAATTTATATTTCAAATCCGAGTTTGTCATCTGTCCACAGAATGTGATTTCGGATACACTAGCTGTCTGGTAAAAAAAAATTACTTGGTTTCAGGTATTTGACTAAGAGATATCTTGCTGGGAAAAAAGGTGGAAGTGGGATTTGAACCTATGTAGCTCCTGCACTTCGCTTCTAATTGGGAGCATGTGGCTCAACACGTTGAGCTACCAGAGAAGACATGAAGACGGGGTAAACTTTAGGTCTTTTGAGGCAAGGATAAAATGTACAATGTCAATGCGCAGTTGCCTCTACAATTTATATTTCAAATCCGAGTTTGTCATCTGTCCACAGAATGTGATTTCGGATACACTAGCTGTCTGGTAAAAAAAAATTACTTGGTTTCAGGTATTTGACTAAGAGATATCTTGCTGGGAAAAAAAGGTGGAAGTGGGATTTGAACCCATGTAGCTCCTGCACTTCGCTTCTAATTGGGAGCATGTGGCTCAACACGTTGAGCTACCAGAGAAGACATGAACATAGGGTAAACTTTAGGTCTTTTGAGGCAAGGATAAAATGTACAATGTCAATGCGCAGTTGCCTCTACAATTTATATTTCAAATCCGAGTTTGTCATCTGTCCACAGAATGTGATTTTGGATACACTAGCTGTCTGGTAAAAAAAATTTACTTGGTTTCAGGTATTTGACTAAGAGATATCTTGCTGGGAAAAAAAGGTGGAAGTGGGATTTGAACCCATGTAGCTCCTGCACTTCGCTTCTAATTGGAAGCATGTGGCTCAACACGTTGAGCTACCAGAGAAGACATGAGTGTGAGGTAAACTTTAGGTCTTTTGAGGCAAGGATAAAATGTACAATGTCAATGCGCAGTTGCCTCTACAATTTATATTTCAAATCCGAGTTTGTCATCTGTCCACAGAATGTGATTTTGGATACACTAGCTGTCTGGTAAAAAAAAATTACTTGGTTTCAGGTATTTGACTAAGAGATATCTTGCTGGGAAAAAAAGGTGGAAGTGGGATTTGAACCCATGTAGCTCCTGCACTTCGCTTCTAATTGGGAGCATGTGGCTCAACACGTTGAGCTACCAGAGAAGACATGAAGACAGGGTAAACTTTAGGTCTTTTGAGGCAAGGATAAAATGTACAATGTCAATGCGCAGTTGCCTCTACAATTTATATTTCAAATCCGAGTTTGTCATCTGTCCACAGAATGTGATTTCGGATACACTAGCTGTCTGGTAAAAAAAAATTACTTGGTTTCAGGTATTTGACTAAGAGATATTTTGCTGGGAAAAAAAGGTGGAAGTGGGATTTGAACCCATGTAGCTCCTGAACTTTGCTTCTAATTGGAAGCATGTGGCTCAACACGTTGAGCTACCAGAGAAGACATGAGTGTGAGGTAAACTTTAGGTCTTTTGAGGCAAGGATAAAATGTACAATGTCAATGCGCAGTTGCCTCTACAATTTATATTTCAAATCCGAGTTTGTCATCTGTCCACAGAATGTGATTTCGGATACACTAGCTGTCTGGTAAAAAAAAATTACTTGGTTTCAGGTATTTGACTAAGAGATATCTTGCTGGGAAAAAAAGGTGGAAGTGGGATTTGAACCCATGTAGCTCCTGCACTTCGCTTCTAATTGGGAGCATGTGGCTCAACACGTTGAGCTACCTGAGAAGATATGAACATAGGGTAAACTTTAGGTCTTTTGAGGCAAGGATAAAATGTACAATGTCAATGCGCAGTTGCCTCTACAATTTATATTTCAAATCCGAGTTTGTCATCTGTCCACAGAATGTGATTTCGGATACACTAGCTGTCTGGTAAAAAAAAATTACTTGGTTTCAGGTATTTGACTAAGAGATATTTTGCTGGGAAAAAAAGGTGGAAGTGGGATTTGAACCCATGTAGCTCCTGAACTTTGCTTCTAATTGGAAGCATGTGGCTCAACACGTTGAGCTACCAGAGAAGACATGAAGATGGGGTAAACTTTAGGTCTTTTGAGGCAAGGATAAAATGTACAATGTCAATGCGCAGTTGCCTCTACAATTTATATTTCAAATCCGAGTTTGTCATCTGTCCACAGAATGTGATTTCGGATACACTAGCTGTCTGGTAAAAAAAAATTACTTGGTTTCAGGTATTTGACTAAGAGATATCTTGCTGGGAAAAAAAGGTGGAAGTGGGATTTGAACCCATGTAGCTCCTGCACTTCGCTTCTAATTGGGAGCATGTGGCTCAACACGTTGAGCTACCAGAGAAGACATGAACATAGGGTAAACTTTAGGTCTTTTGAGGCAAGGATAAAATGTACAATGTCAATGCGCAGTTGCCTCTACAATTTATATTTCAAATCCGAGTTTGTCATCTGTCCACAGAATGTGATTTTGGATACACTAGCTGTCTGGTAAAAAAAATTTACTTGGTTTCAGGTATTTGACTAAGAGATATCTTGCTGGGAAAAAAAGGTGGAAGTGGGATTTGAACCCATGTAGCTCCTGCACTTCGCTTCTAATTGGAAGCATGTGGCTCAACACGTTGAGCTACCAGAGAAGACATGAGTGTGAGGTAAACTTTAGGTCTTTTGAGGCAAGGATAAAATGTACAATGTCAATGCGCAGTTGCCTCTACAATTTATATTTCAAATCCGAGTTTGTCATCTGTCCACAGAATGTGATTTTGGATACACTAGCTGTCTGGTAAAAAAAAATTACTTGGTTTCAGGTATTTGACTAAGAGATATCTTGCTGGGAAAAAAAGGTGGAAGTGGGATTTGAACCCATGTAGCTCCTGCACTTCGCTTCTAATTGGGAGCATGTGGCTCAACACGTTGAGCTACCAGAGAAGACATGAAGACAGGGTAAACTTTAGGTCTTTTGAGGCAAGGATAAAATGTACAATGTCAATGCGCAGTTGCCTCTACAATTTATATTTCAAATCCGAGTTTGTCATCTGTCCACAGAATGTGATTTCGGATACACTAGCTGTCTGGTAAAAAAAAATTACTTGGTTTCAGGTATTTGACTAAGAGATATTTTGCTGGGAAAAAAAGGTGGAAGTGGGATTTGAACCCATGTAGCTCCTGAACTTTGCTTCTAATTGGAAGCATGTGGCTCAACACGTTGAGCTACCAGAGAAGACATGAGTGTGAGGTAAACTTTAGGTCTTTTGAGGCAAGGATAAAATGTACAATGTCAATGCGCAGTTGCCTCTACAATTTATATTTCAAATCCGAGTTTGTCATCTGTCCACAGAATGTGATTTCGGATACACTAGCTGTCTGGTAAAAAAAAATTACTTGGTTTCAGGTATTTGACTAAGAGATATCTTGCTGGGAAAAAAAGGTGGAAGTGGGATTTGAACCCATGTAGCTCCTGCACTTCGCTTCTAATTGGGAGCATGTGGCTCAACACGTTGAGCTACCTGAGAAGATATGAACATAGGGTAAACTTTAGGTCTTTTGAGGCAAGGATAAAATGTACAATGTCAATGCGCAGTTGCCTCTACAATTTATATTTCAAATCCGAGTTTGTCATCTGTCCACAGAATGTGATTTCGGATACACTAGCTGTCTGGTAAAAAAAAATTACTTGGTTTCAGGTATTTGACTAAGAGATATTTTGCTGGGAAAAAAAGGTGGAAGTGGGATTTGAACCCATGTAGCTCCTGAACTTTGCTTCTAATTGGAAGCATGTGGCTCAACACGTTGAGCTACCAGAGAAGACATGAGTGTGAGGTAAACTTTAGGTCTTTTGAGGCAAGGATAAAATGTACAATGTCAATGCGCAGTTGCCTCTACAATTTATATTTCAAATCCGAGTTTGTCATCTGTCCACAGAATGTGATTTCGGATACACTAGCTGTCTGGTAAAAAAAAATTACTTGGTTTCAGGTATTTGACTAAGAGATATCTTGCTGGGAAAAAAAGGTGGAAGTGGGATTTGAACCCATGTAGCTCCTGCACTTCGCTTCTAATTGGGAGCATGTGGCTCAACACGTTGAGCTACCAGAGAAGACATGAGCATAGGGTAAACTTTAGGTCTTTTGAGGCAAGGATAAAATGTACAATGTCAATGCGCAGTTGCCTCTACAATTTATATTTCAAAGCCGAGTTTGTCATCTGTCCACAGAATGCGATTTCGGATACACTAGCTGTCTGGTAAAAAAAAAATTACTTGGTTTCAGGTATTTGACTAAGAGATATCTTGCTGGGAAAAAAAGGTGGAAGTGGGATTTGAACCCATGTAGCTCCTGCACTTTGCTTCTAATTGGGAGCATGTGGCTCAACACGTTGAGCTACCTGAGAAGATATGAACATAGGGTAAACTTTAGGTCTTTTGAGGCAAGGATAAAATGTACAATGTCAATGCGCAGTTGCCTCTACAATTTATATTTCAAATCCGAGTTTGTCATCTGTCCACAAAATGTGATTTCGGATTCACTAGCTGTCTGGTAAAAAAAAATTACTTGGTTTCAGATATTTGACTAAGAGATATCTTGCTGGGAAAAAAAGGTGGAAGTGGGATTTGAACCCATGTAGCTCCTGAACTTTGCTTCTAATTGGAAGCATGTGGCTCAACACTTTGAGCTACCAGAGAAGACATGCGTGTGAGGTAAACTTTAGGTCTTTTGAGGCAAGGATAAAATGTACAATGTCAATGCGCAGTTGCCTCTACAATTTATATTTCAAATCCGAGTTTGTCATCTGTCCACAGAATGTGATTTCGGATACACTAGCTGTCTGGTAAAAAAAAATTACTTGGTTTCAGGTATTTGACTAAGAGATATCTTGCTGGGAAAAAAGGTGGAAGTGGGATTTGAACCCATGTAGCTCCTGCACTTCGCTTCTAATTGGGAGCATGTGGCTCAACACGTTGAGCTACCAGAGAAGACATGAAGACAGGGTAAACTTTAGGTCTTTTGAGGCAAGGATAAAATGTACAATGTCAATGCGCAGTTGCCTCTACAATTTATATTTCAAATCCGAGTTTGTCATCTGTCCACAGAATGTGATTTCGGATACACTAGCTGTCTGGTAAAAAAGAAATTACTTGGTTTCAGGTATTTGACTAAGAGATATCTTGCTGGGAAAAAAAGGTGGAAGTGGGATTTGACCCCATGTAGCTCCTGCACTTCGCTTCTAATTGGGAGTATGTGACTCAACACGTTGAGCTACCTGAGAAGATATGAACATAGGGTAAACTTTAGGTCTTTTGAGGCAAGGATAAAATGTACAATGTCAATGCGCAGTTGCCTCTACAATTTATATTTCAAATCCGAGTTTGTCATCTGTCCACAGAATGTGATTTCGGATACACTAGCTGTCTGGTAAAAAAAAATTACTTGGTTTCAGGTATTTGACTAAGAGATATTTTGCTGGGAAAAAAAGTTGGAAGTGGGATTTGAACCCATGTAGCTCCTGAACTTTGCTTCTAATTGGAAGCATGTGGCTCAACACGTTGAGCTACCAGAGAAGACATGAGTGTGAGGTAAACTTTAGGTCTTTTGAGGCAAGGATAAAATGTACAATGTCAATGCGCAGTTGCCTCTACAATTTATATTTCAAATCCGAGTTTGTCATCTGTCCACAGAATGTGATTTCGGATACACTAGCTGTCTGGTAAAAAAAAATTACTTGGTTTCAGGTATTTGACTAAGAGATATCTTGCTGGGAAAAAAAGGTGGAAGTGGGATTTGAACCCATGTAGCTCCTGCACTTCGCTTCTAATTGGGAGCATGTGGCTCAACACGTTGAGCTACCAGAGAAGACATGAACATAGGGTAAACTTTAGGTCTTTTGAGGCAAGGATAAAATGTACAATGTCAATGCGCAGTTGCCTCTACAATTTATATTTCAAATCCGAGTTTGTCATCTGTCCACAGAATGTGATTTTGGATACACTAGCTGTCTGGTAAAAAAAATTTACTTGGTTTCAGGTATTTGACTAAGAGATATCTTGCTGGGAAAAAAAGGTGGAAGTGGGATTTGAACCCATGTAGCTCCTGCACTTCGCTTCTAATTGGAAGCATGTGGCTCAACACGTTGAGCTACCAGAGAAGACATGAGTGTGAGGTAAACTTTAGGTCTTTAGAGGCAAGGATAAAATGTACAATGTCAATGCGCAGTTGCCTCTACAATTTATATTTCAAATCCGAGTTTGTCATCTGTCCACAGAATGTGATTTTGGATACACTAGCTGTCTGGTAAAAAAAAATTACTTGGTTTCAGGTATTTGACTAAGAGATATCTTGCTGGGAAAAAAAGGTGGAAGTGGGATTTGAACCCATGTAGCTCCTGCACTTCGCTTCTAATTGGGAGCATGTGGCTCAACACGTTGAGCTACCAGAGAAGACATGAAGACAGGGTAAACTTTAGGTCTTTTGAGGTAAGGATAAAATGTACAATGTCAATGCGCAGTTGCCTCTACAATTTATATTTCAAATCCGAGTTTGTCATCTGTCCACAGAATGTGATTTCGGATACACTAGCTGTCTGGTAAAAAAGAAATTACTTGGTTTCAGGTATTTGACTAAGAGATATCTTGCTGGGAAAAAAAGGTGGAAGTGGGATTTGAACCCATGTAGCTCCTGCACTTAGCTTCTAATTGGGAGCATGTGGCTCAACACGTTGAGCTACCTGAGAAGATATGAACATAGGGTAAACTTTAGGTCTTTTGAGGCAAGGATAACATGTACAATGTCAATGCGCAGTTGCCTCTACAATTTATATTTCAAATCCGAGTTTGTCATCTGTCCACAGAATGTGATTTCGGATACACTAGCTGTCTGGTAAAAAAAAATTACTTGGTTTCAGGTATTTGACTAAGAGAAATTTTGCTGGGAAAAAAAGGTGGAAATGGGATTTGAACCCATGTAGCTCCTGAACTTTGCTTCTAATTGGAAGCATGTGGCTCAACACGTTGAGCTACCAGAGAAGACATGAGTTTGAGGTAAACTTTAGGTCTTTTGAGGCAAGGATAAAATGTACAATGTCAATGCGCAGTTGCCTCTACAATTTATATTTCAAATCCGAGTTTGTCATCTGTCCACAGAATGTGATTTCGGATACACTAGCTGTCTGGTAAAAAAAATTACTTGGTTTCAGGTATTTGACTAAGAGATATCTTGCTGGGAAAAAAGGTGGAAGTGGGATTTGAACCCATGTAGCTCCTGCACTTCGCTTCTAATTGGGAGCATGTGGCTCAACACGTTGAGCTACCAGAGAAGACATGAAGATGGGGTAAACTTTAGGTCTTTTGAGGCAAGGATAAAATGTACAATGTCAATGCGCAGTTGCCTCTACAATTTATATTTCAAATCCGAGTTTGTCATCTGTCCACAGAATGTGATTTCGGATACACTAGCTGTCTGGTAAAAAAGAAATTACTTGGTTTCAGGTATTTGACTAAGAGATATCTTGCTGGGAAAAAAAGGTGGAAGTGGGATTTGAACCCATGTAGCTCCTGCACTTCGCTTCTAATTGGGAGTATGTGGCTCAACACGTTGAGCTACCTGAGAAGATATGAACATAGGGTAAACTTTAGGTCTTTTGAGGCAAGGATAAAATGTACAATGTCAATGCGCAGTTGCCTCTACAATTTATATTTCAAATCCGAGTTTGTCATCTGTCCACAGAATGTGATTTTGGATACACTAGCTGTCTGGTAAAAAAAAATTACTTGGTTTCAGGTATTTGACTAAGAGATATCTTGCTGGGAAAAAAAGGTGGAAGTGGGATTTGAACCCATGTAGCCCCTGCACTTTGCTTCTAATTGGGAGCATGTGGCTCAACACGTTGAGCTACCAGAGAAGACATGAAGACAGGGTAAACTTTAGGTCTTTTGAGGCAAGGATAAAATGTACAATGTCAATGCGCAGTTGCCTCTACAATTTATATTTCAAATCCGAGTTTGTCATCTGTCCACAGAATGTGATTTCGGATACACTAGCTGTCTGGTAAAAAAGAAATTACTTGGTTTCAGGTATTTGACTAAGAGATATCTTGCTGGGAAAAAAAGGTGGAAGTGGGATTTGAACCCATGTAGCTCCTGCACTTCGCTTCTAATTGGGAGCATGTGGCTCAACACGTTGAGCTACCAGAGAAGATATGAACATAGGGTAAACTTTAGGTCTTTTGAGGCAAGGATAAAATGTACAATGTCAATGCGCAGTTGCCTCTACAATTTATATTTCAAATCCGAGTTTGTCATCTGTCCACAGAATGTGATTTTGGATACACTAGCTGTCTGGTAAAAAAAATTACTTGGTTTCAGGTATTTGACTAAGATATCTTGCTGGGAAAAAAAGGTGGAAGTGGGATTTGAACTCATGTAGCCCCTGCACTTCGCTTCTAATTGGGAGAATGTGGCTCAACACGTTGAGCTACCAGAGAAGACATGAAGACAGGGTAAACTTTAGGTCTTTTGAGGCAAGGATAAAATGTACAATGTCAATGCGCAGTTGCCTCTACAATTTATATTTCAAATCCGAGTTTGTCATCTGTCCACAGAATGTGATTTCGGATACACTAGCTGTCTGGTAAAAAAGAAATTACTTGGTTTCAGGTATTTGACTAAGAGATATCTTGCTGGGAAAAAAAGGTGGAAGTGGGATTTGAACCCATGTAGCTCCTGCACTTAGCTTCTAATTGGAGCATGTGGCTCAACATGTTGAGCTACCTGAGAAGATATGAACATAGGGTAAACTTTAGGTCTTTTGAGGCAAGGATAACATGTACAATGTCAATGCGCAGTTGCCTCTACAATTTATATTTCAAATCCGAGTTTGTCATCTGTCCACAGAATGTGATTTCGGATACACTAGCTGTCTGGTAAAAAAAAATTACTTGGTTTCAGGTATTTGACTAAGAGATATTTTGCTGGGAAAAAAAGGTGGAAATGGGATTTGAACCCATGTAGCTCCTGAACTTTGCTTCTAATTGGAAGCATGTGGCTCAACACGTTGAGCTACCAGAGAAGACATGAGTGTGAGGTAAACTTTAGGTCTTTTGAGGCAAGGATAAAATGTACAATGTCAATGCGCAGTTGCCTCTACAATTTATATTTCAAATCCGAGTTTGTCATCTGTCCACAGAATGTGATTTCGGATACACTAGCTGTCTGGTAAAAAAGAAATTACTTGGTTTCAGGTATTTGACTAAGAGATATCTTGCTGGGAAAAAAAGGTGGAAGTGGGATTTGAACCCATGTAGCTCCTGCACTTCGCTTCTAATTGGGAGCATGTGGCTCAACACGTTGAGCTACCAGAGAAGACATGAACATAGGGTAAACTTTAGGTCTTTTGAGGCAAGGATAAAATGTACAATGTCAATGCGCAGTTGCCTCTACAATTTATATTTCAAATCCGAGTTTGTCATCTGTCCACAGAATGTGATTTTGGATACACTAGCTGTCTGGTAAAAAAAAATTACTTGGTTTCAGGTATTTGACTAAGAGATATCTTGCTGGGAAAAAAAGGTGGAAGTGGGATTTGAACCCATGTAGCCCCTGCACTTCGCTTCTAATTGGGAGAATGTGGCTCAACACGTTGAGCTACCAGAGAAGACATGAAGACAGGGTAAACTTTAGGTCTTTTGAGGCATGGATAAAATGTACAATGTCAATGCGCAGTTGCCTCTACAATTTATATTTCAAATCCGAGTTTGTCATCTGTCCACAGAATGTGATTTCGGATACACTAGCTGTCTGGTAAAAAAGAAATTACTTGGTTTCAGGTATTTGACTAAGAGATATCTTGCTGGGAAAAAAAGGTGGAAGTGGGATTTGAACCCATGTAGCTCCTGCACTTAGCTTCTAATTGGGAGCATGTGGCTCAACACGTTGAGCTACCTGAGAAGATATGAACATAGGGTAAACTTTAGGTCTTTTGAGGCAAGGATAACATGTACAATGTCAATGCGCAGTTGCCTCTACAATTTATATTTCAAATCCGAGTTTGTCATCTGTCCACAGAATGTGATTTCGGATACACTAGCTGTCTGGTAAAAAAAAATTACTTGGTTTCAGGTATTTGACTAAGAGATATTTTGCTGGGAAAAAAAGGTGGAAATGGGATTTGAACCCATGTAGCTCCTGAACTTTGCTTCTAATTGGAAGCATGTGGCTCAACACGTTGAGCTACCAGAGAAGACATGAGTGTGAGGGAAACTTTAGGTCTTTTGAGGCAAGGATAAAATGTACAATGTCAATGCGCAGTTGCCTCTACAATTTATATTTCAAATCCGAGTTTGTCATCTGTCCACAGAATGTGATTTCGGATACACTAGCTGTCTGGTAAAAAAAAATTACTTGGTTTCAGGTATTTGACTAAGAGATATCTTGCTGGGAAAAAAGGTGGAAGTGGGATTTGAACCCATGTAGCTCCTGCACTTCGCTTCTAATTGGGAGCATGTGGCTCAACACGTTGAGCTACCAGAGAAGACATGAAGATGGGGTAAACTTTAGGTCTTTTGAGGCAAGGATAAAATGTACAATGTCAATGCGCAGTTGCCTCTACAATTTATATTTCAAATCCGAGTTTGTCATCTGTCCACAGAATGTGATTTCGGATACACTAGCTGTCTGGTAAAAAAAATTACTTGGTTTCAGGTATTTGACTAAGAGATATCTTGCTGGGAAAAAAAGGTGGAAGTGGGATTTGAACCCATGTAGCTCCTGCACTTCGCTTCTAATTGGGAGCATGTGGCTCAACACGTTGAGCTACCAGAGAAGACATGAACATAGGGTAAACTTTAGGTCTTTTGAGGCAAGGATAAAATGTACAATGTCAATGCGCAGTTGCCTCTACAATTTATATTTCAAATCCGAGTTTGTCATCTGTCCACAGAATGTGATTTTGGATACACTAGCTGTCTGGTAAAAAAAATTTACTTGGTTTCAGGTATTTGACTAAGAGATATCTTGCTGGGAAAAAAAGGTGGAAGTGGGATTTGAACCCATGTAGCTCCTGCACTTCGCTTCTAATTGGAAGCATGTGGCTCAACACGTTGAGCTACCAGAGAAGACATGAGTGTGAGGTAAACTTTAGGTCTTTTGAGGCAAGGATAAAATGTACAATGTCAATGCGCAGTTGCCTCTACAATTTATATTTCAAATCCGAGTTTGTCATCTGTCCACAGAATGTGATTTTGGATACACTAGCTGTCTGGTAAAAAAAAATTACTTGGTTTCAGGTATTTGACTAAGAGATATCTTGCTGGGAAAAAAAGGTGGAAGTGGGATTTGAACCCATGTAGCTCCTGCACTTCGCTTCTAATTGGGAGCATGTGGCTCAACACGTTGAGCTACCAGAGAAGACATGAAGACAGGGTAAACTTTAGGTCTTTTGAGGCAAGGATAAAATGTACAATGTCAATGCGCAGTTGCCTCTACAATTTATATTTCAAATCCGAGTTTGTCATCTGTCCACAGAATGTGATTTCGGATACACTAGCTGTCTGGTAAAAAAGAAATTACTTGGTTTCAGGTATTTGACTAAGAGATATCTTGCTGGGAAAAAAAGGTGGAAGTGGGATTTGAACCCATGTAGCTCCTGCACTTAGCTTCTAATTGGGAGCATGTGGCTCAACACGTTGAGCTACCTGAGAAGATATGAACATAGGGTAAACTTTAGGTCTTTTGAGGCAAGGATAACATGTACAATGTCAATGCGCAGTTGCCTCTACAATTTATATTTCAAATCCGAGTTTGTCATCTGTCCACAGAATGTGATTTCGGATACACTAGCTGTCTGGTAAAAAAAAATTACTTGGTTTCAGGTATTTGACTAAGAGAAATTTTGCTGGGAAAAAAAGGTGGAAATGGGATTTGAACCCATGTAGCTCCTGAACTTTGCTTCTAATTGGAAGCATGTGGCTCAACACGTTGAGCTACCAGAGAAGACATGAGTGTGAGGTAAACTTTAGGTCTTTTGAGGCAAGGATAAAATGTACAATGTCAATGCGCAGTTGCCTCTACAATTTATATTTCAAATCCGAGTTTGTCATCTGTCCACAGAATGTGATTTCGGATACACTAGCTGTCTGGTAAAAAAATTACTTGGTTTCAGGTATTTGACTAAGAGATATCTTGCTGGGAAAAAAGGTGGAAGTGGGATTTGAACCCATGTAGCTCCTGCACTTCGCTTCTAATTGGGAGCATGTGGCTCAACACGTTGAGCTACCAGAGAAGACATGAAGATGGGGTAAACTTTAGGTCTTTTGAGGCAAGGATAAAATGTACAATGTCAATGCGCAGTTGCCTCTACAATTTATATTTCAAATCCGAGTTTGTCATCTGTCCACAGAATGTGATTTCGGATACACTAGCTGTCTGGTAAAAAAGAAATTACTTGGTTTCAGGTATTTGACTAAGAGATATCTTGCTGGGAAAAAAAGGTGGAAGTGGGATTTGAACCCATGTAGCTCCTGCACTTCGCTTCTAATTGGGAGTATGTGGCTCAACACGTTGAGCTACCTGAGAAGATATGAACATAGGGTAAACTTTAGGTCTTTTGAGGCAAGGATAAAATGTACAATGTCAATGCGCAGTTGCCTCTACAATTTATATTTCAAATCCGAGTTTGTCATCTGTCCACAGAATGTGATTTCGGATACACTAGCTGTCTGGTAAAAAAGAAATTACTTGGTTTCAGGTATTTGACTAAGATATCTTGCTGGGAAAAAAAGGTGGAAGTGGGATTTGAACCCATGTAGCTCCTGCACTTAGCTTCTAATTGGGAGCATGTGGCTCAACACGTTGAGCTACCTGAGAAGATATGAACATAGGGTAAACTTTAGGTCTTTTGAGGCAAGGATAACATGTACAATGTCAATGCGCAGTTGCCTCTACAATTTATATTTCAAATCCGAGTTTGTCATCTGTCCACAGAATGTGATTTCGGATACACTAGCTGTCTGGTAAAAAAAAATTACTTGGTTTCAGGTATTTGACTAAGATATCTTGCTGGGAAAAAAAGGTGGAAGTGGGATTTGAACTCATGTAGCCCCTGCACTTCGCTTCTAATTGGGAGAATGTGGCTCAACACGTTGAGCTACCAGAGAAGACATGAAGACAGGGTAAACTTTAGGTCTTTTGAGGCAAGGATAAAATGTACAATGTCAATGCGCAGTTGCCTCTACAATTTATATTTCAAATCCGAGTTTGTCATCTGTCCACAGAATGTGATTTCGGATACACTAGCTGTCTGGTAAAAAAGAAATTACTTGGTTTCAGGTATTTGACTAAGAGATATCTTGCTGGGAAAAAAAGGTGGAAGTGGGATTTGAACCCATGTAGCTCCTGCACTTAGCTTCTAATTGGAGCATGTGGCTCAACATGTTGAGCTACCTGAGAAGATATGAACATAGGGTAAACTTTAGGTCTTTTGAGGCAAGGATAACATGTACAATGTCAATGCGCAGTTGCCTCTACAATTTATATTTCAAATCCGAGTTTGTCATCTGTCCACAGAATGTGATTTCGGATACACTAGCTGTCTGGTAAAAAAAAATTACTTGGTTTCAGGTATTTGACTAAGAGATATTTTGCTGGGAAAAAAAGGTGGAAATGGGATTTGAACCCATGTAGCTCCTGAACTTTGCTTCTAATTGGAAGCATGTGGCTCAACACGTTGAGCTACCAGAGAAGACATGAGTGTGAGGTAAACTTTAGGTCTTTTGAGGCAAGGATAAAATGTACAATGTCAATGCGCAGTTGCCTCTACAATTTATATTTCAAATCCGAGTTTGTCATCTGTCCACAGAATGTGATTTCGGATACACTAGCTGTCTGGTAAAAAAAAATTACTTGGTTTCAGGTATTTGACTAAGAGATATTTTGCTGGGAAAAAAAGGTGGAAATGGGATTTGAACCCATGTAGCTCCTGAACTTTGCTTCTAATTGGAAGCATGTGGCTCAACACGTTGAGCTACCAGAGAAGACATGAGTGTGAGGTAAACTTTAGGTCTTTTGAGGCAAGGATAAAATGTACAATGTCAATGCGCAGTTGCCTCTACAATTTATATTTCAAATCCGAGTTTGTCATCTGTCCACAGAATGTGATTTCGGATACACTAGCTGTCTGGTAAAAAAGAAATTACTTGGTTTCAGGTATTTGACTAAGAGATATCTTGCTGGGAAAAAAAGGTGGAAGTGGGATTTGAACCCATGTAGCTCCTGCACTTCGCTTCTAATTGGGAGCATGTGGCTCAACACGTTGAGCTACCAGAGAAGACATGAACATAGGGTAAACTTTAGGTCTTTTGAGGCAAGGATAAAATGTACAATGTCAATGCGCAGTTGCCTCTACAATTTATATTTCAAATCCGAGTTTGTCATCTGTCCACAGAATGTGATTTTGGATACACTAGCTGTCTGGTAAAAAAAAATTACTTGGTTTCAGGTATTTGACTAAGAGATATCTTGCTGGGAAAAAAAGGTGGAAGTGGGATTTGAACCCATGTAGCCCCTGCACTTCGCTTCTAATTGGGAGAATGTGGCTCAACACGTTGAGCTACCAGAGAAGACATGAAGACAGGGTAAACTTTAGGTCTTTTGAGGCATGGATAAAATGTACAATGTCAATGCGCAGTTGCCTCTACAATTTATATTTCAAATCCGAGTTTGTCATCTGTCCACAGAATGTGATTTCGGATACACTAGCTGTCTGGTAAAAAAGAAATTACTTGGTTTCAGGTATTTGACTAAGAGATATCTTGCTGGGAAAAAAAGGTGGAAGTGGGATTTGAACCCATGTAGCTCCTGCACTTAGCTTCTAATTGGGAGCATGTGGCTCAACACGTTGAGCTACCTGAGAAGATATGAACATAGGGTAAACTTTAGGTCTTTTGAGGCAAGGATAACATGTACAATGTCAATGCGCAGTTGCCTCTACAATTTATATTTCAAATCCGAGTTTGTCATCTGTCCACAGAATGTGATTTCGGATACACTAGCTGTCTGGTAAAAAAAAATTACTTGGTTTCAGGTATTTGACTAAGAGATATTTTGCTGGGAAAAAAAGGTGGAAATGGGATTTGAACCCATGTAGCTCCTGAACTTTGCTTCTAATTGGAAGCATGTGGCTCAACACGTTGAGCTACCAGAGAAGACATGAGTGTGAGGGAAACTTTAGGTCTTTTGAGGCAAGGATAAAATGTACAATGTCAATGCGCAGTTGCCTCTACAATTTATATTTCAAATCCGAGTTTGTCATCTGTCCACAGAATGTGATTTCGGATACACTAGCTGTCTGGTAAAAAAAAATTACTTGGTTTCAGGTATTTGACTAAGAGATATCTTGCTGGGAAAAAAGGTGGAAGTGGGATTTGAACCCATGTAGCTCCTGCACTTCGCTTCTAATTGGGAGCATGTGGCTCAACACGTTGAGCTACCAGAGAAGACATGAAGATGGGGTAAACTTTAGGTCTTTTGAGGCAAGGATAAAATGTACAATGTCAATGCGCAGTTGCCTCTACAATTTATATTTCAAATCCGAGTTTGTCATCTGTCCACAGAATGTGATTTCGGATACACTAGCTGTCTGGTAAAAAAAATTACTTGGTTTCAGGTATTTGACTAAGAGATATCTTGCTGGGAAAAAAAGGTGGAAGTGGGATTTGAACCCATGTAGCTCCTGCACTTCGCTTCTAATTGGGAGCATGTGGCTCAACACGTTGAGCTACCAGAGAAGACATGAACATAGGGTAAACTTTAGGTCTTTTGAGGCAAGGATAAAATGTACAATGTCAATGCGCAGTTGCCTCTACAATTTATATTTCAAATCCGAGTTTGTCATCTGTCCACAGAATGTGATTTTGGATACACTAGCTGTCTGGTAAAAAAAATTTACTTGGTTTCAGGTATTTGACTAAGAGATATCTTGCTGGGAAAAAAAGGTGGAAGTGGGATTTGAACCCATGTAGCTCCTGCACTTCGCTTCTAATTGGAAGCATGTGGCTCAACACGTTGAGCTACCAGAGAAGACATGAGTGTGAGGTAAACTTTAGGTCTTTTGAGGCAAGGATAAAATGTACAATGTCAATGCGCAGTTGCCTCTACAATTTATATTTCAAATCCGAGTTTGTCATCTGTCCACAGAATGTGATTTTGGATACACTAGCTGTCTGGTAAAAAAAAATTACTTGGTTTCAGGTATTTGACTAAGAGATATCTTGCTGGGAAAAAAAGGTGGAAGTGGGATTTGAACCCATGTAGCTCCTGCACTTCGCTTCTAATTGGGAGCATGTGGCTCAACACGTTGAGCTACCAGAGAAGACATGAAGACAGGGTAAACTTTAGGTCTTTTGAGGCAAGGATAAAATGTACAATGTCAATGCGCAGTTGCCTCTACAATTTATATTTCAAATCCGAGTTTGTCATCTGTCCACAGAATGTGATTTCGGATACACTAGCTGTCTGGTAAAAAAAAATTACTTGGTTTCAGGTATTTGACTAAGAGATATCTTGCTGGGAAAAAAGGTGGAAGTGGGATTTGAACCCATGTAGCTCCTGCACTTCGCTTCTAATTGGGAGCATGTGGCTCAACACGTTGAGCTACCAGAGAAGACATGAAGATGGGGTAAACTTTAGGTCTTTTGAGGCAAGGATAAAATGTACAATGTCAATGCGCAGTTGCCTCTACAATTTATATTTCAAATCCGAGTTTGTCATCTGTCCACAGAATGTGATTTCGGATACACTAGCTGTCTGGTAAAAAAAATTACTTGGTTTCAGGTATTTGACTAAGAGATATCTTGCTGGGAAAAAAAGGTGGAAGTGGGATTTGAACCCATGTAGCTCCTGCACTTCGCTTCTAATTGGGAGCATGTGGCTCAACACGTTGAGCTACCAGAGAAGACATGAACATAGGGTAAACTTTAGGTCTTTTGAGGCAAGGATAAAATGTACAATGTCAATGCGCAGTTGCCTCTACAATTTATATTTCAAATCCGAGTTTGTCATCTGTCCACAGAATGTGATTTTGGATACACTAGCTGTCTGGTAAAAAAAATTTACTTGGTTTCAGGTATTTGACTAAGAGATATCTTGCTGGGAAAAAAAGGTGGAAGTGGGATTTGAACCCATGTAGCTCCTGCACTTCGCTTCTAATTGGAAGCATGTGGCTCAACATGTTGAGCTACCAGAGAAGACATGAGTGTGAGGTAAACTTTAGGTCTTTTGAGGCAAGGATAAAATGTACAATGTCAATGCGCAGTTGCCTCTACAATTTATATTTCAAATCCGAGTTTGTCATCTGTCCACAGAATGTGATTTTGGATACACTAGCTGTCTGGTAAAAAAAAATTACTTGGTTTCAGGTATTTGACTAAGAGATATCTTGCTGGGAAAAAAAGGTGGAAGTGGGATTTGAACCCATGTAGCTCCTGCACTTCGCTTCTAATTGGGAGCATGTGGCTCAACACGTTGAGCTACCAGAGAAGACATGAAGACAGGGTAAACTTTAGGTCTTTTGAGGCAAGGATAAAATGTACAATGTCAATGCGCAGTTGCCTCTACAATTTATATTTCAAATCCGAGTTTGTCATCTGTCCACAGAATGTGATTTCGGATACACTAGCTGTCTGGTAAAAAAGAAATTACTTGGTTTCAGGTATTTGACTAAGAGATATCTTGCTGGGAAAAAAAGGTGGAAGTGGGATTTGAACCCATGTAGCTCCTGCACTTAGCTTCTAATTGGGAGCATGTGGCTCAACACGTTGAGCTACCTGAGAAGATATGAACATAGGGTAAACTTTAGGTCTTTTGAGGCAAGGATAACATGTACAATGTCAATGCGCAGTTGCCTCTACAATTTATATTTCAAATCCGAGTTTGTCATCTGTCCACAGAATGTGATTTCGGATACACTAGCTGTCTGGTAAAAAAAAATTACTTGGTTTCAGGTATTTGACTAAGAGAAATTTTGCTGGGAAAAAAAGGTGGAAATGGGATTTGAACCCATGTAGCTCCTGAACTTTGCTTCTAATTGGAAGCATGTGGCTCAACACGTTGAGCTACCAGAGAAGACATGAGTGTGAGGTAAACTTTAGGTCTTTTGAGGCAAGAATAAAATGTACAATGTCAATGCGCAGTTGCCTCTACAATTTATATTTCAAATCCGAGTTTGTCATCTGTCCACAGAATGTGATTTCGGATACACTAGCTGTCTGGTAAAAAAATTACTTGGTTTCAGGTATTTGACTAAGAGATATCTTGCTGGGAAAAAAGGTGGAAGTGGGATTTGAACCCATGTAGCTCCTGCACTTCGCTTCTAATTGGGAGCATGTGGCTCAACACGTTGAGCTACCAGAGAAGACATGAAGATGGGGTAAACTTTAGGTCTTTTGAGGCAAGGATAAAATGTACAATGTCAATGCGCAGTTGCCTCTACAATTTATATTTCAAATCCGAGTTTGTCATCTGTCCACAGAATGTGATTTCGGATACACTAGCTGTCTGGTAAAAAAGAAATTACTTGGTTTCAGGTATTTGACTAAGAGATATCTTGCTGGGAAAAAAAGGTGGAAGTGGGATTTGAACCCATGTAGCTCCTGCACTTCGCTTCTAATTGGGAGTATGTGGCTCAACACGTTGAGCTACCTGAGAAGATATGAACATAGGGTAAACTTTAGGTCTTTTGAGGCAAGGATAAAATGTACAATGTCAATGCGCAGTTGCCTCTACAATTTATATTTCAAATCCGAGTTTGTCATCTGTCCACAGAATGTGATTTCGGATACACTAGCTGTCTGGTAAAAAAGAAATTACTTGGTTTCAGGTATTTGACTAAGAGATATCTTGCTGGGAAAAAAAGGTGGAAGTGGGATTTGAACCCATGTAGCTCCTGCACTTAGCTTCTAATTGGGAGCATGTGGCTCAACACGTTGAGCTACCTGAGAAGATATGAACATAGGGTAAACTTTAGGTCTTTTGAGGCAAGGATAACATGTACAATGTCAATGCGCAGTTGCCTCTACAATTTATATTTCAAATCCGAGTTTGTCATCTGTCCACAGAATGTGATTTCGGATACACTAGCTGTCTGGTAAAAAAAATTACTTGGTTTCAGGTATTTGACTAAGAGATATCTTGCTGGGAAAAAAAGGTGGAAGTGGGATTTGAACCCATGTAGCTCCTGCACTTCGCTTCTAATTGGGAGCATGTGGCTCAACACGTTGAGCTACCAGAGAAGACATGAACATAGGGTAAACTTTAGGTCTTTTGAGGCAAGGATAAAATGTACAATGTCAATGCGCAGTTGCCTCTACAATTTATATTTCAAATCCGAGTTTGTCATCTGTCCACAGAATGTGATTTTGGATACACTAGCTGTCTGGTAAAAAAAATTTACTTGGTTTCAGGTATTTGACTAAGAGATATCTTGCTGGGAAAAAAAGGTGGAAGTGGGATTTGAACCCATGTAGCTCCTGCACTTCGCTTCTAATTGGAAGCATGTGGCTCAACACGTTGAGCTACCAGAGAAGACATGAGTGTGAGGTAAACTTTAGGTCTTTTGAGGCAAGGATAAAATGTACAATGTCAATGCGCAGTTGCCTCTACAATTTATATTTCAAATCCGAGTTTGTCATCTGTCCACAGAATGTGATTTTGGATACACTAGCTGTCTGGTAAAAAAAAATTACTTGGTTTCAGGTATTTGACTAAGAGATATCTTGCTGGGAAAAAAAGGTGGAAGTGGGATTTGAACCCATGTAGCTCCTGCACTTCGCTTCTAATTGGGAGCATGTGGCTCAACACGTTGAGCTACCAGAGAAGACATGAAGACAGGGTAAACTTTAGGTCTTTTGAGGCAAGGATAAAATGTACAATGTCAATGCGCAGTTGCCTCTACAATTTATATTTCAAATCCGAGTTTGTCATCTGTCCACAGAATGTGATTTCGGATACACTAGCTGTCTGGTAAAAAAGAAATTACTTGGTTTCAGGTATTTGACTAAGAGATATCTTGCTGGGAAAAAAAGGTGGAAGTGGGATTTGAACCCATGTAGCTCCTGCACTTAGCTTCTAATTGGGAGCATGTGGCTCAACACGTTGAGCTACCTGAGAAGATATGAACATAGGGTAAACTTTAGGTCTTTTGAGGCAAGGATAACATGTACAATGTCAATGCGCAGTTGCCTCTACAATTTATATTTCAAATCCGAGTTTGTCATCTGTCCACAGAATGTGATTTCGGATACACTAGCTGTCTGGTAAAAAAAAATTACTTGGTTTCAGGTATTTGACTAAGAGAAATTTTGCTGGGAAAAAAAGGTGGAAATGGGATTTGAACCCATGTAGCTCCTGAACTTTGCTTCTAATTGGAAGCATGTGGCTCAACACGTTGAGCTACCAGAGAAGACATGAGTGTGAGGTAAACTTTAGGTCTTTTGAGGCAAGGATAAAATGTACAATGTCAATGCGCAGTTGCCTCTACAATTTATATTTCAAATCCGAGTTTGTCATCTGTCCACAGAATGTGATTTCGGATACACTAGCTGTCTGGTAAAAAAATTACTTGGTTTCAGGTATTTGACTAAGAGATATCTTGCTGGGAAAAAAGGTGGAAGTGGGATTTGAACCCATGTAGCTCCTGCACTTCGCTTCTAATTGGGAGCATGTGGCTCAACATGTTGAGCTACCAGAGAAGACATGAAGATGGGGTAAACTTTAGGTCTTTTGAGGCAAGGATAAAATGTACAATGTCAATGCGCAGTTGCCTCTACAATTTATATTTCAAATCCGAGTTTGTCATCTGTCCACAGAATGTGATTTCGGATACACTAGCTGTCTGGTAAAAACGAAATTACTTGGTTTCAGGTATTTGACTAAGAGATATCTTGCTGGGAAAAAAAGGTGGAAGTGGGATTTGAACCCATGTAGCTCCTGCACTTCGCTTCTAATTGGGAGTATGTGGCTCAACACGTTGAGCTACCTGAGAAGATATGAACATAGGGTAAACTTTAGGTCTTTTGAGGCAAGGATAAAATGTACAATGTCAATGCGCAGTTGCCTCTACAATTTATATTTCAAATCCGAGTTTGTCATCTGTCCACAGAATGTGATTTCGGATACACTAGCTGTCTGGTAAAAAAGAAATTACTTGGTTTCAGGTATTTGACTAAGAGATATCTTGCTGGGAAAAAAAGGTGGAAGTGGGATTTGAACCCATGTAGCTCCTGCACTTAGCTTCTAATTGGGAGCATGTGGCTCAACACGTTGAGCTACCTGAGAAGATATGAACATAGGGTAAACTTTAGGTCTTTTGAGGCAAGGATAACATGTACAATGTCAATGCGCAGTTGCCTCTACAATTTATATTTCAAATCCGAGTTTGTCATCTGTCCACAGAATGTGATTTCGGATACACTAGCTGTCTGGTAAAAAAAAATTACTTGGTTTCAGGTATTTGACTAAGAGAAATTTTGCTGGGAAAAAAAGGTGGAAATGGGATTTGAACCCATGTAGCTCCTGAACTTTGCTTCTAATTGGAAGCATGTGGCTCAACACGTTGAGCTACCAGAGAAGACATGAGTGTGAGGTAAACTTTAGGTCTTTTGAGGCAAGGATAAAATGTACAATGTCAATGCGCAGTTGCCTCTACAATTTATATTTCAAATCCGAGTTTGTCATCTGTCCACAGAATGTGATTTCGGATACACTAGCTGTCTGGTAAAAAAGAAATTACTTGGTTTCAGGTATTTGACTAAGAGATATCTTGCTGGGAAAAAAAGGTGGAAGTGGGATTTGAACCCATGTAGCTCCTGCACTTCGCTTCTAATTGGGAGCATGTGGCTCAACACGTTGAGCTACCAGAGAACACATGAACATAGGGTAAACTTTAGGTCTTTTGAGGCAAGGATAAAATGTACAATGTCAATGCGCAGTTGCCTCTACAATTTATATTTCAAATCCGAGTTTGTCATCTGTCCACAGAATGTGATTTTGGATACACTAGCTGTCTGGTAAAAAAAAATTACTTGGTTTCAGGTATTTGACTAAGATATCTTGCTGGGAAAAAAAGGTGGAAGTGGGATTTGAACTCATGTAGCCCCTGCACTTCGCTTCTAATTGGGAGAATGTGGCTCAACACGTTGAGCTACCAGAGAAGACATGAAGACAGGGTAAACTTTAGGTCTTTTGAGGCAAGGATAAAATGTACAATGTCAATGCGCAGTTGCCTCTACAATTTATATTTCAAATCCGAGTTTGTCATCTGTCCACAGAATGTGATTTCGGATACACTAGCTGTCTGGTAAAAAAGAAATTACTTGGTTTCAGGTATTTGACTAAGAGATATCTTGCTGGGAAAAAAAGGTGGAAGTGGGATTTGAACCCATGTAGCTCCTGCACTTAGCTTCTAATTGGGAGCATGTGGCTCAACACGTTGAGCTACCTGAGAAGATATGAACATAGGGTAAACTTTAGGTCTTTTGAGGCAAGGATAACATGTACAATGTCAATGCGCAGTTGCCTCTACAATTTATATTTCAAATCCGAGTTTGTCATCTGTCCACAGAATGTGATTTCGGATACACTAGCTGTCTGGTAAAAAAAAATTACTTGGTTTCAGGTATTTGACTAAGAGATATTTTGCTGGGAAAAAAAGGTGGAAATGGGATTTGAACCCATGTAGCTCCTGAACTTTGCTTCTAATTGGAAGCATGTGGCTCAACACGTTGAGCTACCAGAGAAGACATGAGTGTGAGGTAAACTTTAGGTCTTTTGAGGCAAGGATAAAATGTACAATGTCAATGCGCAGTTGCCTCTACAATTTATATTTCAAATCCGAGTTTGTCATCTGTCCACAGAATGTGATTTCGGATACACTAGCTGTCTGGTAAAAAAGAAATTACTTGGTTTCAGGTATTTGACTAAGAGATATCTTGCTGGGAAAAAAAGGTGGAAGTGGGATTTGAACCCATGTAGCTCCTGCACTTCGCTTCTAATTGGGAGCATGTGGCTCAACACATTGAGCTACCAGAGAAGACATGAACATAGGGTAAACTTTAGGTCTTTTGAGGCAAGGATAAAATGTACAATGTCAATGCGCAGTTGCCTCTACAATTTATATTTCAAATCCGAGTTTGTCATCTGTCCACAGAATGTGATTTTGGATACACTAGCTGTCTGGTAAAAAAAAATTACTTGGTTTCAGGTATTTGACTAAGAGATATCTTGCTGGGAAAAAAAGGTGGAAGTGGGATTTGAACCCATGTAGCCCCTGCACTTCGCTTCTAATTGGGAGAATGTGGCTCAACACGTTGAGCTACCAGAGAAGACATGAAGACAGGGTAAACTTTAGGTCTTTTGAGGCAAGGATAAAATGTACAATGTCAATGCGCAGTTGCCTCTACAATTTATATTTCAAATCCGAGTTTGTCATCTGTCCACAGAATGTGATTTCGGATACACTAGCTGTCTGGTAAAAAAGAAATTACTTGGTTTCAGGTATTTGACTAAGAGATATCTTGCTGGGAAAAAAAGGTGGAAGTGGGATTTGAACCCATGTAGCTCCTGCACTTAGCTTCTAATTGGGAGCATGTGGCTCAACACGTTGAGCTACCTGAGAAGATATGAACATAGGGTAAACTTTAGGTCTTTTGAGGCAAGGATAACATGTACAATGTCAATGCGCAGTTGCCTCTACAATTTATATTTCAAATCCGAGTTTGTCATCTGTCCACAGAATGTGATTTCGGATACACTAGCTGTCTGGTAAAAAAAAATTACTTGGTTTCAGGTATTTGACTAAGAGATATTTTGCTGGGAAAAAAAGGTGGAAATGGGATTTGAACCCATGTAGCTCCTGAACTTTGCTTCTAATTGGAAGCATGTGGCTCAACACGTTGAGCTACCAGAGAAGACATGAGTGTGAGGGAAACTTTAGGTCTTTTGAGGCAAGGATAAAATGTACAATGTCAATGCGCAGTTGCCTCTACAATTTATATTTCAAATCCGAGTTTGTCATCTGTCCACAGAATGTGATTTCGGATACACTAGCTGTCTGGTAAAAAAAAATTACTTGGTTTCAGGTATTTGACTAAGAGATATCTTGCTGGGAAAAAAGGTGGAAGTGGGATTTGAACCCATGTAGCTCCTGCACTTCGCTTCTAATTGGGAGCATGTGGCTCAACACGTTGAGCTACCAGAGAAGACATGAAGATGGGGTAAACTTTAGGTCTTTTGAGGCAAGGATAAAATGTACAATGTCAATGCGCAGTTGCCTCTACAATTTATATTTCAAATCCGAGTTTGTCATCTGTCCACAGAATGTGATTTCGGATACACTAGCTGTCTGGTAAAAAAAAATTACTTGGTTTCAGGTATTTGACTAAGAGATATCTTGCTGGGAAAAAAAGGTGGAAGTGGGATTTGAACCCATGTAGCTCCTGCACTTCGCTTCTAATTGGGAGCATGTGGCTCAACACGTTGAGCTACCAGAGAAGACATGAACATAGGGTAAACTTTAGGTCTTTTGAGGCAAGGATAAAATGTACAATGTCAATGCGCAGTTGCCTCTACAATTTATATTTCAAATCCGAGTTTGTCATCTGTCCACAGAATGTGATTTTGGATACACTAGCTGTCTGGTAAAAAAAATTACTTGGTTTCAGGTATTTGACTAAGAGATATCTTGCTGGGAAAAAAAGGTGGAAGTGGGATTTGAACCCATGTAGCTCCTGCACTTCGCTTCTAATTGGAAGCATGTGGCTCAACACGTTGAGCTACCAGAGAAGACATGAGTGTGAGGTAAACTTTAGGTCTTTTGAGGCAAGGATAAAATGTACAATGTCAATGCGCAGTTGCCTCTACAATTTATATTTCAAATCCGAGTTTGTCATCTGTCCACAGAATGTGATTTTGGATACACTAGCTGTCTGGTAAAAAAAAATTACTTGGTTTCAGGTATTTGACTAAGAGATATCTTGCTGGGAAAAAAAGGTGGAAGTGGGATTTGAACCCATGTAGCTCCTGCACTTCGCTTCTAATTGGGAGCATGTGGCTCAACACGTTGAGCTACCAGAGAAGACATGAAGACAGGGTAAACTTTAGGTCTTTTGAGGCAAGGATAAAATGTACAATGTCAATGCGCAGTTGCCTCTACAATTTATATTTCAAATCCGAGTTTGTCATCTGTCCACAGAATGTGATTTCGGATACACTAGCTGTCTGGTAAAAAAGAAATTACTTGGTTTCAGGTATTTGACTAAGAGATATCTTGCTGGGAAAAAAAGGTGGAAGTGGGATTTGAACCCATGTAGCTCCTGCACTTAGCTTCTAATTGGGAGCATGTGGCTCAACACGTTGAGCTACCTGAGAAGATATGAACATAGGGTAAACTTTAGGTCTTTTGAGGCAAGGATAACATGTACAATGTCAATGCGCAGTTGCCTCTACAATTTATATTTCAAATCCGAGTTTGTCATCTGTCCACAGAATGTGATTTCGGATACACTAGCTGTCTGGTAAAAAAAAATTACTTGGTTTCAGGTATTTGACTAAGAGAAATTTTGCTGGGAAAAAAAGGTGGAAATGGGATTTGAACCCATGTAGCTCCTGAACTTTGCTTCTAATTGGAAGCATGTGGCTCAACACGTTGAGCTACCAGAGAAGACATGAGTGTGAGGTAAACTTTAGGTCTTTTGAGGCAAGGATAAAATGTACAATGTCAATGCGCAGTTGCCTCTACAATTTATATTTCAAATCCGAGTTTGTCATCTGTCCACAGAATGTGATTTCGGATACACTAGCTGTCTGGTAAAAAAAATTACTTGGTTTCAGGTATTTGACTAAGAGATATCTTGCTGGGAAAAAAGGTGGAAGTGGGATTTGAACCCATGTAGCTCCTGCACTTCGCTTCTAATTGGGAGCATGTGGCTCAACACGTTGAGCTACCAGAGAAGACATGAAGATGGGGTAAACTTTAGGTCTTTTGAGGCAAGGATAAAATGTACAATGTCAATGCGCAGTTGCCTCTACAATTTATATTTCAAATCCGAGTTTGTCATCTGTCCACAGAATGTGATTTCGGATACACTAGCTGTCTGGTAAAAAAAAATTACTTGGTTTCAGGTATTTGACTAAGAGATATCTTGCTGGGAAAAAAAGGTGGAAGTGGGATTTGAACCCATGTAGCTCCTGCACTTCGCTTCTAATTGGGAGCATGTGGCTCAACACGTTGAGCTACCAGAGAAGACATGAAGACAGGGTAAACTTTAGGTCTTTTGAGGCAAGGATAAAATGTACAATGTCAATGCGCAGTTGCCTCTACAATTTATATTTCAAATCCGAGTTTGTCATCTGTCCACAGAATGTGATTTCGGATACACTAGCTGTCTGGTAAAAAAGAAATTACTTGGTTTCAGGTATTTGACTAAGAGATATCTTGCTGGGAAAAAAAGGTGGAAGTGGGATTTGAACCCATGTAGCTCCTGCACTTAGCTTCTAATTGGGAGCATGTGGCTCAACACTTTGAGCTACCTGAGAAGATATGAACATAGGGTAAACTTTAGGTCTTTTGAGGCAAGGATAACATGTACAATGTCAATGCGCAGTTGCCTCTACAATTTATATTTCAAATCCGAGTTTGTCATCTGTCCACAGAATGTGATTTCGGATACACTAGCTGTCTGGTAAAAAAAAATTACTTGGTTTCAGGTATTTGACTAAGAGAAATTTTGCTGGGAAAAAAAGGTGGAAATGGGATTTGAACCCATGTAGCTCCTGAACTTTGCTTCTAATTGGAAGCATGTGGCTCAACACGTTGAGCTACCAGAGAAGACATGAGTGTGAGGTAAACTTTAGGTCTTTTGAGGCAAGGATAAAATGTACAATGTCAATGCGCAGTTGCCTCTACAATTTATATTTCAAATCCGAGTTTGTCATCTGTCCACAGAATGTGATTTCGGATACACTAGCTGTCTGGTAAAAAAAATTACTTGGTTTCAGGTATTTGACTAAGAGATATCTTGCTGGGAAAAAAGGTGGAAGTGGGATTTGAACCCATGTAGCTCCTGCACTTCGCTTCTAATTGGGAGCATGTGGCTCAACACGTTGAGCTACCAGAGAAGACATGAAGATGGGGTAAACTTTAGGTCTTTTGAGGCAAGGATAAAATGTACAATGTCAATGCGCAGTTGCCTCTACAATTTATATTTCAAATCCGAGTTTGTCATCTGTCCACAGAATGTGATTTCGGATACACTAGCTGTCTGGTAAAAAAGAAATTACTTGGTTTCAGGTATTTGACTAAGAGATATCTTGCTGGGAAAAAAAGGTGGAAGTGGGATTTGAACCCATGTAGCTCCTGCACTTCGCTTCTAATTGGGAGTATGTGGCTCAACACGTTGAGCTACCTGAGAAGATATGAACATAGGGTAAACTTTAGGTCTTTTGAGGCAAGGATAAAATGTACAATGTCAATGCGCAGTTGCCTCTACAATTTATATTTCAAATCCGAGTTTGTCATCTGTCCACAGAATGTGATTTCGGATACACTAGCTGTCTGGTAAAAAAGAAATTACTTGGTTTCAGGTATTTGACTAAGATATCTTGCTGGGAAAAAAAGGTGGAAGTGGGATTTGAACCCATGTAGCTCCTGCACTTAGCTTCTAATTGGGAGCATGTGGCTCAACACGTTGAGCTACCTGAGAAGATATGAACATAGGGTAAACTTTAGGTCTTTTGAGGCAAGGATAACATGTACAATGTCAATGCGCAGTTGCCTCTACAATTTATATTTCAAATCCGAGTTTGTCATCTGTCCACAGAATGTGATTTCGGATACATTAGCTGTCTGGTAAAAAAAAATTACTTGGTTTCAGGTATTTGACTAAGAGAAATTTTGCTGGGAAAAAAAGGTGGAAATGGGATTTGAACCCATGTAGCTCCTGAACTTTGCTTCTAATTGGAAGCATGTGGCTCAACACGTTGAGCTACCAGAGAAGACATGAGTGTGAGGTAAACTTTAGGTCTTTTGAGGCAAGGATAAAATGTACAATGTCAATGCGCAGTTGCCTCTACAATTTATATTTCAAATCCGAGTTTGTCATCTGTCCACAGAATGTGATTTCGGATACACTAGCTGTCTGGTAAAAAAAATTACTTGGTTTCAGGTATTTGACTAAGAGATATCTTGCTGGGAAAAAGGTGGAAGTGGGATTTGAACCCATGTAGCTCCTGCACTTCGCTTCTAATTGGGAGCAAGTGGCTCAACACGTTGAGCTACCAGAGAAGACATGAAGATGGGGTAAACTTTAGGTCTTTTGAGGCAAGGATAAAATGTACAATGTCAATGCGCAGTTGCCTCTACAATTTATATTTCAAATCCGAGTTTGTCATCTGTCCACAGAATGTGATTTCGGATACACTAGCTGTCTGGTAAAAAAGAAATTACTTGGTTTCAGGTATTTGACTAAGAGATATCTTGCTGGGAAAAAAAGGTGGAAGTGGGATTTGAACCCATGTAGCTCCTGCACTTCGCTTCTAATTGGGAGTATGTGGCTCAACACGTTAAGCTACCTGAGAAGATATGAACATAGGGTAAACTTTAGGTCTTTTGAGGCAAGGATAAAATGTACAATGTCAATGCGCAGTTGCCTCTACAATTTATATTTCAAATCCGAGTTTGTCATCTGTCCACAGAATGTGATTTTGGATACACTAGCTGTCTGGTAAAAAAGAAATTACTTGGTTTCAGGTATTTGACTAAGAGATATCTTGCTGGGAAAAAAAGGTGGAAGTGGGATTTGAACCCATGTAGCTCCTGCACTTCGCTTCTAATTGGGAGCATGTGGCTCAACACGTTGAGCTACCAGAGAAGACATGAACATAGGGTAAACTTTAGGTCTTTTGAGGCAAGGATAAAATGTACAATGTCAATGCGCAGTTGCCTCTACAATTTATATTTCAAATCCGAGTTTGTCATCTGTCCACAGAATGTGATTTTGGATACACTAGCTGTCTGGTAAAAAAAATTTACTTGGTTTCAGGTATTTGACTAAGAGATATCTTGCTGGGAAAAAAAGGTGGAAGTGGGATTTGAACCCATGTAGCTCCTGCACTTCGCTTCTAATTGGAAGCATGTGGCTCAACACGTTGAGCTACCAGAGAAGACATGAGTGTGAGGTAAACTTTAGGTCTTTTGAGGCAAGGATAAAATGTACAATGTCAATGCGCAGTTGCCTCTACAATTTATATTTCAAATCCGAGTTTGTCATCTGTCCACAGAATGTGATTTCGGATACACTAGCTGTCTGGTAAAAAAAATTACTTGGTTTCAGGTATTTGACTAAGAGATATCTTGCTGGGAAAAAAGGTGGAAGTGGGATTTGAACCCATGTAGCTCCTGCACTTCGCTTCTAATTGGGAGCATGTGGCTCAACACGTTGAGCTACCAGAGAAGACATGAAGATGGGGTAAACTTTAGGTCTTTTGAGGCAAGGATAAAATGTACAATGTCAATGCGCAGTTGCCTCTACAATTTTTATTTCAAATCCGAGTTTGTCATCTGTCCACAGAATGTGATTTCGGATACACTAGCTGTCTGGTAAAAAAGAAATTACTTGGTTTCAGGTATTTGACTAAGAGATATCTTGCTGGGAAAAAAAGGTGGAAGTGGGATTTGAACCCATGTAGCTCCTGCACTTCGCTTCTAATTGGGAGTATGTGGCTCAACACGTTGAGCTACCTGAGAAGATATGAACATAGGGTAAACTTTAGGTCTTTTGAGGCAAGGATAAAATGTACAATGTCAATGCGCAGTTGCCTCTACAATTTATATTTCAAATCCGAGTTTGTCATCTGTCCACAGAATGTGATTTCGGATACACTAGCTGTCTGGTAAAAAAGAAATTACTTGGTTTCAGGTATTTGACTAAGATATCTTGCTGGGAAAAAAAGGTGGAAGTGGGATTTGAACCCATGTAGCTCCTGCACTTAGCTTCTAATTGGGAGCATGTGGCTCAACACGTTGAGCTACCTGAGAAGATATGAACATAGGGTAAACTTTAGGTCTTTTGAGGCAAGGATAACATGTACAATGTCAATGCGCAGTTGCCTCTACAATTTATATTTCAAATCCGAGTTTGTCATCTGTCCACAGAATGTGATTTCGGATACACTAGCTGTCTGGTAAAAAAAAATTACTTGGTTTCAGGTATTTGACTAAGAGAAATTTTGCTGGGAAAAAAAGGTGGAAATGGGATTTGAACCCATGTAGCTCCTGAACTTTGCTTCTAATTGGAAGCATGTGGCTCAACACGTTGAGCTACCAGAGAAGACATGAGTGTGAGGTAAACTTTAGGTCTTTTGAGGCAAGGATAAAATGTACAATGTCAATGCGCAGTTGCCTCTACAATTTATATTTCAAATCCGAGTTTGTCATCTGTCCACAGAATGTGATTTCGGATACACTAGCTGTCTGGTAAAAAAAATTACTTGGTTTCAGGTATTTGACTAAGAGATATCTTGCTGGGAAAAAGGTGGAAGTGGGATTTGAACCCATGTAGCTCCTGCACTTCGCTTCTAATTGGGAGCAAGTGGCTCAACACGTTGAGCTACCAGAGAAGACATGAAGATGGGGTAAACTTTAGGTCTTTTGAGGCAAGGATAAAATGTACAATGTCAATGCGCAGTTGCCTCTACAATTTATATTTCAAATCCGAGTTTGTCATCTGTCCACAGAATGTGATTTCGGATACACTAGCTGTCTGGTAAAAAAGAAATTACTTGGTTTCAGGTATTTGACTAAGAGATATCTTGCTGGGAAAAAAAGGTGGAAGTGGGATTTGAACCCATGTAGCTCCTGCACTTCGCTTCTAATTGGGAGTATGTGGCTCAACACGTTGAGCTACCTGAGAAGATATGAACATAGGGTAAACTTTAGGTCTTTTGAGGCAAGGATAAAATGTACAATGTCAATGCGCAGTTGCCTCTACAATTTATATTTCAAATCCGAGTTTGTCATCTGTCCACAGAATGTGATTTTGGATACACTAGCTGTCTGGTAAAAAAGAAATTACTTGGTTTCAGGTATTTGACTAAGAGATATCTTGCTGGGAAAAAAAGGTGGAAGTGGGATTTGAACCCATGTAGCTCCTGCACTTCGCTTCTAATTGGGAGCATGTGGCTCAACACGTTGAGCTACCAGAGAAGACATGAACATAGGGTAAACTTTAGGTCTTTTGAGGCAAGGATAAAATGTACAATGTCAATGCGCAGTTGCCTCTACAATTTATATTTCAAATCCGAGTTTGTCATCTGTCCACAGAATGTGATTTTGGATACACTAGCTGTCTGGTAAAAAAAATTTACTTGGTTTCAGGTATTTGACTAAGAGATATCTTGCTGGGAAAAAAAGGTGGAAGTGGGATTTGAACCCATGTAGCTCCTGCACTTCGCTTCTAATTGGAAGCATGTGGCTCAACACGTTGAGCTACCAGAGAAGACATGAGTGTGAGGTAAACTTTAGGTCTTTTGAGGCAAGGATAAAATGTACAATGTCAATGCGCAGTTGCCTCTACAATTTATATTTCAAATCCGAGTTTGTCATCTGTCCACAGAATGTGATTTCGGATACACTAGCTGTCTGGTAAAAAAGAAATTACTTGGTTTCAGGTATTTGACTAAGAGATATCTTGCTGGGAAAAAAAGGTGGAAGTGGGATTTGAACCCATGTAGCTCCTGCACTTAGCTTCTAATTGGGAGCATGTGGCTCAACACGTTGAGCTACCTGAGAAGATATGAACATAGGGTAAACTTTAGGTCTTTTGAGGCAAGGATAACATGTACAATGTCAATGCGCAGTTGCCTCTACAATTTATATTTCAAATCCGAGTTTGTCATCTGTCCACAGAATGTGATTTCGGATACACTAGCTGTCTGGTAAAAAAAAATTACTTGGTTTCAGGTATTTGACTAAGAGATATTTTGCTGGGAAAAAAATGTGGAAATGGGATTTGAACCCATGTAGCTCCTGAACTTTGCTTCTAATTGGAAGCATGTGGCTCAACACGTTGAGCTACCAGAGAAGACATGAGTGTGAGGTAAACTTTAGGTCTTTTGAGGCAAGGATAAAATGTACAATGTCAATGCGCAGTTGCCTCTACAATTTATATTTCAAATCCGAGTTTGTCATCTGTCCACAGAATGTGATTTCGGATACACTAGCTGTCTGGTAAAAAAAAATTACTTGGTTTCAGGTATTTGACTAAGAGATGTCTTGCTGGGAAAAAAAGGTGGAAGTGGGATTTGAACCCATGTAGCTCCTGCACTTCGCTTCTAATTGGGAGCATGTGGCTCAACACGTTGAGCTAGCAGAGAAGACATGAACATAGGGTAAACTTTAGGTCTTTTGAGGCAAGGATAAAATGTACAATGTCAATGCGCAGTTGCCTCTACAATTTATATTTCAAATCCGAGTTTGTCATCTGTCCACAGAATGTGATTTTGGATACACTAGCTGTCTGGTAAAAAAAAATTACTTGGTTTCAGGTATTTGACTAAGAGATATCTTGCTGGGAAAAAAATGTGGAAGTGGGATTTGAACCCATGTAGCTCCTGCACTTCGCTTCTGATTGGGAGCATGTGGCTCAACACGTTGAGCTACCAGAGAAGACATGAACACAGGGTAAACTTTAGGTCTTTTGAGGCAAGGATAAAATGTACAATGTCAATGCGCAGTTGCCTCTACAATTTATATTTCAAATCCGAGTTTGTCATCTGTCCACAGAATGTGATTTTGGATACACTAGCTGTCTGGTAAAAAAAAATTACTTGGTTTCAGGTATTTGACTAAGAAATATCTTGCTGGGAAAAAAAAAGTGGAAGTGGGATTTGAACCCATGTAGCTCCTGCACTTCGCTTCTAATTGGGAGCATGTGGCTCAACACGTTGAGCTACCAGAGAAGACATGAAGACAGGGTAAACTTTAGGTCTTTTGAGGCAAGGATAAAATGTACAATGTCAATGCGCAGTTGCCTCTACAATTTATATTTCAAATCCGAGTTTGTCATCTGTCCACAGAATGTGATTTCGGATACACTAGCTGTCTGGTAAAAAAGAAATTACTTGGTTTCAGGTATTTGACTAAGAGATATCTTGCTGGGAAAAAAGGTGGAAGTGGGATTTGAACCCATGTAGCTCCTGCACTTCGCTTCTAATTTGGAGCATGTGGCTCAACACGTTGAGCTACCAGAGAAGACATGAAGATGGGGTAAACTTTAGGTCTTTTGAGGCAAGGATAAAATGTACAATGTCAATGCGCAGTTGCCTCTACAATTTATATTTCAAATCCGAGTTTGTCATCTGTCCACAGAATGTGATTTCGGATACACTAGCTGTCTGGTAAAAAAGAAATTACTTGGTTTCAGGTATTTGACTAAGAGATATCTTGCTGGGAAAAAAAGGTGGAAGTGGGATTTGAACCCATGTAGCTCCTGCACTTCGCTTCTAATTGGGAGTATGTGGCTCAACACGTTGAGCTACCTGAGAAGATATGAACATAGGGTAAACTTTAGGTCTTTTGAGGCAAGGATAAAATGTACTATGTCAATGCGCAGTTGCCTCTACAATTTATATTTCAAATCCGAGTTTGTCATCTGTCCACAGAATGTGATTTTGGATACACTAGCTGTCTGGTAAAAAAAAATTACTTGGTTTCAGGTATTTGACTAAGAGATATCTTGCTGGGAAAAAAAGGTGGAAGTGGGATTTGAACCCATGTAGCTCCTGCACTTCACTTCTAATTGGGAGCATGTGGCTCAACATGTTGAGCTACCAGAGAAGACATGAGTGTGAGGTAAACTTTAGGTCTTTTGAGGCAAGGATAAAATGTACAATGTCAATGCGCAGTTGCCTCTACAATTTATATTTCAAATCCGAGTTTGTCATCTGTCCACAGAATGTGATTTTGGATACACTAGCTGTCTGGTAAAAAAAAATTACTTGGTTTCAGGTATTTGACTAAGAGATATCTTGCTGGGAAAAAAAGGTGGAAGTGGGATTTGAACCCATGTAGCCCCTGCACTTCGCTTCTAATTGGGAGCATGTGGCTCAACACGTTGAGCTACCAGAGAAGACATGAAGACAGGGTAAACTTTAGGTCTTTTGAGGCAAGGATAAAATGTACAATGTCAATGCGCAGTTGCCTCTACAATTTATATTTCAAATCCGAGTTTGTCATCTGTCCACAGAATGTGATTTCGGATACACTAGCTGTCTGGTAAAAAAGAAATTACTTGGTTTCAGGTATTTGACTAAGAGATATCTTGCTGGGAAAAAAAGGTGGAAGTGGGATTTGAACCCATGTAGCTCCTGCACTTCGCTTCTAATTGGGAGCATGTGGCTCAACACGTTGAGCTACCTGAGAAGATATGAACATAGGGTAAACTTTAGGTCTTTTGAGGCAAGGATAAAATGTACAATGTCAATGCGCAGTTGCCTCTACAATTTATATTTCAAATCCGAGTTTGTCATCTGTCCACAGAATGTGATTTCGGATACACTAGCTGTCTGGTAAAAAAAAATTACTTGGTTTCAGGTATTTGACTAAGATATTTTGCTGGGAAAAAAAGGTGGAAATGGGATTTGAACCCATGTAGCTCCTGAACTTTGCTTCTAATTGGAAGCATGTGGCTCAACACGTTGAGCTACCAGAGAAGACATGAGTGTGAGGTAAACTTTAGGTCTTTTGAGGCAAGGATAAAATGTACAATGTCAATGCGCAGTTGCCTCTACAATTTATATTTCAAATCCGAGTTTGTCATCTGTCCACAGAATGTGATTTCGGATACACTAGCTGTCTGGTAAAAAAAAATTACTTGGTTTCAGGTATTTGACTAAGAGATATCTTGCTGGGAAAAAAGGTGGAAGTGGGAATTGAACCCATGTAGCTCCTGCACTTCGCTTCTAATTGGGAGCATGTGGGTCAACACGTTGAGCTACCAGAGAAGACATGAAGACAGGGTAAACTTTAGGTCTTTTGAGGCAAGGATAAAATGTACAATGTCAATGCGCAGTTGCCTCTACAATTTATATTTCAAATCCGAGTTTGTCATCTGTCCACAGAATGTGATTTCGGATACACTAGCTGTCTGGTAAAAAAAAATTACTTGGTTTCAGGTATTTGACTAAGAAATATCTTGCTGGGAAAAAAAAGTGGAAGTGGGACTTGAACCCATGTAGCTCCTGCACTTCGCTTCTAATTGGGAGCATGTGGCTCAACACGTTGAGCTACCAGAGAAGACATGAAGACAGGGTAAACTTTAGGTCTTTTGAGGCAAGGATAAAATGTACAATGTCAATGCGCAGTTGCCTCTACAATTTATATTTCAAATCCGAGTTTGTCATCTGTCCACAGAATGTGATTTCGGATACACTAGCTGTCTGGTAAAAAAAAATTACTTGGTTTCAGGTATTTGACTAAGAGATATTTTGCTGGGAAAAAAAGGTGGAAATGGGATTTGAACCCATGTAGCTCCTGAACTTTGCTTCTAATTGGAAGCATGTGGCTCAACACGTTGAGCTACCAGAGAAGACATGAGTGTGAGGTAAACTTTAGGTCTTTTGAGGCAAGGATAAAATGTACAATGTCAATGCGCAGTTGCCTCTACAATTTATATTTCAAATCCGAGTTTGTCATCTGTCCACAGAATGTGATTTCGGATACACTAGCTGTCTGGTAAAAAAAAATTACTTGGTTTCAGGTATTTGACTAAGAGATATCTTGCTGGGAAAAAAATGTGGAAGTGGGATTTGAACCCATGTAGCTCCTGCACTTCGCTTCTAATTGGGAGCATGTGGCTCAACACGTTGAGCTACCAGAGAAGACATGAACATAGGGTAAACTTTAGGTCTTTTGAGGCAAGGATAAAATGTACAATGTCAATGCGCAGTTGCCTCTACAATTTATATTTCAAATCCGAGTTTGTCATCTGTCCACAGAATGTGATTTTGGATACACTAGCTGTCTGGTAAAAAAAAATTACTTGGTTTCAGGTATTTGACTAAGAAATATCTTGCTGGGAAAAAAAAGTGTAAGTGGGATTTGAACCCATGTAGCTCCTGCACTTCGCTTCTAATTGGGAGCATGTGGCTCAACACGTTGAGCTACCAGAGAAGACATGAAGACAGGGTAAACTTTAGGTCTTTTGAGGCAAGGATAAAATGTACAATGTCAATGCGCAGTTGCCTCTACAATTTATATTTCAAATCCGAGTTTGTCATCTGTCCACAGAATGTGATTTCGGATACACTAGCTGTCTGGTAAAAAAGAAATTACTTGGTTTCAGGTATTTGACTAAGAGATATCTTGCTGGGAAAAAAGGTGGAAGTGGGATTTGAACCCATGTAGCTCCTGCACTTCGCTTCTAATTGGGAGCATGTGGCTCAACACGTTGAGCTACCAGAGAAAACATGAAGACAGGGTAAACTTTAGGTCTTTTGAGGCAAGGATAAAATGTACAATGTCAATGCGCAGTTGCCTCTACAATTTATATTTCAAATCCGAGTTTGTCATCTGTCCACAGAATGTGATTTCGGATACACTAGCTGTCTGGTAAAAAAAAATTACTTGGTTTCAGGTATTTGACTAAGAGATATCTTGCTGGGAAAAAAGGTGGAAGTGGGAATTGAACCCATGTAGCTCCTGCACTTCGCTTCTAATTGGGAGCATGTGGGTCAACACGTTGAGCTACCAGAGAAGACATGAAGACAGGGTAAACTTTAGGTCTTTTGAGGCAAGGATAAAATGTACAATGTCAATGCGCAGTTGCCTCTACAATTTATATTTCAAATCCGAGTTTGTCATCTGTCCACAGAATGTGATTTCGGATACACTAGCTGTCTGGTAAAAAAAAATTACTTGGTTTCAGGTATTTGACTAAGAAATATCTTGCTGGGAAAAAAAAGTGGAAGTGGGACTTGAACCCATGTAGCTCCTGCACTTCGCTTCTAATTGGGAGCATGTGGCTCAACACGTTGAGCTACCAGAGAAGACATGAAGACAGGGTAAACTTTAGGTCTTTTGAGGCAAGGATAAAATGTACAATGTCAATGCGCAGTTGCCTCTACAATTTATATTTCAAATCCGAGTTTGTCATCTGTCCACAGAATGTGATTTCGGATACACTAGCTGTCTGGTAAAAAAAAATTACTTGGTTTCAGGTATTTGACTAAGAGATATTTTGCTGGGAAAAAAAGGTGGAAATGGGATTTGAACCCATGTAGCTCCTGAACTTTGCTTCTAATTGGAAGCATGTGGCTCAACACGTTGAGCTACCAGAGAAGACATGAGTGTGAGGTAAACTTTAGGTCTTTTGAGGCAAGGATAAAATGTACAATGTCAATGCGCAGTTGCCTCTACAATTTATATTTCAAATCCGAGTTTGTCATCTGTCCACAGAATGTGATTTTGGATACACTAGCTGTCTGGTAAAAAAAAATTACTTGGTTTCAGGTATTTGACTAAGAAATATCTTGCTGGGAAAAAAAAGTGTAAGTGGGATTTGAACCCATGTAGCTCCTGCACTTCGCTTCTAATTGGGAGCATGTGGCTCAACACGTTGAGCTACCAGAGAAGACATGAAGACAGGGTAAACTTTAGGTCTTTTGAGGCAAGGATAAAATGTACAATGTCAATGCGCAGTTGCCTCTACAATTTATATTTCAAATCCGAGTTTGTCATCTGTCCACAGAATGTGATTTCGGATACACTAGCTGTCTGGTAAAAAAGAAATTACTTGGTTTCAGGTATTTGACTAAGAGATATCTTGCTGGGAAAAAAGGTGGAAGTGGGATTTGAACCCATGTAGCTCCTGCACTTCGCTTCTAATTGGGAGCATGTGGCTCAACACGTTGAGCTACCAGAGAAAACATGAAGACAGGGTAAACTTTAGGTCTTTTGAGGCAAGGATAAAATGTACAATGTCAATGCGCAGTTGCCTCTACAATTTATATTTCAAATCCGAGTTTGTCATCTGTCCACAGAATGTGATTTCGGATACACTAGCTGTCTGGTAAAAAAGAAATTACTTGGTTTCAGGTATTTGACTAAGAGATATCTTGCTGGGAAAAAAAGGTGGAAGTGGGATTTGAACCCATGTAGCTCCTGCACTTAGCTTCTAATTGGGAGCATGTGGCTCAACACGTTGAGCTACCTGAGAAGATATGAACATAGGGTAAACTTTAGGTCTTTTGAGGCAAGGATAACATGTACAATGTCAATGCGCAGTTGCCTCTACAATTTATATTTCAAATCCGAGTTTGTCATCTGTCCACAGAATGTGATTTCGGATACACTAGCTGTCTGGTAAAAAAAAATTACTTGGTTTCAGGTATTTGACTAAGAGATATTTTGCTGGGAAAAAAAGGTGGAAATGGGATTTGAACCCATGTAGCTCCTGAACTTTGCTTCTAATTGGAAGCATGTGGCTCAACACGTTGAGCTACCAGAGAAGACATGAGTGTGAGGTAAACTTTAGGTCTTTTGAGGCAAGGATAAAATGTACAATGTCAATGCGCAGTTGCCTCTACAATTTATATTTCAAATCCGAGTTTGTCATCTGTCCACAGAATGTGATTTCGGATACACTAGCTGTCTGGTAAAAAAAAATTACTTGGTTTCAGGTATTTGACTAAGAGATATCTTGCTGGGAAAAAAGGTGGAAGTGGGAATTGAACCCATGTAGCTCCTGCACTTCGCTTCTAATTGGGAGCATGTGGGTCAACACGTTGAGCTACCAGAGAAGACATGAAGACAGGGTAAACTTTAGGTCTTTTGAGGCAAGGATAAAATGTACAATGTCAATGCGCAGTTGCCTCTACAATTTATATTTCAAATCCGAGTTTGTCATCTGTCCACAGAATGTGATTTCGGATACACTAGCTGTCTGGTAAAAAAAAATTACTTGGTTTCAGGTATTTGACTAAGAGATATTTTGCTGGGAAAAAAATGTGGAAATGGGATTTGAACCCATGTAGCTCCTGAACTTTGCTTCTAATTGGAAGCATGTGGCTCAACACGTTGAGCTACCAGAGAAGACATGAGTGTGAGGTAAACTTTAGGTCTTTTGAGGCAAGGATAAAATGTACAATGTCAATGCGCAGTTGCCTCTACAATTTATATTTCAAATCCGAGTTTGTCATCTGTCCACAGAATGTGATTTCGGATACACTAGCTGTCTGGTAAAAAAAAATTACTTGGTTTCAGGTATTTGACTAAGAGATGTCTTGCTGGGAAAAAAAGGTGGAAGTGGGATTTGAACCCATGTAGCTCCTGCACTTCGCTTCTAATTGGGAGCATGTGGCTCAACACGTTGAGCTAGCAGAGAAGACATGAACATAGGGTAAACTTTAGGTCTTTTGAGGCAAGGATAAAATGTACAATGTCAATGCGCAGTTGCCTCTACAATTTATATTTCAAATCCGAGTTTGTCATCTGTCCACAGAATGTGATTTTGGATACACTAGCTGTCTGGTAAAAAAAAATTACTTGGTTTCAGGTATTTGACTAAGAAATATCTTGCTGGGAAAAAAAAAGTGGAAGTGGGATTTGAACCCATGTAGCTCCTGCACTTCGCTTCTAATTGGGAGCATGTGGCTCAACACGTTGAGCTACCAGAGAAGACATGAAGACAGGGTAAACTTTAGGTCTTTTGAGGCAAGGATAAAATGTACAATGTCAATGCGCAGTTGCCTCTACAATTTATATTTCAAATCCGAGTTTGTCATCTGTCCACAGAATGTGATTTCGGATACACTAGCTGTCTGGTAAAAAAGAAATTACTTGGTTTCAGGTATTTGACTAAGAGATATCTTGCTGGGAAAAAAGGTGGAAGTGGGATTTGAACCCATGTAGCTCCTGCACTTCGCTTCTAATTTGGAGCATGTGGCTCAACATGTTGAGCTACCAGAGAAGACATGAAGATGGGGTAAACTTTAGGTCTTTTGAGGCAAGGATAAAATGTACAATGTCAATGCGCAGTTGCCTCTACAATTTATATTTCAAATCCGAGTTTGTCATCTGTCCACAGAATGTGATTTCGGATACACTAGCTGTCTGGTAAAAAAGAAATTACTTGGTTTCAGGTATTTGACTAAGAGATATCTTGCTGGGAAAAAAAGGTGGAAGTGGGATTTGAACCCATGTAGCTCCTGCACTTCGCTTCTAATTGGGAGTATGTGGCTCAACACGTTGAGCTACCTGAGAAGATATGAACATAGGGTAAACTTTAGGTCTTTTGAGGCAAGGATAAAATGTACTATGTCAATGCGCAGTTGCCTCTACAATTTATATTTCAAATCCGAGTTTGTCATCTGTCCACAGAATGTGATTTTGGATACACTAGCTGTCTGGTAAAAAAAAATTACTTGGTTTCAGGTATTTGACTAAGAGATATCTTGCTGGGAAAAAAAGGTGGAAGTGGGATTTGAACCCATGTAGCTCCTGCACTTCGCTTCTAATTGGGAGCATGTGGCTCAACATGTTGAGCTACCAGAGAAGACATGAGTGTGAGGTAAACTTTAGGTCTTTTGAGGCAAGGATAAAATGTACAATGTCAATGCGCAGTTGCCTCTACAATTTATATTTCAAATCCGAGTTTGTCATCTGTCCACAGAATGTGATTTTGGATACACTAGCTGTCTGGTAAAAAAAAATTACTTGGTTTCAGGTATTTGACTAAGAGATATCTTGCTGGGAAAAAAAGGTGGAAGTGGGATTTGAACCCATGTAGCCCCTGCACTTCGCTTCTAATTGGGAGCATGTGGCTCAACACGTTGAGCTACCAGAGAAGACATGAAGACAGGGTAAACTTTAGGTCTTTTGAGGCAAGGATAAAATGTACAATGTCAATGCGCAGTTGCCTCTACAATTTATATTTCAAATCCGAGTTTGTCATCTGTCCACAGAATGTGATTTCGGATACACTAGCTGTCTGGTAAAAAAGAAATTACTTGGTTTCAGGTATTTGACTAAGAGATATCTTGCTGGGAAAAAAAGGTGGAAGTGGGATTTGAACCCATGTAGCTCCTGCACTTCGCTTCTAATTGGGAGCATGTGGCTCAACACGTTGAGCTACCTGAGAAGATATGAACATAGGGTAAACTTTAGGTCTTTTGAGGCAAGGATAAAATGTACAATGTCAATGCGCAGTTGCCTCTACAATTTATATTTCAAATCCGAGTTTGTCATCTGTCCACAGAATGTGATTTCGGATACACTAGCTGTCTGGTAAAAAAAAATTACTTGGTTTCAGGTATTTGACTAAGATATTTTGCTGGGAAAAAAAGGTGGAAATGGGATTTGAACCCATGTAGCTCCTGAACTTTGCTTCTAATTGGAAGCATGTGGCTCAACACGTTGAGCTACCAGAGAAGACATGAGTGTGAGGTAAACTTTAGGTCTTTTGAGGCAAGGATAAAATGTACAATGTCAATGCGCAGTTGCCTCTACAATTTATATTTCAAATCCGAGTTTGTCATCTGTCCACAGAATGTGATTTCGGATACACTAGCTGTCTGGTAAAAAAAAATTACTTGGTTTCAGGTATTTGACTAAGAGATATCTTGCTGGGAAAAAAGGTGGAAGTGGGAATTGAACCCATGTAGCTCCTGCACTTCGCTTCTAATTGGGAGCATGTGGGTCAACACGTTGAGCTACCAGAGAAGACATGAAGACAGGGTAAACTTTAGGTCTTTTGAGGCAAGGATAAAATGTACAATGTCAATGCGCAGTTGCCTCTACAATTTATATTTCAAATCCGAGTTTGTCATCTGTCCACAGAATGTGATTTCGGATACACTAGCTGTCTGGTAAAAAAAATTACTTGGTTTCAGGTATTTGACTAAGAAATATCTTGCTGGGAAAAAAAAGTGGAAGTGGGATTTGAACCCATGTAGCTCCTGCACTTCGCTTCTAATTGGGAGCATGTGGCTCAACACGTTGAGCTACCAGAGAAGACATGAAGACAGGGTAAACTTTAGGTCTTTTGAGGCAAGGATAAAATGTACAATGTCAATGCGCAGTTGCCTCTACAATTTATATTTCAAATCCGAGTTTGTCATCTGTCCACAGAATGTGATTTCGGATACACTAGCTGTCTGGTAAAAAAAAATTACTTGGTTTCAGGTATTTGACTAAGAGATATTTTGCTGGGAAAAAAAGGTGGAAATGGGATTTGAACCCATGTAGCTCCTGAACTTTGCTTCTAATTGGAAGCATGTGGCTCAACACGTTGAGCTACCAGAGAAGACATGAGTGTGAGGTAAACTTTAGGTCTTTTGAGGCAAGGATAAAATGTACAATGTCAATGCGCAGTTGCCTCTACAATTTATATTTCAAATCCGAGTTTGTCATCTGTCCACAGAATGTGATTTCGGATACACTAGCTGTCTGGTAAAAAAAAATTACTTGGTTTCAGGTATTTGACTAAGAGATATCTTGCTGGGAAAAAAATGTGGAAGTGGGATTTGAACCCATGTAGCTCCTGCACTTCGCTTCTAATTGGGAGCATGTGGCTCAACACGTTGAGCTACCAGAGAAGACATGAACATAGGGTAAACTTTAGGTCTTTTGAGGCAAGGATAAAATGTACAATGTCAATGCGCAGTTGCCTCTACAATTTATATTTCAAATCCGAGTTTGTCATCTGTCCACAGAATGTGATTTTGGATACACTAGCTGTCTGGTAAAAAAAAATTACTTGGTTTCAGGTATTTGACTAAGAAATATCTTGCTGGGAAAAAAAAGTGTAAGTGGGATTTGAACCCATGTAGCTCCTGCACTTCGCTTCTAATTGGGAGCATGTGGCTCAACACATTGAGCTACCAGAGAAGACATGAAGACAGGGTAAACTTTAGGTCTTTTGAGGCAAGGATAAAATGTACAATGTCAATGCGCAGTTGCCTCTACAATTTATATTTCAAATCCGAGTTTGTCATCTGTCCACAGAATGTGATTTCGGATACACTAGCTGTCTGGTAAAAAAGAAATTACTTGGTTTCAGGTATTTGACTAAGAGATATCTTGCTGGGAAAAAAGGTGGAAGTGGGATTTGAACCCATGTAGCTCCTGCACTTCGCTTCTAATTGGGAGCATGTGGCTCAACACGTTGAGCTACCAGAGAAAACATGAAGACAGGGTAAACTTTAGGTCTTTTGAGGCAAGGATAAAATGTACAATGTCAATGCGCAGTTGCCTCTACAATTTATATTTCAAATCCGAGTTTGTCATCTGTCCACAGAATGTGATTTCGGATACACTAGCTGTCTGGTAAAAAAGAAATTACTTGGTTTCAGGTATTTGACTAAGAGATATCTTGCTGGGAAAAAAAGGTGGAAGTGGGATTTGAACCCATGTAGCTCCTGCACTTAGCTTCTAATTGGGAGCATGTGGCTCAACACGTTGAGCTACCTGAGAAGATATGAACATAGGGTAAACTTTAGGTCTTTTGAGGCAAGGATAACATGTACAATGTCAATGCGCAGTTGCCTCTACAATTTATATTTCAAATCCGAGTTTGTCATCTGTCCACAGAATGTGATTTCGGATACACTAGCTGTCTGGTAAAAAAAAATTACTTGGTTTCAGGTATTTGACTAAGAGATATTTTGCTGGGAAAAAAAGGTGGAAATGGGATTTGAACCCATGTAGCTCCTGAACTTTGCTTCTAATTGGAAGCATGTGGCTCAACACGTTGAGCTACCAGAGAAGACATGAGTGTGAGGTAAACTTTAGGTCTTTTGAGGCAAGGATAAAATGTACAATGTCAATGCGCAGTTGCCTCTACAATTTATATTTCAAATCCGAGTTTGTCATCTGTCCACAGAATGTGATTTCGGATACACTAGCTGTCTGGTAAAAAAAAATTACTTGGTTTCAGGTATTTGACTAAGAGATATCTTGCTGGGAAAAAAGGTGGAAGTGGGAATTGAACCCATGTAGCTCCTGCACTTCGCTTCTAATTGGGAGCATGTGGGTCAACACGTTGAGCTACCAGAGAAGACATGAAGACAGGGTAAACTTTAGGTCTTTTGAGGCAAGGATAAAATGTACAATGTCAATGCGCAGTTGCCTCTACAATTTATATTTCAAATCCGAGTTTGTCATCTGTCCACAGAATGTGATTTCGGATACACTAGCTGTCTGGTAAAAAAAAATTACTTGGTTTCAGGTATTTGACTAAGAAATATCTTGCTGGGAAAAAAAAGTGGAAGTGGGATTTGAACCCATGTAGCTCCTGCACTTCGCTTCTAATTGGGAGCATGTGGCTCAACACGTTGAGCTACCAGAGAAGACATGAAGACAGGGTAAACTTTAGGTCTTTTGAGGCAAGGATAAAATGTACAATGTCAATGCGCAGTTGCCTCTACAATTTATATTTCAAATCCGAGTTTGTCATCTGTCCACAGAATGTGATTTCGGATACACTAGCTGTCTGGTAAAAAAAAATTACTTGGTTTCAGGTATTTGACTAAGAGATATTTTGCTGGGAAAAAAAGGTGGAAATGGGATTTGAACCCATGTAGCTCCTGAACTTTGCTTCTAATTGGAAGCATGTGGCTCAACACGTTGAGCTACCAGAGAAGACATGAGTGTGAGGTAAACTTTAGGTCTTTTGAGGCAAGGATAAAATGTACAATGTCAATGCGCAGTTGCCTCTACAATTTATATTTCAAATCCGAGTTTGTCATCTGTCCACAGAATGTGATTTCGGATACACTAGCTGTCTGGTAAAAAAAAATTACTTGGTTTCAGGTATTTGACTAAGAGATATCTTGCTGGGAAAAAAATGTGGAAGTGGGATTTGAACCCATGTAGCTCCTGCACTTCGCTTCTAATTGGGAGCATGTGGCTCAACACGTTGAGCTACCAGAGAAGACATGAACATAGGGTAAACTTTAGGTCTTTTGAGGCAAGGATAAAATGTACAATGTCAATGCGCAGTTGCCTCTACAATTTATATTTCAAATCCGAGTTTGTCATCTGTCCACAGAATGTGATTTTGGATACACTAGCTGTCTGGTAAAAAAAAATTACTTGGTTTCAGGTATTTGACTAAGAAATATCTTGCTGGGAAAAAAAAGTGTAAGTGGGATTTGAACCCATGTAGCTCCTGCACTTCGCTTCTAATTGGGAGCATGTGGCTCAACACGTTGAGCTACCAGAGAAGACATGAAGACAGGGTAAACTTTAGGTCTTTTGAGGCAAGGATAAAATGTACAATGTCAATGCGCAGTTGCCTCTACAATTTATATTTCAAATCCGAGTTTGTCATCTGTCCACAGAATGTGATTTCGGATACACTAGCTGTCTGGTAAAAAAGAAATTACTTGGTTTCAGGTATTTGACTAAGAGATATCTTGCTGGGAAAAAAGGTGGAAGTGGGATTTGAACCCATGTAGCTCCTGCACTTCGCTTCTAATTGGGAGCATGTGGCTCAACACGTTGAGCTACCAGAGAAAACATGAAGACAGGGTAAACTTTAGGTCTTTTGAGGCAAGGATAAAATGTACAATGTCAATGCGCAGTTGCCTCTACAATTTATATTTCAAATCCGAGTTTGTCATCTGTCCACAGAATGTGATTTCGGATACACTAGCTGTCTGGTAAAAAAGAAATTACTTGGTTTCAGGTATTTGACTAAGAGATATCTTGCTGGGAAAAAAAGGTGGAAGTGGGATTTGAACCCATGTAGCTCCTGCACTTAGCTTCTAATTGGGAGCATGTGGCTCAACACGTTGAGCTACCTGAGAAGATATGAACATAGGGTAAACTTTAGGTCTTTTGAGGCAAGGATAACATGTACAATGTCAATGCGCAGTTGCCTCTACAATTTATATTTCAAATCCGAGTTTGTCATCTGTCCACAGAATGTGATTTCGGATACACTAGCTGTCTGGTAAAAAAAAATTACTTGGTTTCAGGTATTTGACTAAGAGATATTTTGCTGGGAAAAAAAGGTGGAAATGGGATTTGAACCCATGTAGCTCCTGAACTTTGCTTCTAATTGGAAGCATGTGGCTCAACACGTTGAGCTACCAGAGAAGACATGAGTGTGAGGTAAACTTTAGGTCTTTTGAGGCAAGGATAAAATGTACAATGTCAATGCGCAGTTGCCTCTACAATTTATATTTCAAATCCGAGTTTGTCATCTGTCCACAGAATGTGATTTCGGATACACTAGCTGTCTGGTAAAAAAAAATTACTTGGTTTCAGGTATTTGACTAAGAGATGTCTTGCTGGGAAAAAAAGGTGGAAGTGGGATTTGAACCCATGTAGCTCCTGCACTTCGCTTCTAATTGGGAGCATGTGGCTCAACACGTTGAGCTAGCAGAGAAGACATGAACATAGGGTAAACTTTAGGTCTTTTGAGGCAAGGATAAAATGTACAATGTCAATGCGCAGTTGCCTCTACAATTTATATTTCAAATCCGAGTTTGTCATCTGTCCACAGAATGTGATTTTGGATACACTAGCTGTCTGGTAAAAAAAAATTACTTGGTTTCAGGTATTTGACTAAGAGATATCTTGCTGGGAAAAAAATGTCGAAGTGGGATTTGAACCCATGTAGCTCCTGCACTTCGCTTCTAATTGGGAGCATGTGGCTCAACACGTTGAGCTACCAGAGAAGACATGAACATAGGGTAAACTTTAGGTCTTTTGAGGCAAGGATAAAATGTACAATGTCAATGCGCAGTTGCCTCTACAATTTTTATTTCAAATCCGAGTTTGTCATCTGTCCACAGAATGTGATTTCGGATACACTAGCTGTCTGGTAAAAAAGAAATTACTTGGTTTCAGGTATTTGACTAAGAGATATCTTGCTGGGAAAAAAAGGTGGAAGTGGGATTTGAACCCATGTAGCTCCTGCACTTCGCTTCTAATTGGGAGTATGTGGCTCAACACGTTGAGCTACCTGAGAAGATATGAACATAGGGTAAACTTTAGGTCTTTTGAGGCAAGGATAAAATGTACAATGTCAATGCGCAGTTGCCTCTACAATTTATATTTCAAATCCGAGTTTGTCATCTGTCCACAGAATGTGATTTCGGATACACTAGCTGTCTGGTAAAAAAGAAATTACTTGGTTTCAGGTATTTGACTAAGATATCTTGCTGGGAAAAAAAGGTGGAAGTGGGATTTGAACCCATGTAGCTCCTGCACTTAGCTTCTAATTGGGAGCATGTGGCTCAACACGTTGAGCTACCTGAGAAGATATGAACATAGGGTAAACTTTAGGTCTTTTGAGGCAAGGATAACATGTACAATGTCAATGCGCAGTTGCCTCTACAATTTATATTTCAAATCCGAGTTTGTCATCTGTCCACAGAATGTGATTTCGGATACACTAGCTGTCTGGTAAAAAAAAATTACTTGGTTTCAGGTATTTGACTAAGAGAAATTTTGCTGGGAAAAAAAGGTGGAAATGGGATTTGAACCCATGTAGCTCCTGAACTTTGCTTCTAATTGGAAGCATGTGGCTCAACACGTTGAGCTACCAGAGAAGACATGAGTGTGAGGTAAACTTTAGGTCTTTTGAGGCAAGGATAAAATGTACAATGTCAATGCGCAGTTGCCTCTACAATTTATATTTCAAATCCGAGTTTGTCATCTGTCCACAGAATGTGATTTCGGATACACTAGCTGTCTGGTAAAAAAAATTACTTGGTTTCAGGTATTTGACTAAGAGATATCTTGCTGGGAAAAAGGTGGAAGTGGGATTTGAACCCATGTAGCTCCTGCACTTCGCTTCTAATTGGGAGCAAGTGGCTCAACACGTTGAGCTACCAGAGAAGACATGAAGATGGGGTAAACTTTAGGTCTTTTGAGGCAAGGATAAAATGTACAATGTCAATGCGCAGTTGCCTCTACAATTTATATTTCAAATCCGAGTTTGTCATCTGTCCACAGAATGTGATTTCGGATACACTAGCTGTCTGGTAAAAAAGAAATTACTTGGTTTCAGGTATTTGACTAAGAGATATCTTGCTGGGAAAAAAAGGTGGAAGTGGGATTTGAACCCATGTAGCTCCTGCACTTCGCTTCTAATTGGGAGTATGTGGCTCAACACGTTGAGCTACCTGAGAAGATATGAACATAGGGTAAACTTTAGGTCTTTTGAGGCAAGGATAAAATGTACAATGTCAATGCGCAGTTGCCTCTACAATTTATATTTCAAATCCGAGTTTGTCATCTGTCCACAGAATGTGATTTTGGATACACTAGCTGTCTGGTAAAAAAGAAATTACTTGGTTTCAGGTATTTGACTAAGAGATATCTTGCTGGGAAAAAAAGGTGGAAGTGGGATTTGAACCCATGTAGCTCCTGCACTTCGCTTCTAATTGGGAGCATGTGGCTCAACACGTTGAGCTACCAGAGAAGACATGAACATAGGGTAAACTTTAGGTCTTTTGAGGCAAGGATAAAATGTACAATGTCAATGCGCAGTTGCCTCTACAATTTATATTTCAAATCCGAGTTTGTCATCTGTCCACAGAATGTGATTTTGGATACACTAGCTGTCTGGTAAAAAAAATTTACTTGGTTTCAGGTATTTGACTAAGAGATATCTTGCTGGGAAAAAAAGGTGGAAGTGGGATTTGAACCCATGTAGCTCCTGCACTTCGCTTCTAATTGGAAGCATGTGGCTCAACACGTTGAGCTACCAGAGAAGACATGAGTGTGAGGTAAACTTTAGGTCTTTTGAGGCAAGGATAAAATGTACAATGTCAATGCGCAGTTGCCTCTACAATTTATATTTCAAATCCGAGTTTGTCATCTGTCCACAGAATGTGATTTCGGATACACTAGCTGTCTGGTAAAAAAGAAATTACTTGGTTTCAGGTATTTGACTAAGAGATATCTTGCTGGGAAAAAAAGGTGGAAGTGGGATTTGAACCCATGTAGCTCCTGCACTTAGCTTCTAATTGGGAGCATGTGGCTCAACACGTTGAGCTACCTGAGAAGATATGAACATAGGGTAAACTTTAGGTCTTTTGAGGCAAGGATAACATGTACAATGTCAATGCGCAGTTGCCTCTACAATTTATATTTCAAATCCGAGTTTGTCATCTGTCCACAGAATGTGATTTCGGATACACTAGCTGTCTGGTAAAAAAAATTACTTGGTTTCAGGTATTTGACTAAGAGATATTTTGCTGGGAAAAAAATGTGGAAATGGGATTTGAACCCATGTAGCTCCTGAACTTTGCTTCTAATTGGAAGCATGTGGCTCAACACGTTGAGCTACCAGAGAAGACATGAGTGTGAGGTAAACTTTAGGTCTTTTGAGGCAAGGATAAAATGTACAATGTCAATGCGCAGTTGCCTCTACAATTTATATTTCAAATCCGAGTTTGTCATCTGTCCACAGAATGTGATTTCGGATACACTAGCTGTCTGGTAAAAAAAAATTACTTGGTTTCAGGTATTTGACTAAGAGATGTCTTGCTGGGAAAAAAAGGTGGAAGTGGGATTTGAACCCATGTAGCTCCTGCACTTCGCTTCTAATTGGGAGCATGTGGCTCAACACGTTGAGCTAGCAGAGAAGACATGAACATAGGGTAAACTTTAGGTCTTTTGAGGCAAGGATAAAATGTACAATGTCAATGCGCAGTTGCCTCTACAATTTATATTTCAAATCCGAGTTTGTCATCTGTCCACAGAATGTGATTTTGGATACACTAGCTGTCTGGTAAAAAAAAATTACTTGGTTTCAGGTATTTGACTAAGAGATATCTTGCTGGGAAAAAAATGTGGAAGTGGGATTTGAACCCATGTAGCTCCTGCACTTCGCTTCTGATTGGGAGCATGTGGCTCAACACGTTGAGCTACCAGAGAAGACATGAACACAGGGTAAACTTTAGGTCTTTTGAGGCAAGGATAAAATGTACAATGTCAATGCGCAGTTGCCTCTACAATTTATATTTCAAATCCGAGTTTGTCATCTGTCCACAGAATGTGATTTTGGATACACTAGCTGTCTGGTAAAAAAAAATTACTTGGTTTCAGGTATTTGACTAAGAAATATCTTGCTGGGAAAAAAAAAGTGGAAGTGGGATTTGAACCCATGTAGCTCCTGCACTTCGCTTCTAATTGGGAGCATGTGGCTCAACACGTTGAGCTACCAGAGAAGACATGAAGACAGGGTAAACTTTAGGTCTTTTGAGGCAAGGATAAAATGTACAATGTCAATGCGCAGTTGCCTCTACAATTTATATTTCAAATCCGAGTTTGTCATCTGTCCACAGAATGTGATTTCGGATACACTAGCTGTCTGGTAAAAAAGAAATTACTTGGTTTCAGGTATTTGACTAAGAGATATCTTGCTGGGAAAAAAGGTGGAAGTGGGATTTGAACCCATGTAGCTCCTGCACTTCGCTTCTAATTTGGAGCATGTGGCTCAACACGTTGAGCTACCAGAGAAGACATGAAGATGGGGTAAACTTTAGGTCTTTTGAGGCAAGGATAAAATGTACAATGTCAATGCGCAGTTGCCTCTACAATTTATATTTCAAATCCGAGTTTGTCATCTGTCCACAGAATGTGATTTCGGATACACTAGCTGTCTGGTAAAAAAGAAATTACTTGGTTTCAGGTATTTGACTAAGAGATATCTTGCTGGGAAAAAAAGGTGGAAGTGGGATTTGAACCCATGTAGCTCCTGCACTTCGCTTCTAATTGGGAGTATGTGGCTCAACACGTTGAGCTACCTGAGAAGATATGAACATAGGGTAAACTTTAGGTCTTTTGAGGCAAGGATAAAATGTACTATGTCAATGCGCAGTTGCCTCTACAATTTATATTTCAAATCCGAGTTTGTCATCTGTCCACAGAATGTGATTTTGGATACACTAGCTGTCTGGTAAAAAAAAATTACTTGGTTTCAGGTATTTGACTAAGAGATATCTTGCTGGGAAAAAAAGGTGGAAGTGGGATTTGAACCCATGTAGCTCCTGCACTTCACTTCTAATTGGGAGCATGTGGCTCAACATGTTGAGCTACCAGAGAAGACATGAGTGTGAGGTAAACTTTAGGTCTTTTGAGGCAAGGATAAAATGTACAATGTCAATGCGCAGTTGCCTCTACAATTTATATTTCAAATCCGAGTTTGTCATCTGTCCACAGAATGTGATTTTGGATACACTAGCTGTCTGGTAAAAAAAAATTACTTGGTTTCAGGTATTTGACTAAGAGATATCTTGCTGGGAAAAAAAGGTGGAAGTGGGATTTGAACCCATGTAGCCCCTGCACTTCGCTTCTAATTGGGAGCATGTGGCTCAACACGTTGAGCTACCAGAGAAGACATGAAGACAGGGTAAACTTTAGGTCTTTTGAGGCAAGGATAAAATGTACAATGTCAATGCGCAGTTGCCTCTACAATTTATATTTCAAATCCGAGTTTGTCATCTGTCCACAGAATGTGATTTCGGATACACTAGCTGTCTGGTAAAAAAGAAATTACTTGGTTTCAGGTATTTGACTAAGAGATATCTTGCTGGGAAAAAAAGGTGGAAGTGGGATTTGAACCCATGTAGCTCCTGCACTTCGCTTCTAATTGGGAGCATGTGGCTCAACACGTTGAGCTACCTGAGAAGATATGAACATAGGGTAAACTTTAGGTCTTTTGAGGCAAGGATAAAATGTACAATGTCAATGCGCAGTTGCCTCTACAATTTATATTTCAAATCCGAGTTTGTCATCTGTCCACAGAATGTGATTTCGGATACACTAGCTGTCTGGTAAAAAAAAATTACTTGGTTTCAGGTATTTGACTAAGATATTTTGCTGGGAAAAAAAGGTGGAAATGGGATTTGAACCCATGTAGCTCCTGAACTTTGCTTCTAATTGGAAGCATGTGGCTCAACACGTTGAGCTACCAGAGAAGACATGAGTGTGAGGTAAACTTTAGGTCTTTTGAGGCAAGGATAAAATGTACAATGTCAATGCGCAGTTGCCTCTACAATTTATATTTCAAATCCGAGTTTGTCATCTGTCCACAGAATGTGATTTCGGATACACTAGCTGTCTGGTAAAAAAAAATTACTTGGTTTCAGGTATTTGACTAAGAGATATCTTGCTGGGAAAAAAGGTGGAAGTGGGAATTGAACCCATGTAGCTCCTGCACTTCGCTTCTAATTGGGAGCATGTGGGTCAACACGTTGAGCTACCAGAGAAGACATGAAGACAGGGTAAACTTTAGGTCTTTTGAGGCAAGGATAAAATGTACAATGTCAATGCGCAGTTGCCTCTACAATTTATATTTCAAATCCGAGTTTGTCATCTGTCCACAGAATGTGATTTCGGATACACTAGCTGTCTGGTAAAAAAAAATTACTTGGTTTCAGGTATTTGACTAAGAAATATCTTGCTGGGAAAAAAAAGTGGAAGTGGGACTTGAACCCATGTAGCTCCTGCACTTCGCTTCTAATTGGGAGCATGTGGCTCAACACGTTGAGCTACCAGAGAAGACATGAAGACAGGGTAAACTTTAGGTCTTTTGAGGCAAGGATAAAATGTACAATGTCAATGCGCAGTTGCCTCTACAATTTATATTTCAAATCCGAGTTTGTCATCTGTCCACAGAATGTGATTTCGGATACACTAGCTGTCTGGTAAAAAAAAATTACTTGGTTTCAGGTATTTGACTAAGAGATATTTTGCTGGGAAAAAAAGGTGGAAATGGGATTTGAACCCATGTAGCTCCTGAACTTTGCTTCTAATTGGAAGCATGTGGCTCAACACGTTGAGCTACCAGAGAAGACATGAGTGTGAGGTAAACTTTAGGTCTTTTGAGGCAAGGATAAAATGTACAATGTCAATGCGCAGTTGCCTCTACAATTTATATTTCAAATCCGAGTTTGTCATCTGTCCACAGAATGTGATTTCGGATACACTAGCTGTCTGGTAAAAAAAAATTACTTGGTTTCAGGTATTTGACTAAGAGATATTTTGCTGGGAAAAAAGGTGGAAGTGGGATTTGAACCCATGTAGCTCCTGCACTTCGCTTCTAATTGGGAGCATGTGGCTCAACACGTTGAGCTACCAGAGAAAACATGAAGACAGGGTAAACTTTAGGTCTTTTGAGGCAAGGATAAAATGTACAATGTCAATGCGCAGTTGCCTCTACAATTTATATTTCAAATCCGAGTTTGTCATCTGTCCACAGAATGTGATTTCGGATACACTAGCTGTCTGGTAAAAAAGAAATTACTTGGTTTCAGGTATTTGACTAAGAGATATCTTGCTGGGAAAAAAAGGTGGAAGTGGGATTTGAACCCATGTAGCTCCTGCACTTAGCTTCTAATTGGGAGCATGTGGCTCAACACGTTGAGCTACCTGAGAAGATATGAACATAGGGTAAACTTTAGGTCTTTTGAGGCAAGGATAACATGTACAATGTCAATGCGCAGTTGCCTCTACAATTTATATTTCAAATCCGAGTTTGTCATCTGTCCACAGAATGTGATTTCGGATACACTAGCTGTCTGGTAAAAAAAAATTACTTGGTTTCAGGTATTTGACTAAGAGAAATTTTGCTGGGAAAAAAAGGTGGAAATGGGATTTGAACCCATGTAGCTCCTGAACTTTGCTTCTAATTGGAAGCATGTGGCTCAACACGTTGAGCTACCAGAGAAGACATGAGTGTGAGGTAAACTTTAGGTCTTTTGAGGCAAGGATAAAATGTACAATGTCAATGCGCAGTTGCCTCTACAATTTATATTTCAAATCCGAGTTTGTCATCTGTCCACAGAATGTGATTTCGGATACACTAGCTGTCTGGTAAAAAAAATTACTTGGTTTCAGGTATTTGACTAAGAGATATCTTGCTGGGAAAAAGGTGGAAGTGGGATTTGAACCCATGTAGCTCCTGCACTTCGCTTCTAATTGGGAGCAAGTGGCTCAACACGTTGAGCTACCAGAGAAGACATGAAGATGGGGTAAACTTTAGGTCTTTTGAGGCAAGGATAAAATGTACAATGTCAATGCGCAGTTGCCTCTACAATTTATATTTCAAATCCGAGTTTGTCATCTGTCCACAGAATGTGATTTCGGATACACTAGCTGTCTGGTAAAAAAGAAATTACTTGGTTTCAGGTATTTGACTAAGAGATATCTTGCTGGGAAAAAAAGGTGGAAGTGGGATTTGAACCCATGTAGCTCCTGCACTTCGCTTCTAATTGGGAGTATGTGGCTCAACACGTTGAGCTACCTGAGAAGATATGAACATAGGGTAAACTTTAGGTCTTTTGAGGCAAGGATAAAATGTACAATGTCAATGCGCAGTTGCCTCTACAATTTATATTTCAAATCCGAGTTTGTCATCTGTCCACAGAATGTGATTTTGGATACACTAGCTGTCTGGTAAAAAAGAAATTACTTGGTTTCAGGTATTTGACTAAGAGATATCTTGCTGGGAAAAAAAGGTGGAAGTGGGATTTGAACCCATGTAGCTCCTGCACTTCGCTTCTAATTGGGAGCATGTGGCTCAACACGTTGAGCTACCAGAGAAGACATGAACATAGGGTAAACTTTAGGTCTTTTGAGGCAAGGATAAAATGTACAATGTCAATGCGCAGTTGCCTCTACAATTTATATTTCAAATCCGAGTTTGTCATCTGTCCACAGAATGTGATTTTGGATACACTAGCTGTCTGGTAAAAAAAATTTACTTGGTTTCAGGTATTTGACTAAGAGATATCTTGCTGGGAAAAAAAGGTGGAAGTGGGATTTGAACCCATGTAGCTCCTGCACTTCGCTTCTAATTGGAAGCATGTGGCTCAACACGTTGAGCTACCAGAGAAGACATGAGTGTGAGGTAAACTTTAGGTCTTTTGAGGCAAGGATAAAATGTACAATGTCAATGCGCAGTTGCCTCTACAATTTATATTTCAAATCCGAGTTTGTCATCTGTCCACAGAATGTGATTTCGGATACACTAGCTGTCTGGTAAAAAAGAAATTACTTGGTTTCAGGTATTTGACTAAGAGATATCTTGCTGGGAAAAAAAGGTGGAAGTGGGATTTGAACCCATGTAGCTCCTGCACTTAGCTTCTAATTGGGAGCATGTGGCTCAACACGTTGAGCTACCTGAGAGGATATGAACATAGGGTAAACTTTAGGTCTTTTGAGGCAAGGATAACATGTACAATGTCAATGCGCAGTTGCCTCTACAATTTATATTTCAAATCCGAGTTTGTCATCTGTCCACAGAATGTGATTTCGGATACACTAGCTGTCTGGTAAAAAAAAATTACTTGGTTTCAGGTATTTGACTAAGAGATATTTTGCTGGGAAAAAAATGTGGAAATGGGATTTGAACCCATGTAGCTCCTGAACTTTGCTTCTAATTGGAAGCATGTGGCTCAACACGTTGAGCTACCAGAGAAGACATGAGTGTGAGGTAAACTTTAGGTCTTTTGAGGCAAGGATAAAATGTACAATGTCAATGCGCAGTTGCCTCTACAATTTATATTTCAAATCCGAGTTTGTCATCTGTCCACAGAATGTGATTTCGGATACACTAGCTGTCTGGTAAAAAAAAATTACTTGGTTTCAGGTATTTGACTAAGAGATGTCTTGCTGGGAAAAAAAGGTGGAAGTGGGATTTGAACCCATGTAGCTCCTGCACTTCGCTTCTAATTGGGAGCATGTGGCTCAACACGTTGAGCTAGCAGAGAAGACATGAACATAGGGTAAACTTTAGGTCTTTTGAGGCAAGGATAAAATGTACAATGTCAATGCGCAGTTGCCTCTACAATTTATATTTCAAATCCGAGTTTGTCATCTGTCCACAGAATGTGATTTTGGATACACTAGCTGTCTGGTAAAAAAAAATTACTTGGTTTCAGGTATTTGACTAAGAGATATCTTGCTGGGAAAAAAATGTGGAAGTGGGATTTGAACCCATGTAGCTCCTGCACTTCGCTTCTGATTGGGAGCATGTGGCTCAACACGTTGAGCTACCAGAGAAGACATGAACACAGGGTAAACTTTAGGTCTTTTGAGGCAAGGATAAAATGTACAATGTCAATGCGCAGTTGCCTCTACAATTTATATTTCAAATCCGAGTTTGTCATCTGTCCACAGAATGTGATTTTGGATACACTAGCTGTCTGGTAAAAAAAAATTACTTGGTTTCAGGTATTTGACTAAGAAATATCTTGCTGGGAAAAAAAAAGTGGAAGTGGGATTTGAACCCATGTAGCTCCTGCACTTCGCTTCTAATTGGGAGCATGTGGCTCAACACGTTGAGCTACCAGAGAAGACATGAAGACAGGGTAAACTTTAGGTCTTTTGAGGCAAGGATAAAATGTACAATGTCAATGCGCAGTTGCCTCTACAATTTATATTTCAAATCCGAGTTTGTCATCTGTCCACAGAATGTGATTTCGGATACACTAGCTGTCTGGTAAAAAAGAAATTACTTGGTTTCAGGTATTTGACTAAGAGATATCTTGCTGGGAAAAAAGGTGGAAGTGGGATTTGAACCCATGTAGCTCCTGCACTTCGCTTCTAATTTGGAGCATGTGGCTCAACACGTTGAGCTACCAGAGAAGACATGAAGATGGGGTAAACTTTAGGTCTTTTGAGGCAAGGATAAAATGTACAATGTCAATGCGCAGTTGCCTCTACAATTTATATTTCAAATCCGAGTTTGTCATCTGTCCACAGAATGTGATTTCGGATACACTAGCTGTCTGGTAAAAAAGAAATTACTTGGTTTCAGGTATTTGACTAAGAGATATCTTGCTGGGAAAAAAAGGTGGAAGTGGGATTTGAACCCATGTAGCTCCTGCACTTCGCTTCTAATTGGGAGTATGTGGCTCAACACGTTGAGCTACCTGAGAAGATATGAACATAGGGTAAACTTTAGGTCTTTTGAGGCAAGGATAAAATGTACTATGTCAATGCGCAGTTGCCTCTACAATTTATATTTCAAATCCGAGTTTGTCATCTGTCCACAGAATGTGATTTTGGATACACTAGCTGTCTGGTAAAAAAAAATTACTTGGTTTCAGGTATTTGACTAAGAGATATCTTGCTGGGAAAAAAAGGTGGAAGTGGGATTTGAACCCATGTAGCTCCTGCACTTCACTTCTAATTGGGAGCATGTGGCTCAACATGTTGAGCTACCAGAGAAGACATGAGTGTGAGGTAAACTTTAGGTCTTTTGAGGCAAGGATAAAATGTACAATGTCAATGCGCAGTTGCCTCTACAATTTATATTTCAAATCCGAGTTTGTCATCTGTCCACAGAATGTGATTTTGGATACACTAGCTGTCTGGTAAAAAAAAATTACTTGGTTTCAGGTATTTGACTAAGAGATATCTTGCTGGGAAAAAAAGGTGGAAGTGGGATTTGAACCCATGTAGCCCCTGCACTTCGCTTCTAATTGGGAGCATGTGGCTCAACACGTTGAGCTACCAGAGAAGACATGAAGACAGGGTAAACTTTAGGTCTTTTGAGGCAAGGATAAAATGTACAATGTCAATGCGCAGTTGCCTCTACAATTTATATTTCAAATCCGAGTTTGTCATCTGTCCACAGAATGTGATTTCGGATACACTAGCTGTCTGGTAAAAAAGAAATTACTTGGTTTCAGGTATTTGACTAAGAGATATCTTGCTGGGAAAAAAAGGTGGAAGTGGGATTTGAACCCATGTAGCTCCTGCACTTCGCTTCTAATTGGGAGCATGTGGCTCAACACGTTGAGCTACCTGAGAAGATATGAACATAGGGTAAACTTTAGGTCTTTTGAGGCAAGGATAAAATGTACAATGTCAATGCGCAGTTGCCTCTACAATTTATATTTCAAATCCGAGTTTGTCATCTGTCCACAGAATGTGATTTCGGATACACTAGCTGTCTGGTAAAAAAAAATTACTTGGTTTCAGGTATTTGACTAAGATATTTTGCTGGGAAAAAAAGGTGGAAATGGGATTTGAACCCATGTAGCTCCTGAACTTTGCTTCTAATTGGAAGCATGTGGCTCAACACGTTGAGCTACCAGAGAAGACATGAGTGTGAGGTAAACTTTAGGTCTTTTGAGGCAAGGATAAAATGTACAATGTCAATGCGCAGTTGCCTCTACAATTTATATTTCAAATCCGAGTTTGTCATCTGTCCACAGAATGTGATTTCGGATACACTAGCTGTCTGGTAAAAAAAAATTACTTGGTTTCAGGTATTTGACTAAGAGATATCTTGCTGGGAAAAAAGGTGGAAGTGGGAATTGAACCCATGTAGCTCCTGCACTTCGCTTCTAATTGGGAGCATGTGGGTCAACACGTTGAGCTACCAGAGAAGACATGAAGACAGGGTAAACTTTAGGTCTTTTGAGGCAAGGATAAAATGTACAATGTCAATGCGCAGTTGCCTCTACAATTTATATTTCAAATCCGAGTTTGTCATCTGTCCACAGAATGTGATTTCGGATACACTAGCTGTCTGGTAAAAAAAAATTACTTGGTTTCAGGTATTTGACTAAGAAATATCTTGCTGGGAAAAAAAAGTGGAAGTGGGACTTGAACCCATGTAGCTCCTGCACTTCGCTTCTAATTGGGAGCATGTGGCTCAACACGTTGAGCTACCAGAGAAGACATGAAGACAGGGTAAACTTTAGGTCTTTTGAGGCAAGGATAAAATGTACAATGTCAATGCGCAGTTGCCTCTACAATTTATATTTCAAATCCGAGTTTGTCATCTGTCCACAGAATGTGATTTCGGATACACTAGCTGTCTGGTAAAAAAAAATTACTTGGTTTCAGGTATTTGACTAAGAGATATTTTGCTGGGAAAAAAAGGTGGAAATGGGATTTGAACCCATGTAGCTCCTGAACTTTGCTTCTAATTGGAAGCATGTGGCTCAACACGTTGAGCTACCAGAGAAGACATGAGTGTGAGGTAAACTTTAGGTCTTTTGAGGCAAGGATAAAATGTACAATGTCAATGCGCAGTTGCCTCTACAATTTATATTTCAAATCCGAGTTTGTCATCTGTCCACAGAATGTGATTTCGGATACACTAGCTGTCTGGTAAAAAAAAATTACTTGGTTTCAGGTATTTGACTAAGAGATATCTTGCTGGGAAAAAAATGTGGAAGTGGGATTTGAACCCATGTAGCTCCTGCACTTCGCTTCTAATTGGGAGCATGTGGCTCAACACGTTGAGCTACCAGAGAAGACATGAACATAGGGTAAACTTTAGGTCTTTTGAGGCAAGGATAAAATGTACAATGTCAATGCGCAGTTGCCTCTACAATTTATATTTCAAATCCGAGTTTGTCATCTGTCCACAGAATGTGATTTTGGATACACTAGCTGTCTGGTAAAAAAAAATTACTTGGTTTCAGGTATTTGACTAAGAAATATCTTGCTGGGAAAAAAAAGTGTAAGTGGGATTTGAACCCATGTAGCTCCTGCACTTCGCTTCTAATTGGGAGCATGTGGCTCAACACGTTGAGCTACCAGAGAAGACATGAAGACAGGGTAAACTTTAGGTCTTTTGAGGCAAGGATAAAATGTACAATGTCAATGCGCAGTTGCCTCTACAATTTATATTTCAAATCCGAGTTTGTCATCTGTCCACAGAATGTGATTTCGGATACACTAGCTGTCTGGTAAAAAAGAAATTACTTGGTTTCAGGTATTTGACTAAGAGATATCTTGCTGGGAAAAAAGGTGGAAGTGGGATTTGAACCCATGTAGCTCCTGCACTTCGCTTCTAATTGGGAGCATGTGGCTCAACACGTTGAGCTACCAGAGAAAACATGAAGACAGGGTAAACTTTAGGTCTTTTGAGGCAAGGATAAAATGTACAATGTCAATGCGCAGTTGCCTCTACAATTTATATTTCAAATCCGAGTTTGTCATCTGTCCACAGAATGTGATTTCGGATACACTAGCTGTCTGGTAAAAAAAAATTACTTGGTTTCAGGTATTTGACTAAGAGATATCTTGCTGGGAAAAAAGGTGGAAGTGGGAATTGAACCCATGTAGCTCCTGCACTTCGCTTCTAATTGGGAGCATGTGGGTCAACACGTTGAGCTACCAGAGAAGACATGAAGACAGGGTAAACTTTAGGTCTTTTGAGGCAAGGATAAAATGTACAATGTCAATGCGCAGTTGCCTCTACAATTTATATTTCAAATCCGAGTTTGTCATCTGTCCACAGAATGTGATTTCGGATACACTAGCTGTCTGGTAAAAAAAAATTACTTGGTTTCAGGTATTTGACTAAGAAATATCTTGCTGGGAAAAAAAAGTGGAAGTGGGACTTGAACCCATGTAGCTCCTGCACTTCGCTTCTAATTGGGAGCATGTGGCTCAACACGTTGAGCTACCAGAGAAGACATGAAGACAGGGTAAACTTTAGGTCTTTTGAGGCAAGGATAAAATGTACAATGTCAATGCGCAGTTGCCTCTACAATTTATATTTCAAATCCGAGTTTGTCATCTGTCCACAGAATGTGATTTCGGATACACTAGCTGTCTGGTAAAAAAAAATTACTTGGTTTCAGGTATTTGACTAAGAGATATTTTGCTGGGAAAAAAAGGTGGAAATGGGATTTGAACCCATGTAGCTCCTGAACTTTGCTTCTAATTGGAAGCATGTGGCTCAACACGTTGAGCTACCAGAGAAGACATGAGTGTGAGGTAAACTTTAGGTCTTTTGAGGCAAGGATAAAATGTACAATGTCAATGCGCAGTTGCCTCTACAATTTATATTTCAAATCCGAGTTTGTCATCTGTCCACAGAATGTGATTTTGGATACACTAGCTGTCTGGTAAAAAAAAATTACTTGGTTTCAGGTATTTGACTAAGAAATATCTTGCTGGGAAAAAAAAGTGTAAGTGGGATTTGAACCCATGTAGCTCCTGCACTTCGCTTCTAATTGGGAGCATGTGGCTCAACACGTTGAGCTACCAGAGAAGACATGAAGACAGCGTAAACTTTAGGTCTTTTGAGGCAAGGATAAAATGTACAATGTCAATGCGCAGTTGCCTCTACAATTTATATTTCAAATCCGAGTTTGTCATCTGTCCACAGAATGTGATTTCGGATACACTAGCTGTCTGGTAAAAAAGAAATTACTTGGTTTCAGGTATTTGACTAAGAGATATCTTGCTGGGAAAAAAGGTGGAAGTGGGATTTGAACCCATGTAGCTCCTGCACTTCGCTTCTAATTGGGAGCATGTGGCTCAACACGTTGAGCTACCAGAGAAAACATGAAGACAGGGTAAACTTTAGGTCTTTTGAGGCAAGGATAAAATGTACAATGTCAATGCGCAGTTGCCTCTACAATTTATATTTCAAATCCGAGTTTGTCATCTGTCCACAGAATGTGATTTCGGATACACTAGCTGTCTGGTAAAAAAGAAATTACTTGGTTTCAGGTATTTGACTAAGAGATATCTTGCTGGGAAAAAAAGGTGGAAGTGGGATTTGAACCCATGTAGCTCCTGCACTTAGCTTCTAATTGGGAGCATGTGGCTCAACACGTTGAGCTACCTGAGAAGATATGAACATAGGGTAAACTTTAGGTCTTTTGAGGCAAGGATAACATGTACAATGTCAATGCGCAGTTGCCTCTACAATTTATATTTCAAATCCGAGTTTGTCATCTGTCCACAGAATGTGATTTCGGATACACTAGCTGTCTGGTAAAAAAAAATTACTTGGTTTCAGGTATTTGACTAAGAGATATTTTGCTGGGAAAAAAAGGTGGAAATGGGATTTGAACCCATGTAGCTCCTGAACTTTGCTTCTAATTGGAAGCATGTGGCTCAACACGTTGAGCTACCAGAGAAGACATGAGTGTGAGGTAAACTTTAGGTCTTTTGAGGCAAGGATAAAATGTACAATGTCAATGCGCAGTTGCCTCTACAATTTATATTTCAAATCCGAGTTTGTCATCTGTCCACAGAATGTGATTTCGGATACACTAGCTGTCTGGTAAAAAAAAATTACTTGGTTTCAGGTATTTGACTAAGAGATATCTTGCTGGGAAAAAAGGTGGAAGTGGGAATTGAACCCATGTAGCTCCTGCACTTCGCTTCTAATTGGGAGCATGTGGGTCAACACGTTGAGCTACCAGAGAAGACATGAAGACAGGGTAAACTTTAGGTCTTTTGAGGCAAGGATAAAATGTACAATGTCAATGCGCAGTTGCCTCTACAATTTATATTTCAAATCCGAGTTTGTCATCTGTCCACAGAATGTGATTTCGGATACACTAGCTGTCTGGTAAAAAAAAATTACTTGGTTTCAGGTATTTGACTAAGAGATATTTTGCTGGGAAAAAAATGTGGAAATGGGATTTGAACCCATGTAGCTCCTGAACTTTGCTTCTAATTGGAAGCATGTGGCTCAACACGTTGAGCTACCAGAGAAGACATGAGTGTGAGGTAAACTTTAGGTCTTTTGAGGCAAGGATAAAATGTACAATGTCAATGCGCAGTTGCCTCTACAATTTATATTTCAAATCCGAGTTTGTCATCTGTCCACAGAATGTGATTTCGGATACACTAGCTGTCTGGTAAAAAAAAATTACTTGGTTTCAGGTATTTGACTAAGAGATGTCTTGCTGGGAAAAAAAGGTGGAAGTGGGATTTGAACCCATGTAGCTCCTGCACTTCGCTTCTAATTGGGAGCATGTGGCTCAACACGTTGAGCTAGCAGAGAAGACATGAACATAGGGTAAACTTTAGGTCTTTTGAGGCAAGGATAAAATGTACAATGTCAATGCGCAGTTGCCTCTACAATTTATATTTCAAATCCGAGTTTGTCATCTGTCCACAGAATGTGATTTTGGATACACTAGCTGTCTGGTAAAAAAAAATTACTTGGTTTCAGGTATTTGACTAAGAAATATCTTGCTGGGAAAAAAAAAGTGGAAGTGGGATTTGAACCCATGTAGCTCCTGCACTTCGCTTCTAATTGGGAGCATGTGGCTCAACACGTTGAGCTACCAGAGAAGACATGAAGACAGGGTAAACTTTAGGTCTTTTGAGGCAAGGATAAAATGTACAATGTCAATGCGCAGTTGCCTCTACAATTTATATTTCAAATCCGAGTTTGTCATCTGTCCACAGAATGTGATTTCGGATACACTAGCTGTCTGGTAAAAAAGAAATTACTTGGTTTCAGGTATTTGACTAAGAGATATCTTGCTGGGAAAAAAGGTGGAAGTGGGATTTGAACCCATGTAGCTCCTGCACTTCGCTTCTAATTTGGAGCATGTGGCTCAACATGTTGAGCTACCAGAGAAGACATGAAGATGGGGTAAACTTTAGGTCTTTTGAGGCAAGGATAAAATGTACAATGTCAATGCGCAGTTGCCTCTACAATTTATATTTCAAATCCGAGTTTGTCATCTGTCCACAGAATGTGATTTCGGATACACTAGCTGTCTGGTAAAAAAGAAATTACTTGGTTTCAGGTATTTGACTAAGAGATATCTTGCTGGGAAAAAAAGGTGGAAGTGGGATTTGAACCCATGTAGCTCCTGCACTTCGCTTCTAATTGGGAGTATGTGGCTCAACACGTTGAGCTACCTGAGAAGATATGAACATAGGGTAAACTTTAGGTCTTTTGAGGCAAGGATAAAATGTACTATGTCAATGCGCAGTTGCCTCTACAATTTATATTTCAAATCCGAGTTTGTCATCTGTCCACAGAATGTGATTTTGGATACACTAGCTGTCTGGTAAAAAAAAATTACTTGGTTTCAGGTATTTGACTAAGAGATATCTTGCTGGGAAAAAAAGGTGGAAGTGGGATTTGAACCCATGTAGCTCCTGCACTTCGCTTCTAATTGGGAGCATGTGGCTCAACATGTTGAGCTACCAGAGAAGACATGAGTGTGAGGTAAACTTTAGGTCTTTTGAGGCAAGGATAAAATGTACAATGTCAATGCGCAGTTGCCTCTACAATTTATATTTCAAATCCGAGTTTGTCATCTGTCCACAGAATGTGATTTTGGATACACTAGCTGTCTGGTAAAAAAAAATTACTTGGTTTCAGGTATTTGACTAAGAGATATCTTGCTGGGAAAAAAAGGTGGAAGTGGGATTTGAACCCATGTAGCCCCTGCACTTCGCTTCTAATTGGGAGCATGTGGCTCAACACGTTGAGCTACCAGAGAAGACATGAAGACAGGGTAAACTTTAGGTCTTTTGAGGCAAGGATAAAATGTACAATGTCAATGCGCAGTTGCCTCTACAATTTATATTTCAAATCCGAGTTTGTCATCTGTCCACAGAATGTGATTTCGGATACACTAGCTGTCTGGTAAAAAAGAAATTACTTGGTTTCAGGTATTTGACTAAGAGATATCTTGCTGGGAAAAAAAGGTGGAAGTGGGATTTGAACCCATGTAGCTCCTGCACTTCGCTTCTAATTGGGAGCATGTGGCTCAACACGTTGAGCTACCTGAGAAGATATGAACATAGGGTAAACTTTAGGTCTTTTGAGGCAAGGATAAAATGTACAATGTCAATGCGCAGTTGCCTCTACAATTTATATTTCAAATCCGAGTTTGTCATCTGTCCACAGAATGTGATTTCGGATACACTAGCTGTCTGGTAAAAAAAAATTACTTGGTTTCAGGTATTTGACTAAGATATTTTGCTGGGAAAAAAAGGTGGAAATGGGATTTGAACCCATGTAGCTCCTGAACTTTGCTTCTAATTGGAAGCATGTGGCTCAACACGTTGAGCTACCAGAGAAGACATGAGTGTGAGGTAAACTTTAGGTCTTTTGAGGCAAGGATAAAATGTACAATGTCAATGCGCAGTTGCCTCTACAATTTATATTTCAAATCCGAGTTTGTCATCTGTCCACAGAATGTGATTTCGGATACACTAGCTGTCTGGTAAAAAAAAATTACTTGGTTTCAGGTATTTGACTAAGAGATATCTTGCTGGGAAAAAAGGTGGAAGTGGGAATTGAACCCATGTAGCTCCTGCACTTCGCTTCTAATTGGGAGCATGTGGGTCAACACGTTGAGCTACCAGAGAAGACATGAAGACAGGGTAAACTTTAGGTCTTTTGAGGCAAGGATAAAATGTACAATGTCAATGCGCAGTTGCCTCTACAATTTATATTTCAAATCCGAGTTTGTCATCTGTCCACAGAATGTGATTTCGGATACACTAGCTGTCTGGTAAAAAAAATTACTTGGTTTCAGGTATTTGACTAAGAAATATCTTGCTGGGAAAAAAAAGTGGAAGTGGGATTTGAACCCATGTAGCTCCTGCACTTCGCTTCTAATTGGGAGCATGTGGCTCAACACGTTGAGCTACCAGAGAAGACATGAAGACAGGGTAAACTTTAGGTCTTTTGAGGCAAGGATAAAATGTACAATGTCAATGCGCAGTTGCCTCTACAATTTATATTTCAAATCCGAGTTTGTCATCTGTCCACAGAATGTGATTTCGGATACACTAGCTGTCTGGTAAAAAAAAATTACTTGGTTTCAGGTATTTGACTAAGAGATATTTTGCTGGGAAAAAAAGGTGGAAATGGGATTTGAACCCATGTAGCTCCTGAACTTTGCTTCTAATTGGAAGCATGTGGCTCAACACGTTGAGCTACCAGAGAAGACATGAGTGTGAGGTAAACTTTAGGTCTTTTGAGGCAAGGATAAAATGTACAATGTCAATGCGCAGTTGCCTCTACAATTTATATTTCAAATCCGAGTTTGTCATCTGTCCACAGAATGTGATTTCGGATACACTAGCTGTCTGGTAAAAAAAAATTACTTGGTTTCAGGTATTTGACTAAGAGATATCTTGCTGGGAAAAAAATGTGGAAGTGGGATTTGAACCCATGTAGCTCCTGCACTTCGCTTCTAATTGGGAGCATGTGGCTCAACACGTTGAGCTACCAGAGAAGACATGAACATAGGGTAAACTTTAGGTCTTTTGAGGCAAGGATAAAATGTACAATGTCAATGCGCAGTTGCCTCTACAATTTATATTTCAAATCCGAGTTTGTCATCTGTCCACAGAATGTGATTTTGGATACACTAGCTGTCTGGTAAAAAAAAATTACTTGGTTTCACGTATTTGACTAAGAAATATCTTGCTGGGAAAAAAAAGTGTAAGTGGGATTTGAACCCATGTAGCTCCTGCACTTCGCTTCTAATTGGGAGCATGTGGCTCAACACATTGAGCTACCAGAGAAGACATGAAGACAGGGTAAACTTTAGGTCTTTTGAGGCAAGGATAAAATGTACAATGTCAATGCGCAGTTGCCTCTACAATTTATATTTCAAATCCGAGTTTGTCATCTGTCCACAGAATGTGATTTCGGATACACTAGCTGTCTGGTAAAAAAGAAATTACTTGGTTTCAGGTATTTGACTAAGAGATATCTTGCTGGGAAAAAAGGTGGAAGTGGGATTTGAACCCATGTAGCTCCTGCACTTCGCTTCTAATTGGGAGCATGTGGCTCAACACGTTGAGCTACCAGAGAAAACATGAAGACAGGGTAAACTTTAGGTCTTTTGAGGCAAGGATAAAATGTACAATGTCAATGCGCAGTTGCCTCTACAATTTATATTTCAAATCCGAGTTTGTCATCTGTCCACAGAATGTGATTTCGGATACACTAGCTGTCTGGTAAAAAAGAAATTACTTGGTTTCAGGTATTTGACTAAGAGATATCTTGCTGGGAAAAAAAGGTGGAAGTGGGATTTGAACCCATGTAGCTCCTGCACTTAGCTTCTAATTGGGAGCATGTGGCTCAACACGTTGAGCTACCTGAGAAGATATGAACATAGGGTAAACTTTAGGTCTTTTGAGGCAAGGATAACATGTACAATGTCAATGCGCAGTTGCCTCTACAATTTATATTTCAAATCCGAGTTTGTCATCTGTCCACAGAATGTGATTTCGGATACACTAGCTGTCTGGTAAAAAAAAATTACTTGGTTTCAGGTATTTGACTAAGAGATATTTTGCTGGGAAAAAAAGGTGGAAATGGGATTTGAACCCATGTAGCTCCTGAACTTTGCTTCTAATTGGAAGCATGTGGCTCAACACGTTGAGCTACCAGAGAAGACATGAGTGTGAGGTAAACTTTAGGTCTTTTGAGGCAAGGATAAAATGTACAATGTCAATGCGCAGTTGCCTCTACAATTTATATTTCAAATCCGAGTTTGTCATCTGTCCACAGAATGTGATTTCGGATACACTAGCTGTCTGGTAAAAAAAAATTACTTGGTTTCAGGTATTTGACTAAGAGATATCTTGCTGGGAAAAAAGGTGGAAGTGGGAATTGAACCCATGTAGCTCCTGCACTTCGCTTCTAATTGGGAGCATGTGGGTCAACACGTTGAGCTACCAGAGAAGACATGAAGACAGGGTAAACTTTAGGTCTTTTGAGGCAAGGATAAAATGTACAATGTCAATGCGCAGTTGCCTCTACAATTTATATTTCAAATCCGAGTTTGTCATCTGTCCACAGAATGTGATTTCGGATACACTAGCTGTCTGGTAAAAAAAAATTACTTGGTTTCAGGTATTTGACTAAGAAATATCTTGCTGGGAAAAAAAAGTGGAAGTGGGATTTGAACCCATGTAGCTCCTGCACTTCGCTTCTAATTGGGAGCATGTGGCTCAACACGTTGAGCTACCAGAGAAGACATGAAGACAGGGTAAACTTTAGGTCTTTTGAGGCAAGGATAAAATGTACAATGTCAATGCGCAGTTGCCTCTACAATTTATATTTCAAATCCGAGTTTGTCATCTGTCCACAGAATGTGATTTCGGATACACTAGCTGTCTGGTAAAAAAAAATTACTTGGTTTCAGGTATTTGACTAAGAGATATTTTGCTGGGAAAAAAAGGTGGAAATGGGATTTGAACCCATGTAGCTCCTGAACTTTGCTTCTAATTGGAAGCATGTGGCTCAACACGTTGAGCTACCAGAGAAGACATGAGTGTGAGGTAAACTTTAGGTCTTTTGAGGCAAGGATAAAATGTACAATGTCAATGCGCAGTTGCCTCTACAATTTATATTTCAAATCCGAGTTTGTCATCTGTCCACAGAATGTGATTTCGGATACACTAGCTGTCTGGTAAAAAAAAATTACTTGGTTTCAGGTATTTGACTAAGAGATATCTTGCTGGGAAAAAAATGTGGAAGTGGGATTTGAACCCATGTAGCTCCTGCACTTCGCTTCTAATTGGGAGCATGTGGCTCAACACGTTGAGCTACCAGAGAAGACATGAACATAGGGTAAACTTTAGGTCTTTTGAGGCAAGGATAAAATGTACAATGTCAATGCGCAGTTGCCTCTACAATTTATATTTCAAATCCGAGTTTGTCATCTGTCCACAGAATGTGATTTTGGATACACTAGCTGTCTGGTAAAAAAAAATTACTTGGTTTCAGGTATTTGACTAAGAAATATCTTGCTGGGAAAAAAAAGTGTAAGTGGGATTTGAACCCATGTAGCTCCTGCACTTCGCTTCTAATTGGGAGCATGTGGCTCAACACGTTGAGCTACCAGAGAAGACATGAAGACAGGGTAAACTTTAGGTCTTTTGAGGCAAGGATAAAATGTACAATGTCAATGCGCAGTTGCCTCTACAATTTATATTTCAAATCCGAGTTTGTCATCTGTCCACAGAATGTGATTTCGGATACACTAGCTGTCTGGTAAAAAAGAAATTACTTGGTTTCAGGTATTTGACTAAGAGATATCTTGCTGGGAAAAAAGGTGGAAGTGGGATTTGAACCCATGTAGCTCCTGCACTTCGCTTCTAATTGGGAGCATGTGGCTCAACACGTTGAGCTACCAGAGAAAACATGAAGACAGGGTAAACTTTAGGTCTTTTGAGGCAAGGATAAAATGTACAATGTCAATGCGCAGTTGCCTCTACAATTTATATTTCAAATCCGAGTTTGTCATCTGTCCACAGAATGTGATTTCGGATACACTAGCTGTCTGGTAAAAAAGAAATTACTTGGTTTCAGGTATTTGACTAAGAGATATCTTGCTGGGAAAAAAAGGTGGAAGTGGGATTTGAACCCATGTAGCTCCTGCACTTAGCTTCTAATTGGGAGCATGTGGCTCAACACGTTGAGCTACCTGAGAAGATATGAACATAGGGTAAACTTTAGGTCTTTTGAGGCAAGGATAACATGTACAATGTCAATGCGCAGTTGCCTCTACAATTTATATTTCAAATCCGAGTTTGTCATCTGTCCACAGAATGTGATTTCGGATACACTAGCTGTCTGGTAAAAAAAAATTACTTGGTTTCAGGTATTTGACTAAGAGATATTTTGCTGGGAAAAAAAGGTGGAAATGGGATTTGAACCCATGTAGCTCCTGAACTTTGCTTCTAATTGGAAGCATGTGGCTCAACACGTTGAGCTACCAGAGAAGACATGAGTGTGAGGTAAACTTTAGGTCTTTTGAGGCAAGGATAAAATGTACAATGTCAATGCGCAGTTGCCTCTACAATTTATATTTCAAATCCGAGTTTGTCATCTGTCCACAGAATGTGATTTCGGATACACTAGCTGTCTGGTAAAAAAAAATTACTTGGTTTCAGGTATTTGACTAAGAGATGTCTTGCTGGGAAAAAAAGGTGGAAGTGGGATTTGAACCCATGTAGCTCCTGCACTTCGCTTCTAATTGGGAGCATGTGGCTCAACACGTTGAGCTAGCAGAGAAGACATGAACATAGGGTAAACTTTAGGTCTTTTGAGGCAAGGATAAAATGTACAATGTCAATGCGCAGTTGCCTCTACAATTTATATTTCAAATCCGAGTTTGTCATCTGTCCACAGAATGTGATTTTGGATACACTAGCTGTCTGGTAAAAAAAAATTACTTGGTTTCAGGTATTTGACTAAGAGATATCTTGCTGGGAAAAAAATGTCGAAGTGGGATTTGAACCCATGTAGCTCCTGCACTTCGCTTCTAATTGGGAGCATGTGGCTCAACACGTTGAGCTACCAGAGAAGACATGAACATAGGGTAAACTTTAGGTCTTTTGAGGCAAGGATAAAATGTACAATGTCAATGCGCAGTTGCCTCTACAATTTATATTTCAAATCCGAGTTTGTCATCTGTCCACAGAATGTGATTTTGGATACACTAGCTGTCTGGTAAAAAAAAATTACTTGGTTTCAGGTATTTGACTAAGAAATATCTTGCTGGGAAAAAAAAGTGGAAGTGGGATTTGAACCCATGTAGCTCCTGCACTTCGCTTCTAATTGGGAGCATGTGGCTCAACACGTTGAGCTACCAGAGAAGACATGAAGACAGGGTAAACTTTAGGTCTTTTGAGGCAAGGATAAAATGTACAATGTCAATGCGCAGTTGCCTCTACAATTTATATTTCAAATCCGAGTTTGTCATCTGTCCACAGAATGTGATTTCGGATACACTAGCTGTCTGGTAAAAAAGAAATTACTTGGTTTCAGGTATTTGACTAAGAGATATTTTGCTGGGAAAAAAAGGTGGAAGTGGGATTTGAACCCATGTAGCTCCTGAACTTTGCTTCTAATTGGAAGCATGTGGCTCAACACGTTGAGCTACCAGAGAAGACATGAGTGTGAGGTAAACTTTAGGTCTTTTGAGGCAAGGATAAAATGTACAATGTCAATGCGCAGTTGCCTCTACAATTTATATTTCAAATCCGAGTTTGTCATCTGTCCACAGAATGTGATTTCGGATACACTAGCTGTCTGGTAAAAAAAATTACTTGGTTTCAGGTATTTGACTAAGAGACATCTTGCTGGGAAAAAAAGGTGGAAGTGGGATTTGAACCCATGTAGCTCCTGCACTTCGCTTCTAATTGGGAGCATGTGGGTCAACACGTTGAGCTACCTGAGAAGATATGAACATAGGGTAAACTTTAGGTCTTTTGAGGCAAGGATAAAATGTACAATGTCAATGCGCAGTTGCCTCTACAATTTATATTTCAAATCCGAGTTTGTCATCTGTCCACAGAATGTGATTTCGGATACACTAGCTGTCTGGTAAAAAAAAATTACTTGGTTTCAGGTATTTGACTAAGAGATATTTTGCTGGGAAAAAAAGGTGGAAGTGGGATTTGAACCCATGTAGCTCCTGAACTTTGCTTCTAATTGGAAGCATGTGGCTCAACACATTGAGCTACCAGAGAAGACATGAGTGTGAGGTAAACTTTAGGTCTTTTGAGGCAAGGATAAAATGTACAATGTCAATGCGCAGTTGCCTCTACAATTTATATTTCAAATCCGAGTTTGTCATCTGTCCACAGAATGTGATTTCGGATACACTAGCTGTCTGGTAAAAAAAAATTACTTGGTTTCAGGTATTTGACTAAGAGATATCTTGCTGGGAAAAAAGGTGGAAGTGGGATTTGAATCCATGTAGCTCCTGCACTTCGCTTCTAATTGGGAGCATGTGGCTCAACACGTTGAGCTACCTGAGAAGATATGAACATAGGGTAAACTTTAGGTCTTTTGAGGCAAGGATAAAATGTACAATGTCAATGCGCAGTTGCCTCTACAATTTATATTTCAAATCCGAGTTTGTCATCTGTCCACAGAATGTGATTTTGGATACACTAGCTGTCTGGTAAAAAAAAATTACTTGGTTTCAGGTATTTGACTAAGAGATATCTTGCTGGGAAAAAAAGGTGGAAGTGGGATTTGAACCCATGTAGCTCCTGCACTTCCCTTCTAATTGGGAGCATGTGGCTCAACACGTTGAGCTACCAGAGAAGACATGAAGACAGGGTAAACTTTAGGTCTTTTGAGGCAAGGATAAAATGTACAATGTCAATGCGCAGTTGCCTCTACAATTTATATTTCAAATCCGAGTTTGTCATCTGTCCACAGAATGTGATTTCGGATACACTAGCTGTCTGGTAAAAAAGAAATTACTTGGTTTCAGGTATTTGACTAAGAGATATCTTGCTGGGAAAAAAAGGTGGAAGTGGGATTTGAACCCATGTAGCTCCTGCACTTAGCTTCTAATTGGGAGCATGTGGCTCAACACGTTGAGCTACCTGAGAAGATATGAACATAGGGTAAACTTTAGGTCTTTTGAGGCAAGGATAACATGTACAATGTCAATGCGCAGTTGCCTCTACAATTTATATTTCAAATCCGAGTTTGTCATCTGTCCACAGAATGTGATTTCGGATACACTAGCTGTCTGGTAAAAAAAAATTACTTGGTTTCAGGTATTTGACTAAGAGATATTTTGCTGGGAAAAAAAGGTGGAAATGGGATTTGAACCCATGTAGCTCCTGAACTTTGCTTCTAATTTGAAGCATGTGGCTCAACACGTTGAGCTACCAGAGAAGACATGAGTGTGAGGTAAACTTTAGGTCTTTTGAGGCAAGGATAAAATGTACAATGTCAATGCGCAGTTGCCTCTACAATTTATATTTCAAATCCGAGTTTGTCATCTGTCCACAGAATGTGATTTCGGATACACTAGCTGTCTGGTAAAAAAAAATTACTTGGTTTCAGGTATTTGACTAAGAGATGTCTTGCTGGGAAAAAAAGGTGGAAGTGGGATTTGAACCCATGTAGCTCCTGCACTTCGCTTCTAATTGGGAGCATGTGGCTCAACACGTTGAGCTAGCAGAGAAGACATGAACATAGGGTAAACTTTAGGTCTTTTGAGGCAAGGATAAAATGTACAATGTCAATGCGCAGTTGCCTCTACAATTTATATTTCAAATCCGAGTTTGTCATCTGTCCACAGAATGTGATTTTGGATACACTAGCTGTCTGGTAAAAAAAAATTACTTGGTTTCAGGTATTTGACTAAGAGATATCTTGCTGGGAAAAAAAGGTGGAAGTGGGATTTGAACCCATGTAGCTCCTGCACTTCCCTTCTAATTGGGAGCATGTGGCTCAACACGTTGAGCTACCAGAGAAGACATGAAGACAGGGTAAACTTTAGGTCTTTTGAGGCAAGGATAAAATGTACAATGTCAATGCGCAGTTGCCTCTACAATTTATATTTCAAATCCGAGTTTGTCATCTGTCCACAGAATGTGATTTCGGATACACTAGCTGTCTGGTAAAAAAGAAATTACTTGGTTTCAGGTATTTGACTAAGAGATATCTTGCTGGGAAAAAAAGGTGGAAGTGGGATTTGAACCCATGTAGCTCCTGCACTTAGCTTCTAATTGGGAGCATGTGGCTCAACACGTTGAGCTACCTGAGAAGATATGAACATAGGGTAAACTTTAGGTCTTTTGAGGCAAGGATAACATGTACAATGTCAATGCGCAGTTGCCTCTACAATTTATATTTCAAATCCGAGTTTGTCATCTGTCCACAGAATGTGATTTCGGATACACTAGCTGTCTGGTAAAAAAAAATTACTTGGTTTCAGGTATTTGACTAAGAGATATTTTGCTGGGAAAAAAAGGTGGAAATGGGATTTGAACCCATGTAGCTCCTGAACTTTGCTTCTAATTTGAAGCATGTGGCTCAACACGTTGAGCTACCAGAGAAGACATGAGTGTGAGGTAAACTTTAGGTCTTTTGAGGCAAGGATAAAATGTACAATGTCAATGCGCAGTTGCCTCTACAATTTATATTTCAAATCCGAGTTTGTCATCTGTCCACAGAATGTGATTTCGGATACACTAGCTGTCTGGTAAAAAAAAATTACTTGGTTTCAGGTATTTGACTAAGAGATGTCTTGCTGGGAAAAAAAGGTGGAAGTGGGATTTGAACCCATGTAGCTCCTGCACTTCGCTTCTAATTGGGAGCATGTGGCTCAACACGTTGAGCTAGCAGAGAAGACATGAACATAGGGTAAACTTTAGGTCTTTTGAGGCAAGGATAAAATGTACAATGTCAATGCGCAGTTGCCTCTACAATTTATATTTCAAATCCGAGTTTGTCATCTGTCCACAGAATGTGATTTTGGATACACTAGCTGTCTGGTAAAAAAAAATTACTTGGTTTCAGGTATTTGACTAAGAGATATCTTGCTGGGAAAAAAATGTGGAAGTGGGATTTGAACCCATGTAGCTCCTGCACTTCGCTTCTAATTGGGAGCATGTGGCTCAACACGTTGAGCTACCAGAGAAGACATGAACATAGGGTAAACTTTAGGTCTTTTGAGGCAAGGATAAAATGTACAATGTCAATGCGCAGTTGCCTCTACAATTTATATTTCAAATCCGAGTTTGTCATCTGTCCACAGAATGTGATTTTGGATACACTAGCTGTCTGGTAAAAAAAAATTACTTGGTTTCAGGTATTTGACTAAGAAATATCTTGCTGGGAAAAAAAAGTGGAAGTGGGATTTGAACCCATGTAGCTCCTGCACTTCGCTTCTAATTGGGAGCATGTGGCTCAACACGTTGAGCTACCAGAGAAGACATGAAGACAGGGTAAACTTTAGGTCTTTTGAGGCAAGGATAAAATGTACAATGTCAATGCGCAGTTGCCTCTACAATTTATATTTCAAATCCGAGTTTGTCATCTGTCCACAGAATGTGATTTCGGATACACTAGCTGTCTGGTAAAAAAGAAATTACTTGGTTTCAGGTATTTGACTAAGAGATATCTTGCTGGGAAAAAAGGTGGAAGTGGGATTTGAACCCATGTAGCTCCTGCACTTCGCTTCTAATTGGGAGCATGTGGCTCAACACGTTGAGCTACCTGAGAAGATATGAACATAGGGTAAACTTTAGGTCTTTTGAGGCAAGGATAAAATGTACAATGTCAATGCGCAGTTGCCTCTACAATTTATATTTCAAATCCGAGTTTGTCATCCGTCCACAGAATGTGATTTCGGATACACTAGCTGTCTGGTAAAAAAAAATTACTTGGTTTCAGGTATTTGACTAAGAGATATTTTGCTGGGAAAAAAAGGTGGAAGTGGGATTTGAACCCATGTAGCTCCTGAACTTTGCTTCTAATTGGAAGCATGTGGCTCAACACGTTGAGCTACCAGAGAAGACATGAGTGTAAGGTAAACTTTAGGTCTTTTGAGGCAAGGATAAAATGTACAATGTCAATGCGCAGTTGCCTCTACAATTTATATTTCAAATCCGAGTTTGTCATCTGTCCACAGAATGTGATTTCGGATACACTAGCTGTCTGGTAAAAAAAAATTACTTGGTTTCAGGTATTTGACTAAGAGATATCTTGCTGGGAAAAAAAGGTGGAAGTGGGATTTGAACCCATGTAGCTCCTGCACTTCGCTTCTAATTGGGAGCATGTGGCTCAACATGTGGAGCTACCAGAGAAGACAAGAGCATAGGGTAAACTTTAGGTCTTTTGAGGCAAGGATAAAATGTACAATGTCAATGCGCAGTTGCCTCTACAATTTATATTTCAAATCCGAGTTTGTCATCTGTCCACAGAATGTGATTTTGGATACACTAGCTGTCTGGTAAAAAAAAATTACTTGGTTTCAGGTATTTGACTAAGAGATATCTTGCTGGGAAAAAAAGGTGGAAGTGGGATTTGAACCCATGTAGCTCCTGCACTTCGCTTCTAATTGGGAGCATGTGGCTCAACACGTTGAGCTACCTGAGAAGATATGAACATAGGGTAAACTTTAGGTCTTTTGAGGCAAGGATAAAATGTACAATGTCAATGCGCAGTTGCCTCTACAATTTATATTTCAAATCCGAGTTTGTCATCTGTCCACAGAATGTGATTTCGGATACACTAGCTGTCTGGTAAAAAAAAATTACTTGGTTTCAGGTATTTGACTAAGAGATATTTTGCTGGGAAAAAAAGGTGGAAGTGGGATTTGAACCCATGTAGCTCCTGAACTTTGCTTCTAATTGGAAGCATGTGGCTCAACACATTGAGCTACCAGAGAAGACATGAGTGTGAGGTAAACTTTAGGTCTTTTGAGGCAAGGATAAAATGTACAATGTCAATGCGCAGTTGCCTCTACAATTTATATTTCAAATCCGAGTTTGTCATCTGTCCACAGAATGTGATTTCGGATACACTAGCTGTCTGGTAAAAAAAAATTACTTGGTTTCAGGTATTTGACTAAGAGATATCTTGCTGGGAAAAAAAGGTGGAAGTGGGATTTGAACCCATGTAGCTCCTGCACTTCGCTTCTAATTGGGAGCATGTGGCTCAACACGTTGAGCTACCTGAGAAGATATGAACATAGGGTAAACTTTAGGTCTTTTGAGGCAAGGATAAAATGTACAATGTCAATGCGCAGTTGCCTCTACAATTTATATTTCAAATCCGAGTTTGTCATCTGTCCACAGAATGTGATTTCGGATACACTAGCTGTCTGGTAAAAAAAAATTACTTGGTTTCAGGTATTTGACTAAGAGATATCTTGCTGGGAAAAAAGGTGGAAGTGGGATTTGAACCCATGTAGCTCCTGCACTTCGCTTCTAATTGGGAAAATGTGGCTCAACACGTTGAGCTACCTGAGAAGATATGAACATAGGGTAAACTTTAGGTCTTTTGAGGCAAGGATAAAATGTACAATGTCAATGCGCAGTTGCCTCTACAATTTATATTTCAAATCCGAGTTTGTCATCTGTCCACAGAATGTGATTTTGGATACACTAGCTGTCTGGTAAAAAAAAATTACTTGGTTTCAGGTATTTGACTAAGAGATATCTTGCTGGGAAAAAAAGGTGGAAGTGGGATTTGAACCCATGTAGCTCCTGCACTTCCCTTCTAATTGGGAGCATGTGGCTCAACACGTTGAGCTACCAGAGAAGACATGAAGACAGGGTAAACTTTAGGTCTTTTGAGGCAAGGATAAAATGTACAATGTCAATGCGCAGTTGCCTCTACAATTTATATTTCAAATCCGAGTTTGTCATCTGTCCACAGAATGTGATTTCGGATACACTAGCTGTCTGGTAAAAAAGAAATTACTTGGTTTCAGGTATTTGACTAAGAGATATCTTGCTGGGAAAAAAAGGTGGAAGTGGGATTTGAACCCATGTAGCTCCTGCACTTAGCTTCTAATTGGGAGCATGTGGCTCAACACGTTGAGCTACCTGAGAAGATATGAACATAGGGTAAACTTTAGGTCTTTTGAGGCAAGGATAACATGTACAATGTCAATGCGCAGTTGCCTCTACAATTTATATTTCAAATCCGAGTTTGTCATCTGTCCACAGAATGTGATTTCGGATACACTAGCTGTCTGGTAAAAAAAAATTACTTGGTTTCAGGTATTTGACTAAGAGATATTTTGCTGGGAAAAAAAGGTGGAAATGGGATTTGAACCCATGTAGCTCCTGAACTTTGCTTCTAATTGGAAGCATGTGGCTCAACACGTTGAGCTACCAGAGAAGACATGAGTGTGAGGTAAACTTTAGGTCTTTTGAGGCAAGGATAAAATGTACAATGTCAATGCGCAGTTGCCTCTACAATTTATATTTCAAATCCGAGTTTGTCATCTGTCCACAGAATGTGATTTCGGATACACTAGCTGTCTGGTAAAAAAAAATTACTTGGTTTCAGGTATTTGACTAAGAGATGTCTTGCTGGGAAAAAAAGGTGGAAGTGGGATTTGAACCCATGTAGCTCCTGCACTTCGCTTCTAATTGGGAGCATGTGGCTCAACACGTTGAGCTAGCAGAGAAGACATGAACATAGGGTAAACTTTAGGTCTTTTGAGGCAAGGATAAAATGTACAATGTCAATGCGCAGTTGCCTCTACAATTTATATTTCAAATCCGAGTTTGTCATCTGTCCACAGAATGTGATTTTGGATACACTAGCTGTCTGGTAAAAAAAAATTACTTGGTTTCAGGTATTTGACTAAGAGATATCTTGCTGGGAAAAAAATGTGGAAGTGGGATTTGAACCCATGTAGCTCCTGCACTTCGCTTCTAATTGGGAGCATGTGGCTCAACACGTTGAGCTACCAGAGAAGACATGAACATAGGGTAAACTTTAGGTCTTTTGAGGCAAGGATAAAATGTACAATGTCAATGCGCAGTTGCCTCTACAATTTATATTTCAAATCCGAGTTTGTCATCTGTCCACAGAATGTGATTTTGGATACACTAGCTGTCTGGTAAAAAAAAATTACTTGGTTTCAGGTATTTGACTAAGAAATATCTTGCTGGGAAAAAAAAGTGGAAGTGGGATTTGAACCCATGTAGCTCCTGCACTTCGCTTCTAATTGGGAGCATGTGGCTCAACACGTTGAGCTACCAGAGAAGACATGAAGACAGGGTAAACTTTAGGTCTTTTGAGGCAAGGATAAAATGTACAATGTCAATGCGCAGTTGCCTCTACAATTTATATTTCAAATCCGAGTTTGTCATCTGTCCACAGAATGTGATTTCGGATACACTAGCTGTCTGGTAAAAAAAAATTACTTGGTTTCAGGTATTTGACTAAGAGATATTTTGCTGGGGAAAAAAGGTGGAAGTGGGATTTGAACCCATGTAGCTCCTGAACTTTGCTTCTAATTGGAAGCATGTGGCTCAACACGTTGAGCTACCAGAGAAGACATGAGTGTGAGGTAAACTTTAGGTCTTTTGAGGCAAGGATAAAATGTACAATGTCAATGCGCAGTTGCCTCTACAATTTATATTTCAAATCCGAGTTTGTCATCTGTCCACAGAATGTGATTTCGGATACACTAGCTGTCTGGTAAAAAAAAATTACTTGGTTTCAGGTATTTGACTAAGAGATATCTTGCTGGGAAAAAAAGGTGGAAGTGGGATTTGAACCCATGTAGCTCCTGCACTTCGCTTCTAATTGGGAGCATGTGGCTCAACATGTGGAGCTACCAGAGAAGACATGAGCATAGGGTAAACTTTAGGTCTTTTGAGGCAAGGATAAAATGTACAATGTCAATGCGCAGTTGCCTCTACAATTTATATTTCAAATCCGAGTTTGTCATCTGTCCACAGAATGTGATTTTGGATACACTAGCTGTCTGGTAAAAAAAAATTACTTGGTTTCAGGTATTTGACTAAGAGATATCTTGCTGGGAAAAAAAGGTGGAAGTGGGATTTGAACCCATGTAGCTCCTGCACTTCGCTTCTAATTGGGAGCATGTGGCTCAACACGTTGAGCTACCTGAGAAGATATGAACATAGGGTAAACTTTAGGTCTTTTGAGGCAAGGATAAAATGTACAATGTCAATGCGCAGTTGCCTCTACAATTTATATTTCAAATCCGAGTTTGTCATCTGTCCACAGAATGTGATTTCGGATACACTAGCTGTCTGGTAAAAAAAAATTACTTGGTTTCAGGTATTTGACTAAGAGATATTTTGCTGGGAAAAAAAGGTGGAAGTGGGATTTGAACCCATGTAGCTCCTGAACTTTGCTTCTAATTGGAAGCATGTGGCTCAACACATTGAGCTACCAGAGAAGACATGAGTGTGAGGTAAACTTTAGGTCTTTTGAGGCAAGGATAAAATGTACAATGTCAATGCGCAGTTGCCTCTACAATTTATATTTCAAATCCGAGTTTGTCATCTGTCCACAGAATGTGATTTCGGATACACTAGCTGTCTGGTAAAAAAAAATTACTTGGTTTCAGGTATTTGACTAAGAGATATCTTGCTGGGAAAAAAAGGTGGAAGTGGGATTTGAACCCATGTAGCTCCTGCACTTCGCTTCTAATTGGGAGCATGTGGCTCAACACGTTGAGCTACCTGAGAAGATATGAACATAGGGTAAACTTTAGGTCTTTTGAGGCAAGGATAAAATGTACAATGTCAATGCGCAGTTGCCTCTACAATTTATATTTCAAATCCGAGTTTGTCATCTGTCCACAGAATGTGATTTCGGATACACTAGCTGTCTGGTAAAAAAAAATTACTTGGTTTCAGGTATTTGACTAAGAGATATCTTGCTGGGAAAAAAGGTGGAAGTGGGATTTGAACCCATGTAGCTCCTGCACTTCGCTTCTAATTGGGAAAATGTGGCTCAACACGTTGAGCTACCTGAGAAGATATGAACATAGGGTAAACTTTAGGTCTTTTGAGGCAAGGATAAAATGTACAATGTCAATGCGCAGTTGCCTCTACAATTTATATTTCAAATCCGAGTTTGTCATCTGTCCACAGAATGTGATTTTGGATACACTAGCTGTCTGGTAAAAAAAAATTACTTGGTTTCAGGTATTTGACTAAGAGATATCTTGCTGGGAAAAAAAGGTGGAAGTGGGATTTGAACCCATGTAGCTCCTGCACTTAGCTTCTAATTGGGAGCATGTGGCTCAACACGTTGAGCTACCTGAGAAGATATGAACATAGGGTAAACTTTAGGTCTTTTGAGGCAAGGATAAAATGTACAATGTCAATGCGCAGTTGCCTCTACAATTTATATTTCAAATCCGAGTTTGTCATCTGTCCACAGAATGTGATTTCGGATACACTAGCTGTCTGGTAAAAAAAAATTACTTGGTTTCAGGTATTTGACTAAGAGATATCTTGCTGGGAAAAAAAGGTGGAAGTGGGATTTGAACCCATGTAGCTCCTGCACTTCGCTTCTAATTGGGAGCATGTGGCTCAACATGTGGAGCTACCAGAGAAGACATGAGCATAGGGTAAACTTTAGGTCTTTTGAGGCAAGGATAAAATGTACAATGTCAATGCGCAGTTGCCTCTACAATTTATATTTCAAATCCGAGTTTGTCATCTGTCCACAGAATGTGATTTTGGATACACTAGCTGTCTGGTAAAAAAAAATTACTTGGTTTCAGGTATTTGACTAAGAGATATCTTGCTGGGAAAAAAAGGTGGAAGTGGGATTTGAACCCATGTAGCTCCTGCACTTCGCTTCTAATTGGGAGCATGTGGCTCAACACGTTGAGCTACCTGAGAAGATATGAACATAGGGTAAACTTTAGGTCTTTTGAGGCAAGGATAAAATGTACAATGTCAATGCGCAGTTGCCTCTACAATTTATATTTCAAATCCGAGTTTGTCATCTGTCCACAGAATGTGATTTCGGATACACTAGCTGTCTGGTAAAAAAAAATTACTTGGTTTCAGGTATTTGACTAAGAGATATTTTGCTGGGAAAAAAAGGTGGAAGTGGGATTTGAACCCATGTAGCTCCTGAACTTTGCTTCTAATTGGAAGCATGTGGCTCAACACATTGAGCTACCAGAGAAGACATGAGTGTGAGGTAAACTTTAGGTCTTTTGAGGCAAGGATAAAATGTACAATGTCAATGCGCAGTTGCCTCTACAATTTATATTTCAAATCCGAGTTTGTCATCTGTCCACAGAATGTGATTTCGGATACACTAGCTGTCTGGTAAAAAAAAATTACTTGGTTTCAGGTATTTGACTAAGAGATATCTTGCTGGGAAAAAAAGGTGGAAGTGGGATTTGAACCCATGTAGCTCCTGCACTTCGCTTCTAATTGGGAGCATGTGGCTCAACACGTTGAGCTACCTGAGAAGATATGAACATAGGGTAAACTTTAGGTCTTTTGAGGCAAGGATAAAATGTACAATGTCAATGCGCAGTTGCCTCTACAATTTATATTTCAAATCCGAGTTTGTCATCTGTCCACAGAATGTGATTTCGGATACACTAGCTGTCTGGTAAAAAAAAATTACTTGGTTTCAGGTATTTGACTAAGAGATATCTTGCTGGGAAAAAAGGTGGAAGTGGGATTTGAACCCATGTAGCTCCTGCACTTCGCTTCTAATTGGGAAAATGTGGCTCAACACGTTGAGCTACCTGAGAAGATATGAACATAGGGTAAACTTTAGGTCTTTTGAGGCAAGGATAAAATGTACAATGTCAATGCGCAGTTGCCTCTACAATTTATATTTCAAATCCGAGTTTGTCATCTGTCCACAGAATGTGATTTTGGATACACTAGCTGTCTGGTAAAAAAAAATTACTTGGTTTCAGGTATTTGACTAAGAGATATTTTGCTGGGAAAAAAAGGTGGAAGTGGGATTTGAACCCATGTAGCTCCTGAACTTTGCTTCTAATTGGAAGCATGTGGCTCAACACGTTGAGCTACCAGAGAAGACATGAGTGTGAGGTAAACTTTAGGTCTTTTGAGGCAAGGATAAAATGTACAATGTCAATGCGCAGTTGCCTCTACAATTTATATTTCAAATCCGAGTTTGTCATCTGTCCACAGAATGTGATTTCGGATACACTAGCTGTCTGGTAAAAAAAAATTACTTGGTTTCAGGTATTTGACTAAGAGATATCTTGCTGGGAAAAAAAGGTGGAAGTGGGATTTGAACCCATGTAGCTCCTGCACTTCGCTTCTAATTGGGAGCATGTGGCTCAACATGTGGAGCTACCAGAGAAGACATGAGCATAGGGTAAACTTTAGGTCTTTTGAGGCAAGGATAAAATGTACAATGTCAATGCGCAGTTGCCTCTACAATTTATATTTCAAATCCGAGTTTGTCATCTGTCCACAGAATGTGATTTTGGATACACTAGCTGTCTGGTAAAAAAAAATTACTTGGTTTCAGGTATTTGACTAAGAGATATCTTGCTGGGAAAAAAAGGTGGAAGTGGGATTTGAACCCATGTAGCTCCTGCACTTCGCTTCTAATTGGGAGCATGTGGCTCAACACGTTGAGCTACCTGAGAAGATATGAACATAGGGTAAACTTTAGGTCTTTTGAGGCAAGGATAAAATGTACAATGTCAATGCGCAGTTGCCTCTACAATTTATATTTCAAATCCGAGTTTGTCATCTGTCCACAGAATGTGATTTCGGATACACTAGCTGTCTGGTAAAAAAAAATTACTTGGTTTCAGGTATTTGACTAAGAGATATTTTGCTGGGAAAAAAAGGTGGAAGTGGGATTTGAACCCATGTAGCTCCTGAACTTTGCTTCTAATTGGAAGCATGTGGCTCAACACATTGAGCTACCAGAGAAGACATGAGTGTGAGGTAAACTTTAGGTCTTTTGAGGCAAGGATAAAATGTACAATGTCAATGCGCAGTTGCCTCTACAATTTATATTTCAAATCCGAGTTTGTCATCTGTCCACAGAATGTGATTTCGGATACACTAGCTGTCTGGTAAAAAAAAATTACTTGGTTTCAGGTATTTGACTAAGAGATATCTTGCTGGGAAAAAAAGGTGGAAGTGGGATTTGAACCCATGTAGCTCCTGCACTTCGCTTCTAATTGGGAGCATGTGGCTCAACACGTTGAGCTACCTGAGAAGATATGAACATAGGGTAAACTTTAGGTCTTTTGAGGCAAGGATAAAATGTACAATGTCAATGCGCAGTTGCCTCTACAATTTATATTTCAAATCCGAGTTTGTCATCTGTCCACAGAATGTGATTTCGGATACACTAGCTGTCTGGTAAAAAAAAATTACTTGGTTTCAGGTATTTGACTAAGAGATATCTTGCTGGGAAAAAAGGTGGAAGTGGGATTTGAACCCATGTAGCTCCTGCACTTCGCTTCTAATTGGGAAAATGTGGCTCAACACGTTGAGCTACCTGAGAAGATATGAACATAGGGTAAACTTTAGGTCTTTTGAGGCAAGGATAAAATGTACAATGTCAATGCGCAGTTGCCTCTACAATTTATATTTCAAATCCGAGTTTGTCATCTGTCCACAGAATGTGATTTTGGATACACTAGCTGTCTGGTAAAAAAAAATTACTTGGTTTCAGGTATTTGACTAAGAGATATCTTGCTGGGAAAAAAGGTGGAAGTGGGATTTGAACCCATGTAGCTCCTGCACTTCCCTTCTAATTGGGAGCATGTGGCTCAACACGTTGAGCTACCAGAGAAGACATGAAGACAGGGTAAACTTTAGGTCTTTTGAGGCAAGGATAAAATGTACAATGTCAATGCGCAGTTGCCTCTACAATTTATATTTCAAATCCGAGTTTGTCATCTGTCCACAGAATGTGATTTCGGATACACTAGCTGTCTGGTAAAAAAGAAATTACTTGGTTTCAGGTATTTGACTAAGAGATATCTTGCTGGGAAAAAAAGGTGGAAGTGGGATTTGAACCCATGTAGCTCCTGCACTTAGCTTCTAATTGGGAGCATGTGGCTCAACACGTTGAGCTACCTGAGAAGATATGAACATAGGGTAAACTTTAGGTCTTTTGAGGCAAGGATAAAATGTACAATGTCAATGCGCAGTTGCCTCTACAATTTAGATTTCAAATCCGAGTTTGTCATCTGTCCACAGAATGTGATTTCGGATACACTAGCTGTCTGGTAAAAAAAAATTACTTGGTTTCAGGTATTTGACTAAGAGATATTTTGCTGGGAAAAAAAGGTGGAAGTGGGATTTGAACCCATGTAGCTCCTGAACTTTGCTTCTAATTGGAAGCATGTGGCTCAACACGTTGAGCTACCAGAGAAGACATGAGTGTGAGGTAAACTTTAGGTCTTTTGAGGCAAGGATAAAATGTACAATGTCAATGCGCAGTTGCCTCTACAATTTATATTTCAAATCCGAGTTTGTCATCTGTCCACAGAATGTGATTTCGGATACACTAGCTGTCTGGTAAAAAAAATTACTTGGTTTCAGGTATTTGACTAAGAGATATCTTGCTGGGAAAAAAAGGTGGAAGTGGGATTTGAACCCATGTAGCTCCTGCACTTCGCTTCTAATTGGGAGCATGTGGCTCAACACGTTGAGCTACCTGAGAAGATATGAACATAGGGTAAACTTTAGGTCTTTTGAGGCAAGGATAAAATGTACAATGTCAATGCGCAGTTGCCTCTACAATTTATATTTCAAATCCGAGTTTGTCATCTGTCCACAGAATGTGATTTCGGATACACTAGCTGTCTGGTAAAAAAAAATTACTTGGTTTCAGGTATTTGACTAAGAGATATTTTGCTGGGAAAAAAAGGTGGAAGTGGGATTTGAACCCATGTAGCTCCTGAACTTTGCTTCTAATTGGAAGCATGTGGCTCAACACATTGAGCTACCAGAGAAGACATGAGTGTGAGGTAAACTTTAGGTCTTTTGAGGCAAGGATAAAATGTACAATGTCAATGCGCAGTTGCCTCTACAATTTATATTTCAAATCCGAGTTTGTCATCTGTCCACAGAATGTGATTTCGGATACACTAGCTGTCTGGTAAAAAAAAATTACTTGGTTTCAGGTATTTGACTAAGAGATATCTTGCTGGGAAAAAAAGGTGGAAGTGGGATTTGAACCCATGTAGCTCCTGCACTTCGCTTCTAATTGGGAGCATGTGGCTCAACACGTTGAGCTACCTGAGAAGATATGAACATAGGGTAAACTTTAGGTCTTTTGAGGCAAGGATAAAATGTACAATGTCAATGCGCAGTTGCCTCTACAATTTATATTTCAAATCCGAGTTTGTCATCTGTCCACAGAATGTGATTTCGGATACACTAGCTGTCTGGTAAAAAAAAATTACTTGGTTTCAGGTATTTGACTAAGAGATATCTTGCTGGGAAAAAAGGTGGAAGTGGGATTTGAACCCATGTAGCTCCTGCACTTCGCTTCTAATTGGGAAAATGTGGCTCAACACGTTGAGCTACCTGAGAAGATATGAACATAGGGTAAACTTTAGGTCTTTTGAGGCAAGGATAAAATGTACAATGTCAATGCGCAGTTGCCTCTACAATTTATATTTCAAATCCGAGTTTGTCATCTGTCCACAGAATGTGATTTTGGATACACTAGCTGTCTGGTAAAAAAAAATTACTTGGTTTCAGGTATTTGACTAAGAGATATTTTGCTGGGAAAAAAAGGTGGAAGTGGGATTTGAACCCATGTAGCTCCTGAACTTTGCTTCTAATTGGAAGCATGTGGCTCAACACGTTGAGCTACCAGAGAAGACATGAGTGTGAGGTAAACTTTAGGTCTTTTGAGGCAAGGATAAAATGTACAATGTCAATGCGCAGTTGCCTCTACAATTTATATTTCAAATCCGAGTTTGTCATCTGTCCACAGAATGTGATTTCGGATACACTAGCTGTCTGGTAAAAAAAAATTACTTGGTTTCAGGTATTTGACTAAGAGATATCTTGCTGGGAAAAAAAGGTGGAAGTGGGATTTGAACCCATGTAGCTCCTGCACTTCGCTTCTAATTGGGAGCATGTGGCTCAACATGTGGAGCTACCAGAGAAGACATGAGCATAGGGTAAACTTTAGGTCTTTTGAGGCAAGGATAAAATGTACAATGTCAATGCGCAGTTGCCTCTACAATTTATATTTCAAATCCGAGTTTGTCATCTGTCCACAGAATGTGATTTTGGATACACTAGCTGTCTGGTAAAAAAAAATTACTTGGTTTCAGGTATTTGACTAAGAGATATCTTGCTGGGAAAAAAAGGTGGAAGTGGGATTTGAACCCATGTAGCTCCTGCACTTCGCTTCTAATTGGGAGCATGTGGCTCAACACGTTGAGCTACCTGAGAAGATATGAACATAGGGTAAACTTTAGGTCTTTTGAGGCAAGGATAAAATGTACAATGTCAATGCGCAGTTGCCTCTACAATTTATATTTCAAATCCGAGTTTGTCATCTGTCCACAGAATGTGATTTCGGATACACTAGCTGTCTGGTAAAAAAAAATTACTTGGTTTCAGGTATTTGACTAAGAGATATTTTGCTGGGAAAAAAAGGTGGAAGTGGGATTTGAACCCATGTAGCTCCTGAACTTTGCTTCTAATTGGAAGCATGTGGCTCAACACATTGAGCTACCAGAGAAGACATGAGTGTGAGGTAAACTTTAGGTCTTTTGAGGCAAGGATAAAATGTACAATGTCAATGCGCAGTTGCCTCTACAATTTATATTTCAAATCCGAGTTTGTCATCTGTCCACAGAATGTGATTTCGGATACACTAGCTGTCTGGTAAAAAAAAATTACTTGGTTTCAGGTATTTGACTAAGAGATATCTTGCTGGGAAAAAAAGGTGGAAGTGGGATTTGAACCCATGTAGCTCCTGCACTTCGCTTCTAATTGGGAGCATGTGGCTCAACACGTTGAGCTACCTGAGAAGATATGAACATAGGGTAAACTTTAGGTCTTTTGAGGCAAGGATAAAATGTACAATGTCAATGCGCAGTTGCCTCTACAATTTATATTTCAAATCCGAGTTTGTCATCTGTCCACAGAATGTGATTTCGGATACACTAGCTGTCTGGTAAAAAAAAATTACTTGGTTTCAGGTATTTGACTAAGAGATATCTTGCTGGGAAAAAAGGTGGAAGTGGGATTTGAACCCATGTAGCTCCTGCACTTCGCTTCTAATTGGGAAAATGTGGCTCAACACGTTGAGCTACCTGAGAAGATATGAACATAGGGTAAACTTTAGGTCTTTTGAGGCAAGGATAAAATGTACAATGTCAATGCGCAGTTGCCTCTACAATTTATATTTCAAATCCGAGTTTGTCATCTGTCCACAGAATGTGATTTTGGATACACTAGCTGTCTGGTAAAAAAAAATTACTTGGTTTCAGGTATTTGACTAAGAGATATCTTGCTGGGAAAAAAGGTGGAAGTGGGATTTGAACCCATGTAGCTCCTGCACTTCCCTTCTAATTGGGAGCATGTGGCTCAACACGTTGAGCTACCAGAGAAGACATGAAGACAGGGTAAACTTTAGGTCTTTTGAGGCAAGGATAAAATGTACAATGTCAATGCGCAGTTGCCTCTACAATTTATATTTCAAATCCGAGTTTGTCATCTGTCCACAGAATGTGATTTCGGATACACTAGCTGTCTGGTAAAAAAGAAATTACTTGGTTTCAGGTATTTGACTAAGAGATATCTTGCTGGGAAAAAAAGGTGGAAGTGGGATTTGAACCCATGTAGCTCCTGCACTTAGCTTCTAATTGGGAGCATGTGGCTCAACACGTTGAGCTACCTGAGAAGATATGAACATAGGGTAAACTTTAGGTCTTTTGAGGCAAGGATAAAATGTACAATGTCAATGCGCAGTTGCCTCTACAATTTAGATTTCAAATCCGAGTTTGTCATCTGTCCACAGAATGTGATTTCGGATACACTAGCTGTCTGGTAAAAAAAAATTACTTGGTTTCAGGTATTTGACTAAGAGATATTTTGCTGGGAAAAAAAGGTGGAAGTGGGATTTGAACCCATGTAGCTCCTGAACTTTGCTTCTAATTGGAAGCATGTGGCTCAACACGTTGAGCTACCAGAGAAGACATGAGTGTGAGGTAAACTTTAGGTCTTTTGAGGCAAGGATAAAATGTACAATGTCAATGCGCAGTTGCCTCTACAATTTATATTTCAAATCCGAGTTTGTCATCTGTCCACAGAATGTGATTTCGGATACACTAGCTGTCTGGTAAAAAAAATTACTTGGTTTCAGGTATTTGACTAAGAGATATCTTGCTGGGAAAAAAAGGTGGAAGTGGGATTTGAACCCATGTAGCTCCTGCACTTCGCTTCTAATTGGGAGCATGTGGCTCAACATGTGGAGCTACCAGAGAAGACATGAGCATAGGGTAAACTTTAGGTCTTTTGAGGCAAGGATAAAATGTACAATGTCAATGCGCAGTTGCCTCTACAATTTATATTTCAAATCCGAGTTTGTCATCTGTCCACAGAATGTGATTTTGGATACACTAGCTGTCTGGTAAAAAAAAATTACTTGGTTTCAGGTATTTGACTAAGAGATATCTTGCTGGGAAAAAAAGGTGGAAGTGGGATTTGAACCCATGTAGCTCCTGCACTTCGCTTCTAATTGGGAGCATGTGGCTCAACACGTTGAGCTACCTGAGAAGATATGAACATAGGGTAAACTTTAGGTCTTTTGAGGCAAGGATAAAATGTACAATGTCAATGCGCAGTTGCCTCTACAATTTATATTTCAAATCCGAGTTTGTCATCTGTCCACAGAATGTGATTTCGGATACACTAGCTGTCTGGTAAAAAAAAATTACTTGGTTTCAGGTATTTGACTAAGAGATATTTTGCTGGGAAAAAAAGGTGGAAGTGGGATTTGAACCCATGTAGCTCCTGAACTTTGCTTCTAATTGGAAGCATGTGGCTCAACACATTGAGCTACCAGAGAAGACATGAGTGTGAGGTAAACTTTAGGTCTTTTGAGGCAAGGATAAAATGTACAATGTCAATGCGCAGTTGCCTCTACAATTTATATTTCAAATCCGAGTTTGTCATCTGTCCACAGAATGTGATTTCGGATACACTAGCTGTCTGGTAAAAAAAAATTACTTGGTTTCAGGTATTTGACTAAGAGATATCTTGCTGGGAAAAAAAGGTGGAAGTGGGATTTGAACCCATGTAGCTCCTGCACTTCGCTTCTAATTGGGAGCATGTGGCTCAACACGTTGAGCTACCTGAGAAGATATGAACATAGGGTAAACTTTAGGTCTTTTGAGGCAAGGATAAAATGTACAATGTCAATGCGCAGTTGCCTCTACAATTTATATTTCAAATCCGAGTTTGTCATCTGTCCACAGAATGTGATTTCGGATACACTAGCTGTCTGGTAAAAAAAAATTACTTGGTTTCAGGTATTTGACTAAGAGATATCTTGCTGGGAAAAAAGGTGGAAGTGGGATTTGAACCCATGTAGCTCCTGCACTTCGCTTCTAATTGGGAGCATGTGGCTCAACACGTTGAGCTACCTGAGAAGATATGAACATAGGGTAAACTTTAGGTCTTTTGAGGCAAGGATAAAATGTACAATGTCAATGCGCAGTTGCCTCTACAATTTATATTTCAAATCCGAGTTTGTCATCTGTCCACAGAATGTGATTTTGGATACACTAGCTGTCTGGTAAAAAAAAATTACTTGGTTTCAGGTATTTGACTAAGAGATATCTTGCTGGGAAAAAAAGGTGGAAGTGGGATTTGAACCCATGTAGCTCCTGCACTTCCCTTCTAATTGGGAGCATGTGGCTCAACACGTTGAGCTACCAGAGAAGACATGAAGACAGGGTAAACTTTAGGTCTTTTGAGGCAAGGATAAAATGTACAATGTCAATGCGCAGTTGCCTCTACAATTTATATTTCAAATCCGAGTTTGTCATCTGTCCACAGAATGTGATTTCGGATACACTAGCTGTCTGGTAAAAAAGAAATTACTTGGTTTCAGGTATTTGACTAAGAGATATCTTGCTGGGAAAAAAAGGTGGAAGTGGGATTTGAACCCATGTAGCTCCTGCACTTAGCTTCTAATTGGGAGCATGTGGCTCAACACGTTGAGCTACCTGAGAAGATATGAACATAGGGTAAACTTTAGGTCTTTTGAGGCAAGGATAACATGTACAATGTCAATGCGCAGTTGCCTCTACAATTTATATTTCAAATCCGAGTTTGTCATCTGTCCACAGAATGTGATTTCGGATACACTAGCTGTCTGGTAAAAAAAAATTACTTGGTTTCAGGTATTTGACTAAGAGATATTTTGCTGGGAAAAAAAGGTGGAAATGGGATTTGAACCCATGTAGCTCCTGAACTTTGCTTCTAATTGGAAGCATGTGGCTCAACACGTTGAGCTACCAGAGAAGACATGAGTGTGAGGTAAACTTTAGGTCTTTTGAGGCAAGGATAAAATGTACAATGTCAATGCGCAGTTGCCTCTACAATTTATATTTCAAATCCGAGTTTGTCATCTGTCCACAGAATGTGATTTCGGATACACTAGCTGTCTGGTAAAAAAAAATTACTTGGTTTCAGGTATTTGACTAAGAGATGTCTTGCTGGGAAAAAAAGGTGGAAGTGGGATTTGAACCCATGTAGCTCCTGCACTTCGCTTCTAATTGGGAGCATGTGGCTCAACACGTTGAGCTACCTGAGAAGATATGAACATAGGGTAAACTTTAGGTCTTTTGAGGCAAGGATAAAATGTACAATGTCAATGCGCAGTTGCCTCTACAATTTATATTTCAAATCCGAGTTTGTCATCTGTCCACAGAATGTGATTTCGGATACACTAGCTGTCTGGTAAAAAAAAATTACTTGGTTTCAGGTATTTGACTAAGAAATATCTTGCTGGGAAAAAAAAGTTGAAGTGGGATTTGAACCCATGTAGCTCCTGCACTTCGCTTCTAATTGGGAGCATGTGGCTCAACACGTTGAGCTACCAGAGAAGACATGAAGACAGGGTAAACTTTAGGTCTTTTGAGGCAAGGATAAAATGTACAATGTCAATGCGCAGTTGCCTCTACAATTTATATTTCAAATCCGAGTTTGTCATCTGTCCACAGAATGTGATTTCGGATACACTAGCTGTCTGGTAAAAAAAAATTACTTGGTTTCAGGTATTTGACTAAGAGATATTTTGCTGGGAAAAAAAGGTGGAAATGGGATTTGAACCCATGTAGCTCCTGAACTTTGCTTCTCATTGGAAGCATGTGGCTCAACACGTTGAGCTACCAGAGAAGACATGAGTGTGAGGTAAACTTTAGGTCTTTTGAGGCAAGGATAAAATGTACAATGTCAATGCGCAGTTGCCTCTACAATTTATATTTCAAATCCGAGTTTGTCATCTGTCCACAGAATGTGATTTCGGATACACTAGCTGTCTGGTAAAAAAAAATTACTTGGTTTCAGGTATTTGACTAAGAGATATCTTGCTGGGAAAAAAATGTGGAAGTGGGATTTGAACCCATGTAGCTCCTGCACTTCGCTTCTAATTGGGAGCATGTGGCTCAACACGTTGAGCTACCAGAGAAGACATGAACATAGGGTAAACTTTAGGTCTTTTGAGGCAAGGATAAAATGTACAATGTCAATGCGCAGTTGCCTCTACAATTTATATTTCAAATCCGAGTTTGTCATCTGTCCACAGAATGTGATTTTGGATACACTAGCTGTCTGGTAAAAAAAAATTACTTGGTTTCAGGTATTTGACTAAGAAATATCTTGCTGGGAAAAAAAAGTGTAAGTGGGATTTGAACCCATGTAGCTCCTGCACTTCGCTTCTAATTGGGAGCATGTGGCTCAACACGTTGAGCTACCAGAGAAGACATGAAGACAGGGTAAACTTTAGGTCTTTTGAGGCAAGGATAAAATGTACAATGTCAATGCGCAGTTGCCTCTACAATTTATATTTCAAATCCGAGTTTGTCATCTGTCCACAGAATGTGATTTCGGATACACTAGCTGTCTGGTAAAAAAGAAATTACTTGGTTTCAGGTATTTGACTAAGAGATATCTTGCTGGGAAAAAAGGTGGAAGTGGGATTTGAACCCATGTAGCTCCTGCACTTCGCTTCTAATTGGGAGCATGTGGCTCAACACGTTGAGCTACCAGAGAAAACATGAAGACAGGGTAAACTTTAGGTCTTTTGAGGCAAGGATAAAATGTACAATGTCAATGCGCAGTTGCCTCTACAATTTATATTTCAAATCCGAGTTTGTCATCTGTCCACAGAATGTGATTTCGGATACACTAGCTGTCTGGTAAAAAAGAAATTACTTGGTTTCAGGTATTTGACTAAGAGATATCTTGCTGGGAAAAAAAGGTGGAAGTGGGATTTGAACCCATGTAGCTCCTGCACTTAGCTTCTAATTGGGAGCATGTGGCTCAACACGTTGAGCTACCTGAGAAGATATGAACATAGGGTAAACTTTAGGTCTTTTGAGGCAAGGATAACATGTACAATGTCAATGCGCAGTTGCCTCTACAATTTATATTTCAAATCCGAGTTTGTCATCTGTCCACAGAATGTGATTTCGGATACACTAGCTGTCTGGTAAAAAAAAATTACTTGGTTTCAGGTATTTGACTAAGAGATATTTTGCTGGGAAAAAAAGGTGGAAATGGGATTTGAACCCATGTAGCTCCTGAACTTTGCTTCTAATTGGAAGCATGTGGCTCAACACGTTGAGCTACCAGAGAAGACATGAGTGTGAGGTAAACTTTAGGTCTTTTGAGGCAAGGATAAAATGTACAATGTCAATGCGCAGTTGCCTCTACAATTTATATTTCAAATCCGAGTTTGTCATCTGTCCACAGAATGTGATTTCGGATACACTAGCTGTCTGGTAAAAAAAAATTACTTGGTTTCAGGTATTTGACTAAGAGATATCTTGCTGGGAAAAAAGGTGGAAGTGGGAATTGAACCCATGTAGCTCCTGCACTTCGCTTCTAATTGGGAGCATGTGGGTCAACACGTTGAGCTACCAGAGAAGACATGAAGACAGGGTAAACTTTAGGTCTTTTGAGGCAAGGATAAAATGTACAATGTCAATGCGCAGTTGCCTCTACAATTTATATTTCAAATCCGAGTTTGTCATCTGTCCACAGAATGTGATTTCGGATACACTAGCTGTCTGGTAAAAAAAAATTACTTGGTTTCAGGTATTTGACTAAGAAATATCTTGCTGGGAAAAAAAAGTGGAAGTGGGATTTGAACCCATGTAGCTCCTGCACTTCGCTTCTAATTGGGAGCATGTGGCTCAACACGTTGAGCTACCAGAGAAGACATGAAGACAGGGTAAACTTTAGGTCTTTTGAGGCAAGGATAAAATGTACAATGTCAATGCGCAGTTGCCTCTACAATTTATATTTCAAATCCGAGTTTGTCATCTGTCCACAGAATGTGATTTCGGATACACTAGCTGTCTGGTAAAAAAAAATTACTTGGTTTCAGGTATTTGACTAAGAGATATTTTGCTGGGAAAAAAAGGTGGAAATGGGATTTGAACCCATGTAGCTCCTGAACTTTGCTTCTAATTGGAAGCATGTGGCTCAACACGTTGAGCTACCAGAGAAGACATGAGTGTGAGGTAAACTTTAGGTCTTTTGAGGCAAGGATAAAATGTACAATGTCAATGCGCAGTTGCCTCTACAATTTATATTTCAAATCCGAGTTTGTCATCTGTCCACAGAATGTGATTTCGGATACACTAGCTGTCTGGTAAAAAAAAATTACTTGGTTTCAGGTATTTGACTAAGAGATATCTTGCTGGGAAAAAAATGTGGAAGTGGGATTTGAACCCATGTAGCTCCTGCACTTCGCTTCTAATTGGGAGCATGTGGCTCAACACGTTGAGCTACCAGAGAAGACATGAACATAGGGTAAACTTTAGGTCTTTTGAGGCAAGGATAAAATGTACAATGTCAATGCGCAGTTGCCTCTACAATTTATATTTCAAATCCGAGTTTGTCATCTGTCCACAGAATGTGATTTTGGATACACTAGCTGTCTGGTAAAAAAAAATTACTTGGTTTCAGGTATTTGACTAAGAAATATCTTGCTGGGAAAAAAAAGTGTAAGTGGGATTTGAACCCATGTAGCTCCTGCACTTCGCTTCTAATTGGGAGCATGTGGCTCAACACGTTGAGCTACCAGAGAAGACATGAAGACAGGGTAAACTTTAGGTCTTTTGAGGCAAGGATAAAATGTACAATGTCAATGCGCAGTTGCCTCTACAATTTATATTTCAAATCCGAGTTTGTCATCTGTCCACAGAATGTGATTTCGGATACACTAGCTGTCTGGTAAAAAAGAAATTACTTGGTTTCAGGTATTTGACTAAGAGATATCTTGCTGGGAAAAAAGGTGGAAGTGGGATTTGAACCCATGTAGCTCCTGCACTTCGCTTCTAATTGGGAGCATGTGGCTCAACACGTTGAGCTACCAGAGAAAACATGAAGACAGGGTAAACTTTAGGTCTTTTGAGGCAAGGATAAAATGTACAATGTCAATGCGCAGTTGCCTCTACAATTTATATTTCAAATCCGAGTTTGTCATCTGTCCACAGAATGTGATTTCGGATACACTAGCTGTCTGGTAAAAAAGAAATTACTTGGTTTCAGGTATTTGACTAAGAGATATCTTGCTGGGAAAAAAAGGTGGAAGTGGGATTTGAACCCATGTAGCTCCTGCACTTAGCTTCTAATTGGGAGCATGTGGCTCAACACGTTGAGCTACCTGAGAAGATATGAACATAGGGTAAACTTTAGGTCTTTTGAGGCAAGGATAACATGTACAATGTCAATGCGCAGTTGCCTCTACAATTTATATTTCAAATCCGAGTTTGTCATCTGTCCACAGAATGTGATTTCGGATACACTAGCTGTCTGGTAAAAAAAAATTACTTGGTTTCAGGTATTTGACTAAGAGATATTTTGCTGGGAAAAAAAGGTGGAAATGGGATTTGAACCCATGTAGCTCCTGAACTTTGCTTCTAATTGGAAGCATGTGGCTCAACACGTTGAGCTACCAGAGAAGACATGAGTGTGAGGTAAACTTTAGGTCTTTTGAGGCAAGGATAAAATGTACAATGTCAATGCGCAGTTGCCTCTACAATTTATATTTCAAATCCGAGTTTGTCATCTGTCCACAGAATGTGATTTCGGATACACTAGCTGTCTGGTAAAAAAAAATTACTTGGTTTCAGGTATTTGACTAAGAGATGTCTTGCTGGGAAAAAAAGGTGGAAGTGGGATTTGAACCCATGTAGCTCCTGCACTTCGCTTCTAATTGGGAGCATGTGGCTCAACACGTTGAGCTAGCAGAGAAGACATGAACATAGGGTAAACTTTAGGTCTTTTGAGGCAAGGATAAAATGTACAATGTCAATGCGCAGTTGCCTCTACAATTTATATTTCAAATCCGAGTTTGTCATCTGTCCACAGAATGTGATTTTGGATACACTAGCTGTCTGGTAAAAAAAAATTACTTGGTTTCAGGTATTTGACTAAGAGATATCTTGCTGGGAAAAAAATGTCGAAGTGGGATTTGAACCCATGTAGCTCCTGCACTTCGCTTCTAATTGGGAGCATGTGGCTCAACACGTTGAGCTACCAGAGAAGACATGAACATAGGGTAAACTTTAGGTCTTTTGAGGCAAGGATAAAATGTACAATGTCAATGCGCAGTTGCCTCTACAATTTATATTTCAAATCCGAGTTTGTCATCTGTCCACAGAATGTGATTTTGGATACACTAGCTGTCTGGTAAAAAAAAATTACTTGGTTTCAGGTATTTGACTAAGAAATATCTTGCTGGGAAAAAAAAGTGGAAGTGGGATTTGAACCCATGTAGCTCCTGCACTTCGCTTCTAATTGGGAGCATGTGGCTCAACACGTTGAGCTACCAGAGAAGACATGAAGACAGGGTAAACTTTAGGTCTTTTGAGGCAAGGATAAAATGTACAATGTCAATGCGCAGTTGCCTCTACAATTTATATTTCAAATCCGAGTTTGTCATCTGTCCACAGAATGTGATTTCGGATACACTAGCTGTCTGGTAAAAAAGAAATTACTTGGTTTCAGGTATTTGACTAAGAGATATCTTGCTGGGAAAAAAGGTGGAAGTGGGATTTGAACCCATGTAGCTCCTGCACTTCGCTTCTAATTGGGAGCATGTGGCTCAACACGTTGAGCTACCTGAGAAGATATGAACATAGGGTAAACTTTAGGTCTTTTGAGGCAAGGATAAAATGTACAATGTCAATGCGCAGTTGCCTCTACAATTTATATTTCAAATCCGAGTTTGTCATCTGTCCACAGAATGTGATTTCGGATACACTAGCTGTCTGGTAAAAAAAAATTACTTGGTTTCAGGTATTTGACTAAGAGATATTTTGCTGGGAAAAAAAGGTGGAAGTGGGATTTGAACCCATGTAGCTCCTGAACTTTGCTTCTAATTGGAAGCATGTGGCTCAACACATTGAGCTACCAGAGAAGACATGAGTGTGAGGTAAACTTTAGGTCTTTTGAGGCAAGGATAAAATGTACAATGTCAATGCGCAGTTGCCTCTACAATTTATATTTCAAATCCGAGTTTGTCATCTGTCCACAGAATGTGATTTCGGATACACTAGCTGTCTGGTAAAAAAAAATTACTTGGTTTCAGGTATTTGACTAAGAGATATCTTGCTGGGAAAAAAGGTGGAAGTGGGATTTGAATCCATGTAGCTCCTGCACTTCGCTTCTAATTGGGAGCATGTGGCTCAACACGTTGAGCTACCTGAGAAGATATGAACATAGGGTAAACTTTAGGTCTTTTGAGGCAAGGATAAAATGTACAATGTCAATGCGCAGTTGCCTCTACAATTTATATTTCAAATCCGAGTTTGTCATCTGTCCACAGAATGTGATTTTGGATACACTAGCTGTCTGGTAAAAAAAAATTACTTGGTTTCAGGTATTTGACTAAGAGATATCTTGCTGGGAAAAAAAGGTGGAAGTGGGATTTGAACCCATGTAGCTCCTGCACTTCCCTTCTAATTGGGAGCATGTGGCTCAACACGTTGAGCTACCAGAGAAGACATGAAGACAGGGTAAACTTTAGGTCTTTTGAGGCAAGGATAAAATGTACAATGTCAATGCGCAGTTGCCTCTACAATTTATATTTCAAATCCGAGTTTGTCATCTGTCCACAGAATGTGATTTCGGATACACTAGCTGTCTGGTAAAAAAGAAATTACTTGGTTTCAGGTATTTGACTAAGAGATATCTTGCTGGGAAAAAAAGGTGGAAGTGGGATTTGAACCCATGTAGCTCCTGCACTTAGCTTCTAATTGGGAGCATGTGGCTCAACACGTTGAGCTACCTGAGAAGATATGAACATAGGGTAAACTTTAGGTCTTTTGAGGCAAGGATAACATGTACAATGTCAATGCGCAGTTGCCTCTACAATTTATATTTCAAATCCGAGTTTGTCATCTGTCCACAGAATGTGATTTCGGATACACTAGCTGTCTGGTAAAAAAAAATTACTTGGTTTCAGGTATTTGACTAAGAGATATTTTGCTGGGAAAAAAAGGTGGAAATGGGATTTGAACCCATGTAGCTCCTGAACTTTGCTTCTAATTGGAAGCATGTGGCTCAACACGTTGAGCTACCAGAGAAGACATGAGTGTGAGGTAAACTTTAGGTCTTTTGAGGCAAGGATAAAATGTACAATGTCAATGCGCAGTTGCCTCTACAATTTATATTTCAAATCCGAGTTTGTCATCTGTCCACAGAATGTGATTTCGGATACACTAGCTGTCTGGTAAAAAAAAATTACTTGGTTTCAGGTATTTGACTAAGAGATGTCTTGCTGGGAAAAAAAGGTGGAAGTGGGATTTGAACCCATGTAGCTCCTGCACTTCGCTTCTAATTGGGAGCATGTGGCTCAACACGTTGAGCTAGCAGAGAAGACATGAACATAGGGTAAACTTTAGGTCTTTTGAGGCAAGGATAAAATGTACAATGTCAATGCGCAGTTGCCTCTACAATTTATATTTCAAATCCGAGTTTGTCATCTGTCCACAGAATGTGATTTTGGATACACTAGCTGTCTGGTAAAAAAAAATTACTTGGTTTCAGGTATTTGACTAAGAGATATCTTGCTGGGAAAAAAATGTGGAAGTGGGATTTGAACCCATGTAGCTCCTGCACTTCGCTTCTAATTGGGAGCATGTGGCTCAACACGTTGAGCTACCAGAGAAGACATGAACATAGGGTAAACTTTAGGTCTTTTGAGGCAAGGATAAAATGTACAATGTCAATGCGCAGTTGCCTCTACAATTTATATTTCAAATCCGAGTTTGTCATCTGTCCACAGAATGTGATTTTGGATACACTAGCTGTCTGGTAAAAAAAAATTACTTGGTTTCAGGTATTTGACTAAGAAATATCTTGCTGGGAAAAAAAAGTGGAAGTGGGATTTGAACCCATGTAGCTCCTGCACTTCGCTTCTAATTGGGAGCATGTGGCTCAACACGTTGAGCTACCAGAGAAGACATGAAGACAGGGTAAACTTTAGGTCTTTTGAGGCAAGGATAAAATGTACAATGTCAATGCGCAGTTGCCTCTACAATTTATATTTCAAATCCGAGTTTGTCATCTGTCCACAGAATGTGATTTCGGATACACTAGCTGTCTGGTAAAAAAGAAATTACTTGGTTTCAGGTATTTGACTAAGAGATATCTTGCTGGGAAAAAAGGTGGAAGTGGGATTTGAACCCATGTAGCTCCTGCACTTCGCTTCTAATTGGGAGCATGTGGCTCAACACGTTGAGCTACCTGAGAAGATATGAACATAGGGTAAACTTTAGGTCTTTTGAGGCAAGGATAAAATGTACAATGTCAATGCGCAGTTGCCTCTACAATTTATATTTCAAATCCGAGTTTGTCATCCGTCCACAGAATGTGATTTCGGATACACTAGCTGTCTGGTAAAAAAAAATTACTTGGTTTCAGGTATTTGACTAAGAGATATTTTGCTGGGAAAAAAAGGTGGAAGTGGGATTTGAACCCATGTAGCTCCTGAACTTTGCTTCTAATTGGAAGCATGTGGCTCAACACGTTGAGCTACCAGAGAAGACATGAGTGTGAGGTAAACTTTAGGTCTTTTGAGGCAAGGATAAAATGTACAATGTCAATGCGCAGTTGCCTCTACAATTTATATTTCAAATCCGAGTTTGTCATCTGTCCACAGAATGTGATTTCGGATACACTAGCTGTCTGGTAAAAAAAAATTACTTGGTTTCAGGTATTTGACTAAGAGATATCTTGCTGGGAAAAAAAGGTGGAAGTGGGATTTGAACCCATGTAGCTCCTGCACTTCGCTTCTAATTGGGAGCATGTGGCTCAACATGTGGAGCTACCAGAGAAGACATGAGCATAGGGTAAACTTTAGGTCTTTTGAGGCAAGGATAAAATGTACAATGTCAATGCGCAGTTGCCTCTACAATTTATATTTCAAATCCGAGTTTGTCATCTGTCCACAGAATGTGATTTTGGATACACTAGCTGTCTGGTAAAAAAAAATTACTTGGTTTCAGGTATTTGACTAAGAGATATCTTGCTGGGAAAAAAAGGTGGAAGTGGGATTTGAACCCATGTAGCTCCTGCACTTCGCTTCTAATTGGGAGCATGTGGCTCAACACGTTGAGCTACCTGAGAAGATATGAACATAGGGTAAACTTTAGGTCTTTTGAGGCAAGGATAAAATGTACAATGTCAATGCGCAGTTGCCTCTACAATTTATATTTCAAATCCGAGTTTGTCATCTGTCCACAGAATGTGATTTCGGATACACTAGCTGTCTGGTAAAAAAAAATTACTTGGTTTCAGGTATTTGACTAAGAGATATTTTGCTGGGAAAAAAAGGTGGAAGTGGGATTTGAACCCATGTAGCTCCTGAACTTTGCTTCTAATTGGAAGCATGTGGCTCAACACATTGAGCTACCAGAGAAGACATGAGTGTGAGGTAAACTTTAGGTCTTTTGAGGCAAGGATAAAATGTACAATGTCAATGCGCAGTTGCCTCTACAATTTATATTTCAAATCCGAGTTTGTCATCTGTCCACAGAATGTGATTTCGGATACACTAGCTGTCTGGTAAAAAAAAATTACTTGGTTTCAGGTATTTGACTAAGAGATATCTTGCTGGGAAAAAAAGGTGGAAGTGGGATTTGAACCCATGTAGCTCCTGCACTTCGCTTCTAATTGGGAGCATGTGGCTCAACACGTTGAGCTACCTGAGAAGATATGAACATAGGGTAAACTTTAGGTCTTTTGAGGCAAGGATAAAATGTACAATGTCAATGCGCAGTTGCCTCTACAATTTATATTTCAAATCCGAGTTTGTCATCTGTCCACAGAATGTGATTTCGGATACACTAGCTGTCTGGTAAAAAAAAATTACTTGGTTTCAGGTATTTGACTAAGAGATATCTTGCTGGGAAAAAAGGTGGAAGTGGGATTTGAACCCATGTAGCTCCTGCACTTCGCTTCTAATTGGGAAAATGTGGCTTAACACGTTGAGCTACCTGAGAAGATATGAACATAGGGTAAACTTTAGGTCTTTTGAGGCAAGGATAAAATGTACAATGTCAATGCGCAGTTGCCTCTACAATTTATATTTCAAATCCGAGTTTGTCATCTGTCCACAGAATGTGATTTTGGATACACTAGCTGTCTGGTAAAAAAAAATTACTTGGTTTCAGGTATTTGACTAAGAGATATCTTGCTGGGAAAAAAAGGTGGAAGTGGGATTTGAACCCATGTAGCTCCTGCACTTCCCTTCTAATTGGGAGCATGTGGCTCAACACGTTGAGCTACCAGAGAAGACATGAAGACAGGGTAAACTTTAGGTCTTTTGAGGCAAGGATAAAATGTACAATGTCAATGCGCAGTTGCCTCTACAATTTATATTTCAAATCCGAGTTTGTCATCTGTCCACAGAATGTGATTTCGGATACACTAGCTGTCTGGTAAAAAAGAAATTACTTGGTTTCAGGTATTTGACTAAGAGATATCTTGCTGGGAAAAAAAGGTGGAAGTGGGATTTGAACCCATGTAGCTCCTGCACTTAGCTTCTAATTGGGAGCATGTGGCTCAACACGTTGAGCTACCTGAGAAGATATGAACATAGGGTAAACTTTAGGTCTTTTGAGGCAAGGATAACATGTACAATGTCAATGCGCAGTTGCCTCTACAATTTATATTTCAAATCCGAGTTTGTCATCTGTCCACAGAATGTGATTTCGGATACACTAGCTGTCTGGTAAAAAAAAATTACTTGGTTTCAGGTATTTGACTAAGAGATATTTTGCTGGGAAAAAAAGGTGGAAATGGGATTTGAACCCATGTAGCTCCTGAACTTTGCTTCTAATTGGAAGCATGTGGCTCAACACGTTGAGCTACCAGAGAAGACATGAGTGTGAGGTAAACTTTAGGTCTTTTGAGGCAAGGATAAAATGTACAATGTCAATGCGCAGTTGCCTCTACAATTTATATTTCAAATCCGAGTTTGTCATCTGTCCACAGAATGTGATTTCGGATACACTAGCTGTCTGGTAAAAAAAAATTACTTGGTTTCAGGTATTTGACTAAGAGATGTCTTGCTGGGAAAAAAAGGTGGAAGTGGGATTTGAACCCATGTAGCTCCTGCACTTCGCTTCTAATTGGGAGCATGTGGCTCAACACGTTGAGCTAGCAGAGAAGACATGAACATAGGGTAAACTTTAGGTCTTTTGAGGCAAGGATAAAATGTACAATGTCAATGCGCAGTTGCCTCTACAATTTATATTTCAAATCCGAGTTTGTCATCTGTCCACAGAATGTGATTTTGGATACACTAGCTGTCTGGTAAAAAAAAATTACTTGGTTTCAGGTATTTGACTAAGAGATATCTTGCTGGGAAAAAAATGTGGAAGTGGGATTTGAACCCATGTAGCTCCTGCACTTCGCTTCTAATTGGGAGCATGTGGCTCAACACGTTGAGCTACCAGAGAAGACATGAACATAGGGTAAACTTTAGGTCTTTTGAGGCAAGGATAAAATGTACAATGTCAATGCGCAGTTGCCTCTACAATTTATATTTCAAATCCGAGTTTGTCATCTGTCCACAGAATGTGATTTTGGATACACTAGCTGTCTGGTAAAAAAAAATTACTTGGTTTCAGGTATTTGACTAAGAAATATCTTGCTGGGAAAAAAAAGTGGAAGTGGGATTTGAACCCATGTAGCTCCTGCACTTCGCTTCTAATTGGGAGCATGTGGCTCAACACGTTGAGCTACCAGAGAAGACATGAAGACAGGGTAAACTTTAGGTCTTTTGAGGCAAGGATAAAATGTACAATGTCAATGCGCAGTTGCCTCTACAATTTATATTTCAAATCCGAGTTTGTCATCTGTCCACAGAATGTGATTTCGGATACACTAGCTGTCTGGTAAAAAAGAAATTACTTGGTTTCAGGTATTTGACTAAGAGATATCTTGCTGGGAAAAAAGGTGGAAGTGGGATTTGAACCCATGTAGCTCCTGCACTTCGCTTCTAATTGGGAGCATGTGGCTCAACACGTTGAGCTACCTGAGAAGATATGAACATAGGGTAAACTTTAGGTCTTTTGAGGCAAGGATAAAATGTACAATGTCAATGCGCAGTTGCCTCTACAATTTATATTTCAAATCCGAGTTTGTCATCCGTCCACAGAATGTGATTTCGGATACACTAGCTGTCTGGTAAAAAAAAATTACTTGGTTTCAGGTATTTGACTAAGAGATATTTTGCTGGGAAAAAAAGGTGGAAGTGGGATTTGAACCCATGTAGCTCCTGAACTTTGCTTCTAATTGGAAGCATGTGGCTCAACACGTTGAGCTACCAGAGAAGACATGAGTGTGAGGTAAACTTTAGGTCTTTTGAGGCAAGGATAAAATGTACAATGTCAATGCGCAGTTGCCTCTACAATTTATATTTCAAATCCGAGTTTGTCATCTGTCCACAGAATGTGATTTCGGATACACTAGCTGTCTGGTAAAAAAAAATTACTTGGTTTCAGGTATTTGACTAAGAGATATCTTGCTGGGAAAAAAAGGTGGAAGTGGGATTTGAACCCATGTAGCTCCTGCACTTCGCTTCTAATTGGGAGCATGTGGCTCAACATGTGGAGCTACCAGAGAAGACATGAGCATAGGGTAAACTTTAGGTCTTTTGAGGCAAGGATAAAATGTACAATGTCAATGCGCAGTTGCCTCTACAATTTATATTTCAAATCCGAGTTTGTCATCTGTCCACAGAATGTGATTTTGGATACACTAGCTGTCTGGTAAAAAAAAATTACTTGGTTTCAGGTATTTGACTAAGAGATATCTTGCTGGGAAAAAAAGGTGGAAGTGGGATTTGAACCCATGTAGCTCCTGCACTTCGCTTCTAATTGGGAGCATGTGGCTCAACACGTTGAGCTACCTGAGAAGATATGAACATAGGGTAAACTTTAGGTCTTTTGAGGCAAGGATAAAATGTACAATGTCAATGCGCAGTTGCCTCTACAATTTATATTTCAAATCCGAGTTTGTCATCTGTCCACAGAATGTGATTTCGGATACACTAGCTGTCTGGTAAAAAAAAATTACTTGGTTTCAGGTATTTGACTAAGAGATATTTTGCTGGGAAAAAAAGGTGGAAGTGGGATTTGAACCCATGTAGCTCCTGAACTTTGCTTCTAATTGGAAGCATGTGGCTCAACACATTGAGCTACCAGAGAAGACATGAGTGTGAGGTAAACTTTAGGTCTTTTGAGGCAAGGATAAAATGTACAATGTCAATGCGCAGTTGCCTCTACAATTTATATTTCAAATCCGAGTTTGTCATCTGTCCACAGAATGTGATTTCGGATACACTAGCTGTCTGGTAAAAAAAAATTACTTGGTTTCAGGTATTTGACTAAGAGATATCTTGCTGGGAAAAAAAGGTGGAAGTGGGACTTGAACCCATGTAGCTCCTGCACTTCGCTTCTAATTGGGAGCATGTGGCTCAACATGTGGAGCTACCAGAGAAGACATGAGCATAGGGTAAACTTTAGGTCTTTTGAGGCAAGGATAAAATGTACAATGTCAATGCGCAGTTGCCTCTACAATTTATATTTCAAATCCGAGTTTGTCATCTGTCCACAGAATGTGATTTTGGATACACTAGCTGTCTGGTAAAAAAAAATTACTTGGTTTCAGGTATTTGACTAAGAGATATCTTGCTGGGAAAAAAAGGTGGAAGTGGGATTTGAACCCATGTAGCTCCTGCACTTCGCTTCTAATTGGGAGCATGTGGCTCAACACGTTGAGCTACCTGAGAAGATATGAACATAGGGTAAACTTTAGGTCTTTTGAGGCAAGGATAAAATGTACAATGTCAATGCGCAGTTGCCTCTACAATTTATATTTCAAATCCGAGTTTGTCATCTGTCCACAGAATGTGATTTCGGATACACTAGCTGTCTGGTAAAAAAAAATTACTTGGTTTCAGGTATTTGACTAAGAGATATTTTGCTGGGAAAAAAAGGTGGAAGTGGGATTTGAACCCATGTAGCTCCTGAACTTTGCTTCTAATTGGAAGCATGTGGCTCAACACATTGAGCTACCAGAGAAGACATGAGTGTGAGGTAAACTTTAGGTCTTTTGAGGCAAGGATAAAATGTACAATGTCAATGCGCAGTTGCCTCTACAATTTATATTTCAAATCCGAGTTTGTCATCTGTCCACAGAATGTGATTTCGGATACACTAGCTGTCTGGTAAAAAAAAATTACTTGGTTTCAGGTATTTGACTAAGAGATATCTTGCTGGGAAAAAAAAGTGGAAGTGGGATTTGAACCCATGTAGCTCCTGCACTTCGCTTCTAATTGGGAGCATGTGGCTCAACACGTTGAGCTACCTGAGAAGATATGAACATAGGGTAAACTTTAGGTCTTTTGAGGCAAGGATAAAATGTACAATGTCAATGCGCAGTTGCCTCTACAATTTATATTTCAAATCCGAGTTTGTCATCTGTCCACAGAATGTGATTTCGGATACACTAGCTGTCTGGTAAAAAAAAATTACTTGGTTTCAGGTATTTGACTAAGAGATATCTTGCTGGGAAAAAAGGTGGAAGTGGGATTTGAACCCATGTAGCTCCTGCACTTCGCTTCTAATTGGGAAAATGTGGCTCAACACGTTGAGCTACCTGAGAAGATATGAACATAGGGTAAACTTTAGGTCTTTTGAGGCAAGGATAAAATGTACAATGTCAATGCGCAGTTGCCTCTACAATTTATATTTCAAATCCGAGTTTGTCATCTGTCCACAGAATGTGATTTTGGATACACTAGCTGTCTGGTAAAAAAAAATTACTTGGTTTCAGGTATTTGACTAAGAGATATCTTGCTGGGAAAAAAAGGTGGAAGTGGGATTTGAACCCATGTAGCTCCTGCACTTCCCTTCTAATTGGGAGCATGTGGCTCAACACGTTGAGCTACCAGAGAAGACATGAAGACAGGGTAAACTTTAGGTCTTTTGAGGCAAGGATAAAATGTACAATGTCAATGCGCAGTTGCCTCTACAATTTATATTTCAAATCCGAGTTTGTCATCTGTCCACAGAATGTGATTTCGGATACACTAGCTGTCTGGTAAAAAAGAAATTACTTGGTTTCAGGTATTTGACTAAGAGATATCTTGCTGGGAAAAAAAGGTGGAAGTGGGATTTGAACCCATGTAGCTCCTGCACTTAGCTTCTAATTGGGAGCATGTGGCTCAACACGTTGAGCTACCTGAGAAGATATGAACATAGGGTAAACTTTAGGTCTTTTGAGGCAAGGATAAAATGTACAATGTCAATGCGCAGTTGCCTCTACAATTTATATTTCAAATCCGAGTTTGTCATCTGTCCACAGAATGTGATTTCGGATACACTAGCTGTCTGGTAAAAAAAAATTACTTGGTTTCAGGTATTTGACTAAGAGATATTTTGCTGGGAAAAAAAGGTGGAAGTGGGATTTGAACCCATGTAGCTCCTGAACTTTGCTTCTAATTGGAAGCATGTGGCTCAACACGTTGAGCTACCAGAGAAGACATGAGTGTGAGGTAAACTTTAGGTCTTTTGAGGCAAGGATAAAATGTACAATGTCAATGCGCAGTTGCCTCTACAATTTATATTTCAAATCCGAGTTTGTCATCTGTCCACAGAATGTGATTTCGGATACACTAGCTGTCTGGTAAAAAAAAATTACTTGGTTTCAGGTATTTGACTAAGAGATATCTTGCTGGGAAAAAAAGGTGGAAGTGGGATTTGAACCCATGTAGCTCCTGCACTTCGCTTCTAATTGGGAGCATGTGGCTCAACATGTGGAGCTACCAGAGAAGACATGAGCATAGGGTAAACTTTAGGTCTTTTGAGGCAAGGATAAAATGTACAATGTCAATGCGCAGTTGCCTCTACAATTTATATTTCAAATCCGAGTTTGTCATCTGTCCACAGAATGTGATTTTGGATACACTAGCTGTCTGGTAAAAAAAAATTACTTGGTTTCAGGTATTTGACTAAGAAATATCTTGCTGGGAAAAAAAAGTGGAAGTGGGATTTGAACCCATGTAGCTCCTGCACTTCGCTTCTAATTGGGAGCATGTGGCTCAACACGTTGAGCTACCAGAGAAGACATGAAGACAGGGTAAACTTTAGGTCTTTTGAGGCAAGGATAAAATGTACAATGTCAATGCGCAGTTGCCTCTACAATTTATATTTCAAATCCGAGTTTGTCATCTGTCCACAGAATGTGATTTCGGATACACTAGCTGTCTGGTAAAAAAGAAATTACTTGGTTTCAGGTATTTGACTAAGAGATATTTTGCTGGGAAAAAAAGGTGGAAGTGGGATTTGAACCCATGTAGCTCCTGAACTTTGCTTCTAATTGGAAGCATGTGGCTCAACACGTTGAGCTACCAGAGAAGACATGAGTGTGAGGTAAACTTTAGGTCTTTTGAGGCAAGGATAAAATGTACAATGTCAATGCGCAGTTGCCTCTACAATTTATATTTCAAATCCGAGTTTGTCATCTGTCCACAGAATGTGATTTCGGATACACTAGCTGTCTGGTAAAAAAAAATTACTTGGTTTCAGGTATTTGACTAAGAGATATCTTGCTGGGAAAAAAAGGTGGAAGTGGGATTTGAACCCATGTAGCTCCTGCACTTCGCTTCTAATTGGGAGCATGTGGCTCAACATGTGGAGCTACCAGAGAAGACATGAGCATAGGGTAAACTTTAGGTCTTTTGAGGCAAGGATAAAATGTACAATGTCAATGCGCAGTTGCCTCTACAATTTATATTTCAAATCCGAGTTTGTCATCTGTCCACAGAATGTGATTTTGGATACACTAGCTGTCTGGTAAAAAAAAATTACTTGGTTTCAGGTATTTGACTAAGAAATATCTTGCTGGGAAAAAAAAGTGGAAGTGGGATTTGAACCCATGTAGCTCCTGCACTTCGCTTCTAATTGGGAGCATGTGGCTCAACACGTTGAGCTACCAGAGAAGACATGAAGACAGGGTAAACTTTAGGTCTTTTGAGGCAAGGATAAAATGTACAATGTCAATGCGCAGTTGCCTCTACAATTTATATTTCAAATCCGAGTTTGTCATCTGTCCACAGAATGTGATTTCGGATACACTAGCTGTCTGGTAAAAAAGAAATTACTTGGTTTCAGGTATTTGACTAAGAGATATTTTGCTGGGAAAAAAAGGTGGAAGTGGGATTTGAACCCATGTAGCTCCTGAACTTTGCTTCTAATTGGAAGCATGTGGCTCAACACGTTGAGCTACCAGAGAAGACATGAGTGTGAGGTAAACTTTAGGTCTTTTGAGGCAAGGATAAAATGTACAATGTCAATGCGCAGTTGCCTCTACAATTTATATTTCAAATCCGAGTTTGTCATCTGTCCACAGAATGTGATTTCGGATACACTAGCTGTCTGGTAAAAAAAATTACTTGGTTTCAGGTATTTGACTAAGAGACATCTTGCTGGGAAAAAAAGGTGGAAGTGGGATTTGAACCCATGTAGCTCCTGCACTTCGCTTCTAATTGGGAGCATGTGGGTCAACACACTGAGCTACCTGAGAAGATATGAACATAGGGTAAACTTTAGGTCTTTTGAGGCTAGGATAAAATGTACAATGTCAATGCGCAGTTGCCTCTACACTTTATATTTCAAATCCGAGTTTGTCATCTGTCCACAGAATGTGATTTCGGATACACTAGCTGTCTGGTAAAAAAAAATTACTTGGTTTCAGGTATTTGACTAAGAGATATCTTGCTGGGAAAAAAAGGTGGAAGTGGGATATGAACCCATGTAGCTCCTGCACTTCCCTTCTAATTGGGAGCATGTGGCTCAACACGTTGAGCTACCAGAGAAGACATGAACATAGGGTAAACTTTAGGTCTTTTGAGGCAAGGATAAAATGTACAATGTCAATGCGCAGTTGCCTCTACAATTTATATTTCAAATCCGAGTTTGTCATCTGTCCACAGAATGTGATTTCGGATACACTAGCTGTCTGGTAAAAAAAAATTACTTGGTTTCAGGTATTTGACTAAGAGATATCTTGCTGGGAAAAAAAGGTGGAAGTGGGATTTGAACCATGTAGCTCCTGCACTTCCCTTCTAATTGGGAGCATGTGGCTCAACACGTTGAGCTACCAGAGAAGACATGAAGACAGGGTAAACTTTAGGTCTTTTGAGGCAAGGATAAAATGTACAATGTCAATGCGCAGTTGCCTCTACAATTTATATTTCAAATCCGAGTTTGTCATCTGTCCACAGAATGTGATTTCGGATACACTAGCTGTCTGGTAAAAAAGAAATTACTTGGTTTCAGGTATTTGACTAAGAGATATTTTGCTGGGAAAAAAAGGTGGAAGTGGGATTTGAACCCATGTAGCTCCTGAACTTTGCTTCTAATTGGAAGCATGTGGCTCAACACGTTGAGCTACCAGAGAAGACATGAGTGTGAGGTAAACTTTAGGTCTTTTGAGGCAAGGATAAAATGTACAATGTCAATGCGCAGTTGCCTCTACAATTTATATTTCAAATCCGAGTTTGTCATCTGTCCACAGAATGTGATTTCGGATTCACTAGCTGTCTGGTAAAAAAAAATTACTTGCTTTCAGGTATTTGACTAAGAGATATCTTGCTGGGAAAAAAAGGTGTAAGTGGGATTTGAACCCATGTAGCTCCTGCACTTCCCTTCTTATTGGGAGCATGTGGCTCAACACGTTGAGCTACCAGAGAAGACATGAACATAGGGTAAACTTTAGGTCTTTTGAGGCAAGGATAAAATGTACAATGTCAATGCGCAGTTGCCTCTACAATTTATATTTCAAATCCGAGTTTGTCGTCTGTCCACAGAATGTGATTTCGGATACACTAGCTGTCTGGTAAAAAAAAATTACTTGGTTTCAGGTATTTGACTAAGAGATATCTTGCTGGGAAAAAAAGGTGGAAGTGGGATTTGAACCCATGTAGCTCCTGCACTTCCCTTCTAATTGGGAGCATGTGGCTCAACACATTGAGCTACCAGAGAAGACATGAACATAGGGTAAACTTTAGGTCTTTTGAGGCAAGGATAAAATGTACAATGTCAATGCGCAGTTGCCTCTACAATTTATATTTCAAATCCGAGTTTGTCATCTGTCCACAGAATGTGATTTCGGATACACTAGCTGTCTGGTAAAAAAAAATTACTTGGTTTCAGGTATTTGACTAAGAGATGTCTTGCTGGGAAAAAAAGGTGGAAGTGGGATTTGAACCCATGTAGCTCCTGCACTTCGCTTCTAATTGGGAGCATGTGGCTCAACACGTTGAGCTACCTGAGAAGATATGAACATAGGGTAAACTTTAGGTCTTTTGAGGCAAGGATAAAATGTACAATGTCAATGCGCAGTTGCCTCTACAATTTATATTTCAAATCCGAGTTTGTCATCTGTCCACAGAATGTGATTTCAGATACACTAGCTGTCTGGTAAAAAAAAATTACTTGGTTTCAGGTATTTGACTAAGAGATATTTTGCTGGGAAAAAAAGGTGGAAGTGGGATTTGAACCCATGTAGCTCCTGAACTTTGCTTCTAATTGGAAGCATGTGGCTCAACACGTTGAGCTACCAGAGAAGACATGAGTGTGAGGTAAACTTTAGGTCTTTTGAGGCAAGGATAAAATGTACAATGTCAATGCGCAGTTGCCTCTACAATTTATATTTCAAATCCGAGTTTGTCATCTGTCCACAGAATGTGATTTCGGATACACTAGCTGTCTGGTAAAAAAAAATTACTTGGTTTCAGGTATTTGACTAAGAGATATCTTGCTGGGAAAAAAAGGTGGAAGTGGGATTTGAACCCATGTAGCTCCTGCACTTCGCTTCTAATTGGGAGCATGTGGCTCAACATGTGGAGCTACCAGAGAAGACATGAGCATAGGGTAAACTTTAGGTCTTTTGAGGCAAGGATAAAATGTACAATGTCAATGCGCAGTTGCCTCTACAATTTATATTTCAAATCCGAGTTTGTCATCTGTCCACAGAATGTGATTTTGGATACACTAGCTGTCTGGTAAAAAAAAATTACTTGGTTTCAGGTATTTGACTAAGAGATATCTTGCTGGGAAAAAAAGGTGGAAGTGGGATTTGAACCCATGTAGCTCCTGCACTTCGCTTCTAATTGGGAGCATGTGGCTCAACACGTTGAGCTACCTGAGAAGATATGAACATAGGGTAAACTTTAGGTCTTTTGAGGCAAGGATAAAATGTACAATGTCAATGCGCAGTTGCCTCTACAATTTATATTTCAAATCCGAGTTTGTCATCTGTCCACAGAATGTGATTTCGGATACACTAGCTGTCTGGTAAAAAAAAATTACTTGGTTTCAGGTATTTGACTAAGAGATATTTTGCTGGGAAAAAAAGGTGGAAGTGGGATTTGAACCCATGTAGCTCCTGAACTTTGCTTCTAATTGGAAGCATGTGGCTCAACACATTGAGCTACCAGAGAAGACATGAGTGTGAGGTAAACTTTAGGTCTTTTGAGGCAAGGATAAAATGTACAATGTCAATGCGCAGTTGCCTCTACAATTTATATTTCAAATCCGAGTTTGTCATCTGTCCACAGAATGTGATTTCGGATACACTAGCTGTCTGGTAAAAAAAAATTACTTGGTTTCAGGTATTTGACTAAGAGATATCTTGCTGGGAAAAAAAGGTGGAAGTGGGATTTGAACCCATGTAGCTCCTGCACTTCGCTTCTAATTGGGAGCATGTGGCTCAACACGTTGAGCTACCTGAGAAGATATGAACATAGGGCAAACTTTAGGTCTTTTGAGGCAAGGATAAAATGTACAATGTCAATGCGCAGTTGCCTCTACAATTTATATTTCAAATCCGAGTTTGTCATCTGTCCACAGAATGTGATTTCGGATACACTAGCTGTCTGGTAAAAAAAAATTACTTGGTTTCAGGTATTTGACTAAGAGATATCTTGCTGGGAAAAAAGGTGGAAGTGGGATTTGAACCCATGTAGCTCCTGCACTTCGCTTCTAATTGGGAAAATGTGGCTCAACACGTTGAGCTACCTGAGAAGATATGAACATAGGGTAAACTTTAGGTCTTTTGAGGCAAGGATAAAATGTACAATGTCAATGCGCAGTTGCCTCTACAATTTATATTTCAAATCCGAGTTTGTCATCTGTCCACAGAATGTGATTTTGGATACACTAGCTGTCTGGTAAAAAAAAATTACTTGGTTTCAGGTATTTGACTAAGAGATATCTTGCTGGGAAAAAAAGGTGGAAGTGGGATTTGAACCCATGTAGCTCCTGCACTTCCCTTCTAATTGGGAGCATGTGGCTCAACACGTTGAGCTACCAGAGAAGACATGAAGACAGGGTAAACTTTAGGTCTTTTGAGGCAAGGATAAAATGTACAATGTCAATGCGCAGTTGCCTCTACAATTTATATTTCAAATCCGAGTTTGTCATCTGTCCACAGAATGTGATTTCGGATACACTAGCTGTCTGGTAAAAAAGAAATTACTTGGTTTCAGGTATTTGACTAAGAGATATCTTGCTGGGAAAAAAAGGTGGAAGTGGGATTTGAACCCATGTAGCTCCTGCACTTAGCTTCTAATTGGGAGCATGTGGCTCAACACGTTGAGCTACCTGAGAAGATATGAACATAGGGTAAACTTTAGGTCTTTTGAGGCAAGGATAAAATGTACAATGTCAATGCGCAGTTGCCTCTACAATTTATATTTCAAATCCGAGTTTGTCATCTGTCCACAGAATGTGATTTCGGATACACTAGCTGTCTGGTAAAAAAAAATTACTTGGTTTCAGGTATTTGACTAAGAGATATTTTGCTGGGAAAAAAAGGTGGAAGTGGGATTTGAACCCATGTAGCTCCTGAACTTTGCTTCTAATTGGAAGCATGTGGCTCAACACGTTGAGCTACCAGAGAAGACATGAGTGTGAGGTAAACTTTAGGTCTTTTGAGGCAAGGATAAAATGTACAATGTCAATGCGCAGTTGCCTCTACAATTTATATTTCAAATCCGAGTTTGTCATCTGTCCACAGAATGTGATTTTGGATACACTAGCTGTCTGGTAAAAAAAAATTACTTGGTTTCAGGTATTTGACTAAGAGATATCTTGCTGGGAAAAAAAGGTGGAAGTGGGATTTGAACCCATGTAGCTCCTGCACTTCCCTTCTAATTGGGAGCATGTGGCTCAACACGTTGAGCTACCAGAGAAGACATGAAGACAGGGTAAACTTTAGGTCTTTTGAGGCAAGGATAAAATGTACAATGTCAATGCGCAGTTGCCTCTACAATTTATATTTCAAATCCGAGTTTGTCATCTGTCCACAGAATGTGATTTCGGATACACTAGCTGTCTGGTAAAAAAGAAATTACTTGGTTTCAGGTATTTGACTAAGAGATATCTTGCTGGGAAAAAAAGGTGGAAGTGGGATTTGAACCCATGTAGCTCCTGCACTTAGCTTCTAATTGGGAGCATGTGGCTCAACACGTTGAGCTACCTGAGAAGATATGAACATAGGGTAAACTTTAGGTCTTTTGAGGCAAGGATAAAATGTACAATGTCAATGCGCAGTTGCCTCTACAATTTATATTTCAAATCCGAGTTTGTCATCTGTCCACAGAATGTGATTTCGGATACACTAGCTGTCTGGTAAAAAAAAATTACTTGGTTTCAGGTATTTGACTAAGAGATATCTTGCTGGGAAAAAAAGGTGGAAGTGGGATTTGAACCCATGTAGCTCCTGCACTTCGCTTCTAATTGGGAGCATGTGGCTCAACACGTTGAGCTACCAGAGAAGACATGAAGACAGGGTAAACTTTAGGTCTTTTGAGGCAAGGATAAAATGTACAATGTCAATGCGCAGTTGCCTCTACAATTTATATTTCAAATCCGAGTTTGTCATCTGTCCACAGAATGTGATTTCGGATACACTAGCTGTCTGGTAAAAAAGAAATTACTTGGTTTCAGGTATTTGACTAAGAGATATCTTGCTGGGAAAAAAAGGTGGAAGTGGGATTTGAACCCATGTAGCTCCTGCACTTAGCTTCTAATTGGGAGCATGTGGCTCAACACGTTGAGCTACCTGAGAAGATATGAACATAGGGTAAACTTTAGGTCTTTTGAGGCAAGGATAAAATGTACAATGTCAATGCGCAGTTGCCTCTACAATTTATATTTCAAATCCGAGTTTGTCATCTGTCCACAGAATGTGATTTCGGATACACTAGCTGTCTGGTAAAAAAAAATTACTTGGTTTCAGGTATTTGACTAAGAGATATTTTGCTGGGAAAAAAAGGTGGAAGTGGGATTTGAACCCATGTAGCTCCTGAACTTTGCTTCTAATTGGAAGCATGTGGCTCAACACGTTGAGCTACCAGAGAAGACATGAGTGTGAGGTAAACTTTAGGTCTTTTGAGGCAAGGATAAAATGTACAATGTCAATGCGCAGTTGCCTCTACAATTTATATTTCAAATCCGAGTTTGTCATCTGTCCACAGAATGTGATTTTGGATACACTAGCTGTCTGGTAAAAAAAAATTACTTGGTTTCAGGTATTTGACTAAGAGATATCTTGCTGGGAAAAAAAGGTGGAAGTGGGATTTGAACCCATGTAGCTCCTGCACTTCCCTTCTAATTGGGAGCATGTGGCTCAACACGTTGAGCTACCAGAGAAGACATGAAGACAGGGTAAACTTTAGGTCTTTTGAGGCAAGGATAAAATGTACAATGTCAATGCGCAGTTGCCTCTACAATTTATATTTCAAATCCGAGTTTGTCATCTGTCCACAGAATGTGATTTCGGATACACTAGCTGTCTGGTAAAAAAGAAATTACTTGGTTTCAGGTATTTGACTAAGAGATATCTTGCTGGGAAAAAAAGGTGGAAGTGGGATTTGAACCCATGTAGCTCCTGCACTTAGCTTCTAATTGGGAGCATGTGGCTCAACACGTTGAGCTACCTGAGAAGATATGAACATAGGGTAAACTTTAGGTCTTTTGAGGCAAGGATAACATGTACAATGTCAATGCGCAGTTGCCTCTACAATTTATATTTCAAATCCGAGTTTGTCATCTGTCCACAGAATGTGATTTCGGATACACTAGCTGTCTGGTAAAAAAAAATTACTTGGTTTCAGGTATTTGACTAAGAGATATTTTGCTGGGAAAAAAAGGTGGAAATGGGATTTGAACCCATGTAGCTCCTGAACTTTGCTTCTAATTGGAAGCATGTGGCTCAACACGTTGAGCTACCAGAGAAGACATGAGTGTGAGGTAAACTTTAGGTCTTTTGAGGCAAGGATAAAATGTACAATGTCAATGCGCAGTTGCCTCTACAATTTATATTTCAAATCCGAGTTTGTCATCTGTCCACAGAATGTGATTTCGGATACACTAGCTGTCTGGTAAAAAAAAATTACTTGGTTTCAGGTATTTGACTAAGAGATGTCTTGCTGGGAAAAAAAGGTGGAAGTGGGATTTGAACCCATGTAGCTCCTGCACTTCGCTTCTAATTGGGAGCATGTGGCTCAACACGTTGAGCTAGCAGAGAAGACATGAACATAGGGTAAACTTTAGGTCTTTTGAGGCAAGGATAAAATGTACAATGTCAATGCGCAGTTGCCTCTACAATTTATATTTCAAATCCGAGTTTGTCATCTGTCCACAGAATGTGATTTTGGATACACTAGCTGTCTGGTAAAAAAAAATTACTTGGTTTCAGGTATTTGACTAAGAGATATCTTGCTGGGAAAAAAATGTGGAAGTGGGATTTGAACCCATGTAGCTCCTGCACTTCGCTTCTAATTGGGAGCATGTGGCTCAACACGTTGAGCTACCAGAGAAGACATGAACATAGGGTAAACTTTAGGTCTTTTGAGGCAAGGATAAAATGTACAATGTCAATGCGCAGTTGCCTCTACAATTTATATTTCAAATCCGAGTTTGTCATCTGTCCACAGAATGTGATTTTGGATACACTAGCTGTCTGGTAAAAAAAAATTACTTGGTTTCAGGTATTTGACTAAGAAATATCTTGCTGGGAAAAAAAAGTGGAAGTGGGATTTGAACCCATGTAGCTCCTGCACTTCGCTTCTAATTGGGAGCATGTGGCTCAACACGTTGAGCTACCAGAGAAGACATGAAGACAGGGTAAACTTTAGGTCTTTTGAGGCAAGGATAAAATGTACAATGTCAATGCGCAGTTGCCTCTACAATTTATATTTCAAATCCGAGTTTGTCATCTGTCCACAGAATGTGATTTCGGATACACTAGCTGTCTGGTAAAAAAGAAATTACTTGGTTTCAGGTATTTGACTAAGAGATATCTTGCTGGGAAAAAAGGTGGAAGTGGGATTTGAACCCATGTAGCTCCTGCACTTCGCTTCTAATTGGGAGCATGTGGCTCAACACGTTGAGCTACCTGAGAAGATATGAACATAGGGTAAACTTTAGGTCTTTTGAGGCAAGGATAAAATGTACAATGTCAATGCGCAGTTGCCTCTACAATTTATATTTCAAATCCGAGTTTGTCATCCGTCCACAGAATGTGATTTCGGATACACTAGCTGTCTGGTAAAAAAAAATTACTTGGTTTCAGGTATTTGACTAAGAGATATTTTGCTGGGAAAAAAAGGTGGAAGTGGGATTTGAACCCATGTAGCTCCTGAACTTTGCTTCTAATTGGAAGCATGTGGCTCAACACGTTGAGCTACCAGAGAAGACATGAGTGTGAGGTAAACTTTAGGTCTTTTGAGGCAAGGATAAAATGTACAATGTCAATGCGCAGTTGCCTCTACAATTTATATTTCAAATCCGAGTTTGTCATCTGTCCACAGAATGTGATTTCGGATACACTAGCTGTCTGGTAAAAAAAAATTACTTGGTTTCAGGTATTTGACTAAGAGATATCTTGCTGGGAAAAAAAGGTGGAAGTGGGATTTGAACCCATGTAGCTCCTGCACTTCGCTTCTAATTGGGAGCATGTGGCTCAACATGTGGAGCTACCAGAGAAGACATGAGCATAGGGTAAACTTTAGGTCTTTTGAGGCAAGGATAAAATGTACAATGTCAATGCGCAGTTGCCTCTACAATTTATATTTCAAATCCGAGTTTGTCATCTGTCCACAGAATGTGATTTTGGATACACTAGCTGTCTGGTAAAAAAAAATTACTTGGTTTCAGGTATTTGACTAAGAGATATCTTGCTGGGAAAAAAATGTGGAAGTGGGATTTGAACCCATGTAGCTCCTGCACTTCGCTTCTAATTGGGAGCATGTGGCTCAACACGTTGAGCTACCAGAGAAGACATGAACATAGGGTAAACTTTAGGTCTTTTGAGGCAAGGATAAAATGTACAATGTCAATGCGCAGTTGCCTCTACAATTTATATTTCAAATCCGAGTTTGTCATCTGTCCACAGAATGTGATTTTGGATACACTAGCTGTCTGGTAAAAAAAAATTACTTGGTTTCAGGTATTTGACTAAGAAATATCTTGCTGGGAAAAAAAAGTGGAAGTGGGATTTGAACCCATGTAGCTCCTGCACTTCGCTTCTAATTGGGAGCATGTGGCTCAACACGTTGAGCTACCAGAGAAGACATGAAGACAGGGTAAACTTTAGGTCTTTTGAGGCAAGGATAAAATGTACAATGTCAATGCGCAGTTGCCTCTACAATTTATATTTCAAATCCGAGTTTGTCATCTGTCCACAGAATGTGATTTCGGATACACTAGCTGTCTGGTAAAAAAGAAATTACTTGGTTTCAGGTATTTGACTAAGAGATATCTTGCTGGGAAAAAAGGTGGAAGTGGGATTTGAACCCATGTAGCTCCTGCACTTCGCTTCTAATTGGGAGCATGTGGCTCAACACGTTGAGCTACCTGAGAAGATATGAACATAGGGTAAACTTTAGGTCTTTTGAGGCAAGGATAAAATGTACAATGTCAATGCGCAGTTGCCTCTACAATTTATATTTCAAATCCGAGTTTGTCATCCGTCCACAGAATGTGATTTCGGATACACTAGCTGTCTGGTAAAAAAAAATTACTTGGTTTCAGGTATTTGACTAAGAGATATTTTGCTGGGAAAAAAAGGTGGAAGTGGGATTTGAACCCATGTAGCTCCTGAACTTTGCTTCTAATTGGAAGCATGTGGCTCAACACGTTGAGCTACCAGAGAAGACATGAGTGTGAGGTAAACTTTAGGTCTTTTGAGGCAAGGATAAAATGTACAATGTCAATGCGCAGTTGCCTCTACAATTTATATTTCAAATCCGAGTTTGTCATCTGTCCACAGAATGTGATTTCGGATACACTAGCTGTCTGGTAAAAAAAAATTACTTGGTTTCAGGTATTTGACTAAGAGATATCTTGCTGGGAAAAAAAGGTGGAAGTGGGATTTGAACCCATGTAGCTCCTGCACTTCGCTTCTAATTGGGAGCATGTGGCTCAACATGTGGAGCTACCAGAGAAGACATGAGCATAGGGTAAACTTTAGGTCTTTTGAGGCAAGGATAAAATGTACAATGTCAATGCGCAGTTGCCTCTACAATTTATATTTCAAATCCGAGTTTGTCATCTGTCCACAGAATGTGATTTTGGATACACTAGCTGTCTGGTAAAAAAAAATTACTTGGTTTCAGGTATTTGACTAAGAGATATCTTGCTGGGAAAAAAAGGTGGAAGTGGGATTTGAACCCATGTAGCTCCTGCACTTCGCTTCTAATTGGGAGCATGTGGCTCAACACGTTGAGCTACCTGAGAAGATATGAACATAGGGTAAACTTTAGGTCTTTTGAGGCAAGGATAAAATGTACAATGTCAATGCGCAGTTGCCTCTACAATTTATATTTCAAATCCGAGTTTGTCATCTGTCCACAGAATGTGATTTCGGATACACTAGCTGTCTGGTAAAAAAAAATTACTTGGTTTCAGGTATTTGACTAAGAGATATTTTGCTGGGAAAAAAAGGTGGAAGTGGGATTTGAACCCATGTAGCTCCTGAACTTTGCTTCTAATTGGAAGCATGTGGCTCAACACATTGAGCTACCAGAGAAGACATGAGTGTGAAGTAAACTTTAGGTCTTTTGAGGCAAGGATAAAATGTACAATGTCAATGCGCAGTTGCCTCTACAATTTATATTTCAAATCCGAGTTTGTCATCTGTCCACAGAATGTGATTTCGGATACACTAGCTGTCTGGTAAAAAAAAATTACTTGGTTTCAGGTATTTGACTAAGAGATATCTTGCTGGGAAAAAAAGGTGGAAGTGGGATTTGAACCCATGTAGCTCCTGCACTTCGCTTCTAATTGGGAGCATGTGGCTCAACACGTTGAGCTACCTGAGAAGATATGAACATAGGGTAAACTTTAGGTCTTTTGAGGCAAGGATAAAATGTACAATGTCAATGCGCAGTTGCCTCTACAATTTATATTTCAAATCCGAGTTTGTCATCTGTCCACAGAATGTGATTTCGGATACACTAGCTGTCTGGTAAAAAAAAATTACTTGGTTTCAGGTATTTGACTAAGAGATATCTTGCTGGGAAAAAAGGTGGAAGTGGGATTTGAACCCATGTAGCTCCTGCACTTCGCTTCTAATTGGGAAAATGTGGCTCAACACGTTGAGCTACCTGAGAAGATATGAACATAGGGTAAACTTTAGGTCTTTTGAGGCAAGGATAAAATGTACAATGTCAATGCGCAGTTGCCTCTACAATTTATATTTCAAATCCGAGTTTGTCATCTGTCCACAGAATGTGATTTTGGATACACTAGCTGTCTGGTAAAAAAAAATTACTTGGTTTCAGGTATTTGACTAAGAGATATCTTGCTGGGAAAAGAAGGTGGAAGTGGGATTTGAACCCATGTAGCTCCTGCACTTCCCTTCTAATTGGGAGCATGTGGCTCAACACGTTGAGCTACCAGAGAAGACATGAAGACAGGGTAAACTTTAGGTCTTTTGAGGCAAGGATAAAATGTACAATGTCAATGCGCAGTTGCCTCTACAATTTATATTTCAAATCCGAGTTTGTCATCTGTCCACAGAATGTGATTTCGGATACACTAGCTGTCTGGTAAAAAAAAATTACTTGGTTTCAGGTATTTGACTAAGAGATATTTTGCTGGGAAAAAAAGGTGGAAGTGGGATTTGAACCATTGTAGCTCCTGAACTTTGCTTCTAATTGGAAGCATGTGGCTCAACACGTTGAGCTACCAGAGAAGACATGAGTGTGAGGTAAACTTTAGGTCTTTTGAGGCAAGGATAAAATGTACAATGTCAATGCGCAGTTGCCTCTACAATTTATATTTCAAATCCGAGTTTGTCATCTGTCCACAGAATGTGATTTCGGATACACTAGCTGTCTGGTAAAAAAAAATTACTTGGTTTCAGGTATTTGACTAAGAGATATCTTGCTGGGAAAAAAAGGTGGAAGTGGGATTTGAACCCATGTAGCTCCTGCACTTCGCTTCTAATTGGGAGCATGTGGCTCAACACGTTGAGCTACCTGAGAAGATATGAACATAGGGTAAACTTTAGGTCTTTTGAGGCAAGGATAAAATGTACAATGTCAATGCGCAGTTGCCTCTACAATTTATATTTCAAATCCGAGTTTGTCATCTGTCCACAGAATGTGATTTCGGATACACTAGCTGTCTGGTAAAAAAAAATTACTTGGTTTCAGGTATTTGACTAAGAGATATTTTGCTGGGAAAAAAAGGTGGAAGTGGGATTTGAACCCATGTAGCTCCTGAACTTTGCTTCTAATTGGAAGCATGTGGCTCAACACATTGAGCTACCAGAGAAGACATGAGTGTGAGGTAAACTTTAGGTCTTTTGAGGCAAGGATAAAATGTACAATGTCAATGCGCAGTTGCCTCTACAATTTATATTTCAAATCCGAGTTTGTCATCTGTCCACAGAATGTGATTTCGGATACACTAGCTGTCTGGTAAAAAAAAATTACTTGGTTTCAGGTATTTGACTAAGAGATATCTTGCTGGGAAAAAAAGGTGGAAGTGGGATTTGAACCCATGTAGCTCCTGCACTTCGCTTCTAATTGGGAGCATGTGGCTCAACACGTTGAGCTACCTGAGAAGATATGAACATAGGGTAAACTTTAGGTCTTTTGAGGCAAGGATAAAATGTACAATGTCAATGCGCAGTTGCCTCTACAATTTATATTTCAAATCCGAGTTTGTCATCTGTCCACAGAATGTGATTTCGGATACACTAGCTGTCTGGTAAAAAAAAATTACTTGGTTTCAGGTATTTGACTAAGAGATATCTTGCTGGGAAAAAAGGTGGAAGTGGGATTTGAACCCATGTAGCTCCTGCACTTCGCTTCTAATTGGGAGCATGTGGCTCAACACGTTGAGCTACCTGAGAAGATATGAACATAGGGTAAACTTTAGGTCTTTTGAGGCAAGGATAAAATGTACAATGTCAATGCGCAGTTGCCTCTACAATTTATATTTCAAATCCGAGTTTGTCATCTGTCCACAGAATGTGATTTTGGATACACTAGCTGTCTGGTAAAAAAAAATTACTTGGTTTCAGGTATTTGACTAAGAGATATCTTGCTGGGAAAAAAAGGTGGAAGTGGGATTTGAACCCATGTAGCTCCTGCACTTCCCTTCTAATTGGGAGCATGTGGCTCAACACGTTGAGCTACCAGAGAAGACATGAAGACAGGGTAAACTTTAGGTCTTTTGAGGCAAGGATAAAATGTACAATGTCAATGCGCAGTTGCCTCTACAATTTATATTTCAAATCCGAGTTTGTCATCTGTCCACAGAATGTGATTTCGGATACACTAGCTGTCTGGTAAAAAAGAAATTACTTGGTTTCAGGTATTTGACTAAGAGATATCTTGCTGGGAAAAAAAGGTGGAAGTGGGATTTGAACCCATGTAGCTCCTGCACTTAGCTTCTAATTGGGAGCATGTGGCTCAACACGTTGAGCTACCTGAGAAGATATGAACATAGGGTAAACTTTAGGTCTTTTGAGGCAAGGATAACATGTACAATGTCAATGCGCAGTTGCCTCTACAATTTATATTTCAAATCCGAGTTTGTCATCTGTCCACAGAATGTGATTTCGGATACACTAGCTGTCTGGTAAAAAAAAATTACTTGGTTTCAGGTATTTGACTAAGAGATATTTTGCTGGGAAAAAAAGGTGGAAATGGGATTTGAACCCATGTAGCTCCTGAACTTTGCTTCTAATTGGAAGCATGTGGCTCAACACGTTGAGCTACCAGAGAAGACATGAGTGTGAGGTAAACTTTAGGTCTTTTGAGGCAAGGATAAAATGTACAATGTCAATGCGCAGTTGCCTCTACAATTTATATTTCAAATCCGAGTTTGTCATCTGTCCACAGAATGTGATTTCGGATACACTAGCTGTCTGGTAAAAAAAAATTACTTGGTTTCAGGTATTTGACTAAGAGATATCTTGCTGGGAAAAAAGGTGGAAGTGGGATTTGAACCCATGTAGCTCCTGCACTTCGCTTCTAATTGGGAGCATGTGGCTCAACACGTTGAGCTACCAGAGAAGACATGAAGACAGGGTAAACTTTAGGTCTTTTGAGGCAAGGATAAAATGTACAATGTCAATGCGCAGTTGCCTCTACAATTTATATTTCAAATCCGAGTTTGTCATCTGTCCACAGAATGTGATTTCGGATACACTAGCTGTCTGGTAAAAAAGAAATTACTTGGTTTCAGGTATTTGACTAAGAGATATCTTGCTGGGAAAAAAAGGTGGAAGTGGGATTTGAACCCATGTAGCTCCTGCACTTAGCTTCTAATTGGGAGCATGTGGCTCAACACGTTGAGCTACCTGAGAAGATATGAACATAGGGTAAACTTTAGGTCTTTTGAGGCAAGGATAACATGTACAATGTCAATGCGCAGTTGCCTCTACAATTTATATTTCAAATCCGAGTTTGTCATCTGTCCACAGAATGTGATTTCGGATACACTAGCTGTCTGGTAAAAAAAAATTACTTGGTTTCAGGTATTTGACTAAGAGATATTTTGCTGGGAAAAAAAGGTGGAAATGGGATTTGAACCCATGTAGCTCCTGAACTTTGCTTCTAATTGGAAGCATGTGGCTCAACACGTTGAGCTACCAGAGAAGACATGAGTGTGAGGTAAACTTTAGGTCTTTTGAGGCAAGGATAAAATGTACAATGTCAATGCGCAGTTGCCTCTACAATTTATATTTCAAATCCGAGTTTGTCATCTGTCCACAGAATGTGATTTCGGATACACTAGCTGTCTGGTAAAAAAAATTACTTGGTTTCAGGTATTTGACTAAGATGTCTTGCTGGGAAAAAAAGGTGGAAGTGGGATTTGAACCCATGTAGCTCCTGCACTTCGCTTCTAATTGGGAGCATGTGGCTCAACACGTTGAGCTACCTGAGAAGATATGAACATAGGGTAAACTTTAGGTCTTTTGAGGCAAGGATAAAATGTACAATGTCAATGCGCAGTTGCCTCTACAATTTATATTTCAAATCCGAGTTTGTCATCTGTCCACAGAATGTGATTTTGGATACACTAGCTGTCTGGTAAAAAAAAATTACTTGGTTTCAGGTATTTGACTAAGAGATATCTTGCTGGGAAAAAAATGTGGAAGTGGGATTTGAACCCATGTAGCTCCTGCACTTCGCTTCTAATTGGGAGCATGTGGCTCAACACGTTGAGCTACCAGAGAAGACATGAACATAGGGTAAACTTTAGGTCTTTTGAGGCAAGGATAAAATGTACAATGTCAATGCGCAGTTGCCTCTACAATTTATATTTCAAATCCGAGTTTGTCATCTGTCCACAGAATGTGATTTTGGATACACTAGCTGTCTGGTAAAAAAAAATTACTTGGTTTCAGGTATTTGACTAAGAAATATCTTGCTGGGAAAAAAAAGTGGAAGTGGGATTTGAACCCATGTAGCTCCTGCACTTCGCTTCTAATTGGGAGCATGTGGCTCAACACGTTGAGCTACCAGAGAAGACATGAAGACAGGGTAAACTTTAGGTCTTTTGAGGCAAGGATAAAATGTACAATGTCAATGCGCAGTTGCCTCTACAATTTATATTTCAAATCCGAGTTTGTCATCTGTCCACAGAATGTGATTTCGGATACACTAGCTGTCTGGTAAAAAAGAAATTACTTGGTTTCAGGTATTTGACTAAGAGATATTTTGCTGGGAAAAAAAGGTGGAAGTGGGATTTGAACCCATGTAGCTCCTGAACTTTGCTTCTAATTGGAAGCATGTGGCTCAACACGTTGAGCTACCAGAGAAGACATGAGTGTGAGGTAAACTTTAGGTCTTTTGAGGCAAGGATAAAATGTACAATGTCAATGCGCAGTTGCCTCTACAATTTATATTTCAAATCCGAGTTTGTCATCTGTCCACAGAATGTGATTTCGGATACACTAGCTGTCTGGTAAAAAAAATTACTTGGTTTCAGGTATTTGACTAAGAGACATCTTGCTGGGAAAAAAAGGTGGAAGTGGGATTTGAACCCATGTAGCTCCTGCACTTCCCTTCTAATTGGGAGCATGTGGCTCAACACGTTGAGCTACCAGAGAAGACATGAAGACAGGGTAAACTTTAGGTCTTTTGAGGCAAGGATAAAATGTACAATGTCAATGCGCAGTTGCCTCTACAATTTATATTTCAAATCCGAGTTTGTCATCTGTCCACAGAATGTGATTTCGGATACACTAGCTGTCTGGTAAAAAAGAAATTACTTGGTTTCAGGTATTTGACTAAGAGATATCTTGCTGGGAAAAAAAGGTGGAAGTGGGATTTGAACCCATGTAGCTCCTGCACTTAGCTTCTAATTGGGAGCATGTGGCTCAACACGTTGAGCTACCTGAGAAGATATGAACATAGGGTAAACTTTAGGTCTTTTGAGGCAAGGATAACATGTACAATGTCAATGCGCAGTTGCCTCTACAATTTATATTTCAAATCCGAGTTTGTCATCTGTCCACAGAATGTGATTTCGGATACACTAGCTGTCTGGTAAAAAAAAATTACTTGGTTTCAGGTATTTGACTAAGAGATATTTTGCTGGGAAAAAAAGGTGGAAATGGGATTTGAACCCATGTAGCTCCTGAACTTTGCTTCTAATTGGAAGCATGTGGCTCAACACGTTGAGCTACCAGAGAAGACATGAGTGTGAGGTAAACTTTAGGTCTTTTGAGGCAAGGATAAAATGTACAATGTCAATGCGCAGTTGCCTCTACAATTTATATTTCAAATCCGAGTTTGTCATCTGTCCACAGAATGTGATTTCGGATACACTAGCTGTCTGGTAAAAAAAATTACTTGGTTTCAGGTATTTGACTAAGATGTCTTGCTGGGAAAAAAAGGTGGAAGTGGGATTTGAACCCATGTAGCTCCTGCACTTCGCTTCTAATTGGGAGCATGTGGCTCAACACGTTGAGCTACCTGAGAAGATATGAACATAGGGTAAACTTTAGGTCTTTTGAGGCAAGGATAAAATGTACAATGTCAATGCGCAGTTGCCTCTACAATTTATATTTCAAATCCGAGTTTGTCATCTGTCCACAGAATGTGATTTTGGATACACTAGCTGTCTGGTAAAAAAAAATTACTTGGTTTCAGGTATTTGACTAAGAGATATCTTGCTGGGAAAAAAATGTGGAAGTGGGATTTGAACCCATGTAGCTCCTGCACTTCGCTTCTAATTGGGAGCATGTGGCTCAACACGTTGAGCTACCAGAGAAGACATGAACATAGGGTAAACTTTAGGTCTTTTGAGGCAAGGATAAAATGTACAATGTCAATGCGCAGTTGCCTCTACAATTTATATTTCAAATCCGAGTTTGTCATCTGTCCACAGAATGTGATTTTGGATACACTAGCTGTCTGGTAAAAAAAAATTACTTGGTTTCAGGTATTTGACTAAGAAATATCTTGCTGGGAAAAAAAAGTGGAAGTGGGATTTGAACCCATGTAGCTCCTGCACTTCGCTTCTAATTGGGAGCATGTGGCTCAACACGTTGAGCTACCAGAGAAGACATGAAGACAGGGTAAACTTTAGGTCTTTTGAGGCAAGGATAAAATGTACAATGTCAATGCGCAGTTGCCTCTACAATTTATATTTCAAATCCGAGTTTGTCATCTGTCCACAGAATGTGATTTCGGATACACTAGCTGTCTGGTAAAAAAGAAATTACTTGGTTTCAGGTATTTGACTAAGAGATATTTTGCTGGGAAAAAAAGGTGGAAGTGGGATTTGAACCCATGTAGCTCCTGAACTTTGCTTCTAATTGGAAGCATGTGGCTCAACACGTTGAGCTACCAGAGAAGACATGAGTGTGAGGTAAACTTTAGGTCTTTTGAGGCAAGGATAAAATGTACAATGTCAATGCGCAGTTGCCTCTACAATTTATATTTCAAATCCGAGTTTGTCATCTGTCCACAGAATGTGATTTCGGATACACTAGCTGTCTGGTAAAAAAAATTACTTGGTTTCAGGTATTTGACTAAGAGACATCTTGCTGGGAAAAAAAGGTGGAAGTGGGATTTGAACCCATGTAGCTCCTGCACTTCGCTTCTAATTGGGAGCATGTGGGTCAACACGTTGAGCTACCTGAGAAGATATGAACATAGGGTAAACTTTAGGTCTTTTGAGGCTAGGATAAAATGTACAATGTCAATGCGCAGTTGCCTCTACACTTTATATTTCAAATTCGAGTTTGTCATCTGTCCACAGAATGTGATTTCGGATACACTAGCTGTCTGGTAAAAAAAAATTACTTGGTTTCAGGTATTTGACTAAGAGATATCTTGCTGGGAAAAAAAGGTGGAAGTGGGATATGAACCCATGTAGCTCCTGCACTTCCCTTCTAATTGGGAGCATGTGGCTCAACACGTTGAGCTACCAGAGAAGACATGAACATAGGGTAAACTTTAGGTCTTTTGAGGCAAGGATAAAATGTACAATGTCAATGCGCAGTTGCCTCTACAATTTATATTTCAAATCCGAGTTTGTCATCTGTCCACAGAATGTGATTTCGGATACACTAGCTGTCTGGTAAAAAAAAATTACTTGGTTTCAGGTATTTGACTAAGAGATATCTTGCTGGGAAAAAAAGGTGGAAGTGGGATTTGAACCCATGTAGCTCCTGCACTTCCCTTCTAATTGGGAGCATGTGGCTCAACACGTTGAGCTACCAGAGAAGACATGAAGACAGGGTAAACTTTAGGTCTTTTGAGGCAAGGATAAAATGTACAATGTCAATGCGCAGTTGCCTCTACAATTTATATTTCAAATCCGAGTTTGTCATCTGTCCACAGAATGTGATTTCGGATACACTAGCTGTCTGGTAAAAAAGAAATTACTTGGTTTCAGGTATTTGACTAAGAGATATTTTGCTGGGAAAAAAAGGTGGAAGTGGGATTTGAACCCATGTAGCTCCTGAACTTTGCTTCTAATTGGAAGCATGTGGCTCAACACGTTGAGCTACCAGAGAAGACATGAGTGTGAGGTAAACTTTAGGTCTTTTGAGGCAAGGATAAAATGTACAATGTCAATGCGCAGTTGCCTCTACAATTTATATTTCAAATCCGAGTTTGTCATCTGTCCACAGAATGTGATTTCGGATTCACTAGCTGTCTGGTAAAAAAAAATTACTTGCTTTCAGGTATTTGACTAAGAGATATCTTGCTGGGAAAAAAAGGTGTAAGTGGGATTTGAACCCATGTAGCTCCTGCACTTCCCTTCTTATTGGGAGCATGTGGCTCAACACGTTGAGCTACCAGAGAAGACATGAACATAGGGTAAACTTTAGGTCTTTTGAGGCAAGGATAAAATGTACAATGTCAATGCGCAGTTGCCTCTACAATTTATATTTCAAATCCGAGTTTGTCGTCTGTCCACAGAATGTGATTTCGGATACACTAGCTGTCTGGTAAAAAAAAATTACTTGGTTTCAGGTATTTGACTAAGAGATATCTTGCTGGGAAAAAAAGGTGGAAGTGGGATTTGAACCCATGTAGCTCCTGCACTTCCCTTCTAATTGGGAGCATGTGGCTCAACACATTGAGCTACCAGAGAAGACATGAACATAGGGTAAACTTTAGGTCTTTTGAGGCAAGGATAAAATGTACAATGTCAATGCGCAGTTGCCTCTACAATTTATATTTCAAATCCGAGTTTGTCATCTGTCCACAGAATGTGATTTCGGATACACTAGCTGTCTGGTAAAAAAAATTACTTGGTTTCAGGTATTTGACTAAGAGATGTCTTGCTGGGAAAAAAAGGTGGAAGTGGGATTTGAACCCATGTAGCTCCTGCACTTCCCTTCTAATTGGGAGCATGTGGCTCAACACGTTGAGCTACCAGAGAAGACATGAAGACAGGGTAAACTTTAGGTCTTTTGAGGCAAGGATAAAATGTACAATGTCAATGCGCAGTTGCCTCTACAATTTATATTTCAAATCCGAGTTTGTCATCTGTCCACAGAATGTGATTTCGGATACACTAGCTGTCTGGTAAAAAAGAAATTACTTGGTTTCAGGTATTTGACTAAGAGATATCTTGCTGGGAAAAAAAGGTGGAAGTGGGATTTGAACCCATGTAGCTCCTGCACTTAGCTTCTAATTGGGAGCATGTGGCTCAACACGTTGAGCTACCTGAGAAGATATGAACATAGGGTAAACTTTAGGTCTTTTGAGGCAAGGATAACATGTACAATGTCAATGCGCAGTTGCCTCTACAATTTATATTTCAAATCCGAGTTTGTCATCTGTCCACAGAATGTGATTTCGGATACACTAGCTGTCTGGTAAAAAAAAATTACTTGGTTTCAGGTATTTGACTAAGAGATATTTTGCTGGGAAAAAAAGGTGGAAATGGGATTTGAACCCATGTAGCTCCTGAACTTTGCTTCTAATTGGAAGCATGTGGCTCAACACGTTGAGCTACCAGAGAAGACATGAGTGTGAGGTAAACTTTAGGTCTTTTGAGGCAAGGATAAAATGTACAATGTCAATGCGCAGTTGCCTCTACAATTTATATTTCAAATCCGAGTTTGTCATCTGTCCACAGAATGTGATTTCGGATACACTAGCTGTCTGGTAAAAAAAAATTACTTGGTTTCAGGTATTTGACTAAGAGATATCTTGCTGGGAAAAAAGGTGGAAGTGGGATTTGAACCCATGTAGCTCCTGCACTTCGCTTCCAATTGGGAGCATGTGGCTCAACACGTTGAGCTACCTGAGAAGATATGAACATAGGGTAAACTTTAGGTCTTTTGAGGCAAGGATAAAATGTACAATGTCAATGCGCAGTTGCCTCTACAATTTATATTTCAAATCCGAGTTTGTCATCTGTCCACAGAATGTGATTTTGGATACACTAGCTGTCTGGTAAAAAAAAATTACTTGGTTTCAGGTATTTGACTAAGAGATATCTTGCTGGGAAAAAAAGGTGGAAGTGGGATTTGAACCCATGTAGCTCCTGCACTTCCCTTCTAATTGGGAGCATGTGGCTCAACACGTTGAGCTACCAGAGAAGACATGAAGACAGGGTAAACTTTAGGTCTTTTGAGGCAAGGATAAAATGTACAATGTCAATGCGCAGTTGCCTCTACAATTTATATTTCAAATCCGAGTTTGTCATCTGTCCACAGAATGTGATTTCGGATACACTAGCTGTCTGGTAAAAAAGAAATTACTTGGTTTCAGGTATTTGACTAAGAGATATCTTGCTGGGAAAAAAAGGTGGAAGTGGGATTTGAACCCATGTAGCTCCTGCACTTAGCTTCTAATTGGGAGCATGTGGCTCAACACGTTGAGCTACCTGAGAAGATATGAACATAGGGTAAACTTTAGGTCTTTTGAGGCAAGGATAACATGTACAATGTCAATGCGCAGTTGCCTCTACAATTTATATTTCAAATCCGAGTTTGTCATCTGTCCACAGAATGTGATTTCGGATACACTAGCTGTCTGGTAAAAAAAAATTACTTGGTTTCAGGTATTTGACTAAGAGATATTTTGCTGGGAAAAAAAGGTGGAAATGGGATTTGAACCCATGTAGCTCCTGAACTTTGCTTCTAATTGGAAGCATGTGGCTCAACACGTTGAGCTACCAGAGAAGACATGAGTGTGAGGTAAACTTTAGGTCTTTTGAGGCAAGGATAAAATGTACAATGTCAATGCGCAGTTGCCTCTACAATTTATATTTCAAATCCGAGTTTGTCATCTGTCCACAGAATGTGATTTCGGATACACTAGCTGTCTGGTAAAAAAAAATTACTTGGTTTCAGGTATTTGACTAAGAGATGTCTTGCTGGGAAAAAAAGGTGGAAGTGGGATTTGAACCCATGTAGCTCCTGCACTTCGCTTCTAATTGGGAGCATGTGGGTCAACACGTTGAGCTACCTGAGAAGATATGAACATAGGGTAAACTTTAGGTCTTTTGAGGCTAGGATAAAATGTACAATGTCAATGCGCAGTTGCCTCTACACTTTATATTTCAAATTCGAGTTTGTCATCTGTCCACAGAATGTGATTTCGGATACACTAGCTGTCTGGTAAAAAAAAATTACTTGGTTTCAGGTATTTGACTAAGAGATATCTTGCTGGGAAAAAAAGGTGGAAGTGGGATATGAACCCATGTAGCTCCTGCACTTCCCTTCTAATTGGGAGCATGTGGCTCAACACGTTGAGCTACCAGAGAAGACATGAACATAGGGTAAACTTTAGGTCTTTTGAGGCAAGGATAAAATGTACAATGTCAATGCGCAGTTGCCTCTACAATTTATATTTCAAATCCGAGTTTGTCATCTGTCCACAGAATGTGATTTCGGATACACTAGCTGTCTGGTAAAAAAAAATTACTTGGTTTCAGGTATTTGACTAAGAGATATCTTGCTGGGAAAAAAAGGTGGAAGTGGGATTTGAACCCATGTAGCTCCTGCACTTCCCTTCTAATTGGGAGCATGTGGCTCAACACGTTGAGCTACCAGAGAAGACATGAAGACAGGGTAAACTTTAGGTCTTTTGAGGCAAGGATAAAATGTACAATGTCAATGCGCAGTTGCCTCTACAATTTATATTTCAAATCCGAGTTTGTCATCTGTCCACAGAATGTGATTTCGGATACACTAGCTGTCTGGTAAAAAAGAAATTACTTGGTTTCAGGTATTTGACTAAGAGATATTTTGCTGGGAAAAAAAGGTGGAAGTGGGATTTGAACCCATGTAGCTCCTGAACTTTGCTTCTAATTGGAAGCATGTGGCTCAACACGTTGAGCTACCAGAGAAGACATGAGTGTGAGGTAAACTTTAGGTCTTTTGAGGCAAGGATAAAATGTACAATGTCAATGCGCAGTTGCCTCTACAATTTATATTTCAAATCCGAGTTTGTCATCTGTCCACAGAATGTGATTTCGGATTCACTAGCTGTCTGGTAAAAAAAAATTACTTGCTTTCAGGTATTTGACTAAGAGATATCTTGCTGGGAAAAAAAGGTGTAAGTGGGATTTGAACCCATGTAGCTCCTGCACTTCCCTTCTTATTGGGAGCATGTGGCTCAACACGTTGAGCTACCAGAGAAGACATGAACATAGGGTAAACTTTAGGTCTTTTGAGGCAAGGATAAAATGTACAATGTCAATGCGCAGTTGCCTCTACAATTTATATTTCAAATCCGAGTTTGTCGTCTGTCCACAGAATGTGATTTCGGATACACTAGCTGTCTGGTAAAAAAAAATTACTTGGTTTCAGGTATTTGACTAAGAGATATCTTGCTGGGAAAAAAAGGTGGAAGTGGGATTTGAACCCATGTAGCTCCTGCACTTCCCTTCTAATTGGGAGCATGTGGCTCAACACATTGAGCTACCAGAGAAGACATGAACATAGGGTAAACTTTAGGTCTTTTGAGGCAAGGATAAAATGTACAATGTCAATGCGCAGTTGCCTCTACAATTTATATTTCAAATCCGAGTTTGTCATCTGTCCACAGAATGTGATTTCGGATACACTAGCTGTCTGGTAAAAAAAATTACTTGGTTTCAGGTATTTGACTAAGAGATGTCTTGCTGGGAAAAAAAGGTGGAAGTGGGATTTGAACCCATGTAGCTCCTGCACTTCCCTTCTAATTGGGAGCATGTGGCTCAACACGTTGAGCTACCAGAGAAGACATGAAGACAGGGTAAACTTTAGGTCTTTTGAGGCAAGGATAAAATGTACAATGTCAATGCGCAGTTGCCTCTACAATTTATATTTCAAATCCGAGTTTGTCATCTGTCCACAGAATGTGATTTCGGATACACTAGCTGTCTGGTAAAAAAGAAATTACTTGGTTTCAGGTATTTGACTAAGAGATATCTTGCTGGGAAAAAAAGGTGGAAGTGGGATTTGAACCCATGTAGCTCCTGCACTTAGCTTCTAATTGGGAGCATGTGGCTCAACACGTTGAGCTACCTGAGAAGATATGAACATAGGGTAAACTTTAGGTCTTTTGAGGCAAGGATAACATGTACAATGTCAATGCGCAGTTGCCTCTACAATTTATATTTCAAATCCGAGTTTGTCATCTGTCCACAGAATGTGATTTCGGATACACTAGCTGTCTGGTAAAAAAAAATTACTTGGTTTCAGGTATTTGACTAAGAGATATTTTGCTGGGAAAAAAAGGTGGAAATGGGATTTGAACCCATGTAGCTCCTGAACTTTGCTTCTAATTGGAAGCATGTGGCTCAACACGTTGAGCTACCAGAGAAGACATGAGTGTGAGGTAAACTTTAGGTCTTTTGAGGCAAGGATAAAATGTACAATGTCAATGCGCAGTTGCCTCTACAATTTATATTTCAAATCCGAGTTTGTCATCTGTCCACAGAATGTGATTTCGGATACACTAGCTGTCTGGTAAAAAAAAATTACTTGGTTTCAGGTATTTGACTAAGAGATATCTTGCTGGGAAAAAAGGTGGAAGTGGGATTTGAACCCATGTAGCTCCTGCACTTCGCTTCCAATTGGGAGCATGTGGCTCAACACGTTGAGCTACCTGAGAAGATATGAACATAGGGTAAACTTTAGGTCTTTTGAGGCAAGGATAAAATGTACAATGTCAATGCGCAGTTGCCTCTACAATTTATATTTCAAATCCGAGTTTGTCATCTGTCCACAGAATGTGATTTTGGATACACTAGCTGTCTGGTAAAAAAAAATTACTTGGTTTCAGGTATTTGACTAAGAGATATCTTGCTGGGAAAAAAAGGTGGAAGTGGGATTTGAACCCATGTAGCTCCTGCACTTCCCTTCTAATTGGGAGCATGTGGCTCAACACGTTGAGCTACCAGAGAAGACATGAAGACAGGGTAAACTTTAGGTCTTTTGAGGCAAGGATAAAATGTACAATGTCAATGCGCAGTTGCCTCTACAATTTATATTTCAAATCCGAGTTTGTCATCTGTCCACAGAATGTGATTTCGGATACACTAGCTGTCTGGTAAAAAAGAAATTACTTGGTTTCAGGTATTTGACTAAGAGATATCTTGCTGGGAAAAAAAGGTGGAAGTGGGATTTGAACCCATGTAGCTCCTGCACTTAGCTTCTAATTGGGAGCATGTGGCTCAACACGTTGAGCTACCTGAGAAGATATGAACATAGGGTAAACTTTAGGTCTTTTGAGGCAAGGATAACATGTACAATGTCAATGCGCAGTTGCCTCTACAATTTATATTTCAAATCCGAGTTTGTCATCTGTCCACAGAATGTGATTTCGGATACACTAGCTGTCTGGTAAAAAAAAATTACTTGGTTTCAGGTATTTGACTAAGAGATATTTTGCTGGGAAAAAAAGGTGGAAATGGGATTTGAACCCATGTAGCTCCTGAACTTTGCTTCTAATTGGAAGCATGTGGCTCAACACGTTGAGCTACCAGAGAAGACATGAGTGTGAGGTAAACTTTAGGTCTTTTGAGGCAAGGATAAAATGTACAATGTCAATGCGCAGTTGCCTCTACAATTTATATTTCAAATCCGAGTTTGTCATCTGTCCACAGAATGTGATTTCGGATACACTAGCTGTCTGGTAAAAAAAAATTACTTGGTTTCAGGTATTTGACTAAGAGATGTCTTGCTGGGAAAAAAAGGTGGAAGTGGGATTTGAACCCATGTAGCTCCTGCACTTCGCTTCTAATTGGGAGCATGTGGCTCAACACGTTGAGCTAGCAGAGAAGACATGAACATAGGGTAAACTTTAGGTCTTTTGAGGCAAGGATAAAATGTACAATGTCAATGCGCAGTTGCCTCTACAATTTATATTTCAAATCCGAGTTTGTCATCTGTCCACAGAATGTGATTTTGGATACACTAGCTGTCTGGTAAAAAAAAATTACTTGGTTTCAGGTATTTGACTAAGAGATATCTTGCTGGGAAAAAAATGTGGAAGTGGGATTTGAACCCATGTAGCTCCTGCACTTCGCTTCTAATTGGGAGCATGTGGCTCAACACGTTGAGCTACCTGAGAAGATATGAACATAGGGTAAACTTTAGGTCTTTTGAGGCTAGGATAAAATGTACAATGTCAATGCGCAGTTGCCTCTACACTTTATATTTCAAATCCGAGTTTGTCATCTGTCCACAGAATGTGATTTCGGATACACTAGCTGTCTGGTAAAAAAAAATTACTTGGTTTCAGGTATTTGACTAAGAGATATCTTGCTGGGAAAAAAAGGTGGAAGTGGGATATGAACCCATGTAGCTCCTGCACTTCCCTTCTAATTGGGAGCATGTGGCTCAACACGTTGAGCTACCAGAGAAGACATGAACATAGGGTAAACTTTAGGTCTTTTGAGGCAAGGATAAAATGTACAATGTCAATGCGCAGTTGCCTCTACAATTTATATTTCAAATCCGAGTTTATCATCTGTCCACAGAATGTGATTTCGGATACACTAGCTGTCTGGTAAAAAAGAAATTACTTGGTTTCAGGTATTTGACTAAGAGATATTTTGCTGGGAAAAAAAGGTGGAAGTGGGATTTGAACCCATGTAGCTCCTGAACTTTGCTTCTAATTGGAAGCATGTGGCTCAACACGTTGAGCTACCAGAGAAGACATGAGTGTGAGGTAAACTTTAGGTCTTTTGAGGCAAGGATAAAATGTACAATGTCAATGCGCAGTTGCCTCTACAATTTATATTTCAAATCCGAGTTTGTCATCTGTCCACAGAATGTGATTTCGGATTCACTAGCTGTCTGGTAAAAAAAAATTACTTGGTTTCAGGTATTTGACTAAGAGATATCTTGCTGGGAAAAAAAGGTGGAAGTGGGATTTGAACCCATGTAGCTCCTGAACTTTGCTTCTAATTGGAAGCATGTGGCTCAACACGTTGAGCTACCAGAGAAGACATGAGTGTGAGGTAAACTTTAGGTCTTTTGAGGCAAGGATAAAATGTACAATGTCAATGCGCAGTTGCCTCTACAATTTATATTTCAAATCCGAGTTTGTCATCTGTCCACAGAATGTGATTTTGGATACACTAGCTGTCTGGTAAAAAAAAATTACTTGGTTTCAGGTATTTGACTAAGAGATATCTTGCTGGGAAAAAAAGGTGGAAGTGGGATTTGAACCCATGTAGCTCCTGCACTTCCCTTCTAATTGGGAGCATGTGGCTCAACACGTTGAGCTACCAGAGAAGACATGAAGACAGGGTAAACTTTAGGTCTTTTGAGGCAAGGATAAAATGTACAATGTCAATGCGCAGTTGCCTCTACAATTTATATTTCAAATCCGAGTTTGTCATCTGTCCACAGAATGTGATTTCGGATACACTAGCTGTCTGGTAAAAAAGAAATTACTTGGTTTCAGGTATTTGACTAAGAGATATCTTGCTGGGAAAAAAAGGTGGAAGTGGGATTTGAACCCATGTAGCTCCTGCACTTAGCTTCTAATTGGGAGCATGTGGCTCAACACGTTGAGCTACCTGAGAAGATATGAACATAGGGTAAACTTTAGGTCTTTTGAGGCAAGGATAACATGTACAATGTCAATGCGCAGTTGCCTCTACAATTTATATTTCAAATCCGAGTTTGTCATCTGTCCACAGAATGTGATTTCGGATACACTAGCTGTCTGGTAAAAAAAAATTACTTGGTTTCAGGTATTTGACTAAGAGATATTTTGCTGGGAAAAAAAGGTGGAAATGGGATTTGAACCCATGTAGCTCCTGAACTTTGCTTCTAATTGGAAGCATGTGGCTCAACACGTTGAGCTACCAGAGAAGACATGAGTGTGAGGTAAACTTTAGGTCTTTTGAGGCAAGGATAAAATGTACAATGTCAATGCGCAGTTGCCTCTACAATTTATATTTCAAATCCGAGTTTGTCATCTGTCCACAGAATGTGATTTCGGATACACTAGCTGTCTGGTAAAAAAAAATTACTTGGTTTCAGGTATTTGACTAAGAGATGTCTTGCTGGGAAAAAAAGGTGGAAGTGGGATTTGAACCCATGTAGCTCCTGCACTTCGCTTCTAATTGGGAGCATGTGGCTCAACACGTTGAGCTAGCAGAGAAGACATGAACATAGGGTAAACTTTAGGTCTTTTGAGGCAAGGATAAAATGTACAATGTCAATGCGCAGTTGCCTCTACAATTTATATTTCAAATCCGAGTTTGTCATCTGTCCACAGAATGTGATTTTGGATACACTAGCTGTCTGGTAAAAAAAAATTACTTGGTTTCAGGTATTTGACTAAGAGATATCTTGCTGGGAAAAAAATGTGGAAGTGGGATTTGAACCCATGTAGCTCCTGCACTTCGCTTCTAATTGGGAGCATGTGGCTCAACACGTTGAGCTACCAGAGAAGACATGAACATAGGGTAAACTTTAGGTCTTTTGAGGCAAGGATAAAATGTACAATGTCAATGCGCAGTTGCCTCTACAATTTATATTTCAAATCCGAGTTTGTCATCTGTCCACAGAATGTGATTTTGGATACACTAGCTGTCTGGTAAAAAAAAATTACTTGGTTTCAGGTATTTGACTAAGAAATATCTTGCTGGGAAAAAAAAGTGGAAGTGGGATTTGAACCCATGTAGCTCCTGCACTTCGCTTCTAATTGGGAGCATGTGGCTCAACACGTTGAGCTACCAGAGAAGACATGAAGACAGGGTAAACTTTAGGTCTTTTGAGGCAAGGATAAAATGTACAATGTCAATGCGCAGTTGCCTCTACAATTTATATTTCAAATCCGAGTTTGTCATCTGTCCACAGAATGTGATTTCGGATACACTAGCTGTCTGGTAAAAAAGAAATTACTTGGTTTCAGGTATTTGACTAAGAGATATCTTGCTGGGAAAAAAGGTGGAAGTGGGATTTGAACCCATGTAGCTCCTGCACTTCGCTTCTAATTGGGAGCATGTGGCTCAACACGTTGAGCTACCTGAGAAGATATGAACATAGGGTAAACTTTAGGTCTTTTGAGGCAAGGATAAAATGTACAATGTCAATGCGCAGTTGCCTCTACAATTTATATTTCAAATCCGAGTTTGTCATCCGTCCACAGAATGTGATTTCGGATACACTAGCTGTCTGGTAAAAAAAAATTACTTGGTTTCAGGTATTTGACTAAGAGATATTTTGCTGGGAAAAAAAGGTGGAAGTGGGATTTGAACCCATGTAGCTCCTGAACTTTGCTTCTAATTGGAAGCATGTGGCTCAACACGTTGAGCTACCAGAGAAGACATGAGTGTGAGGTAAACTTTAGGTCTTTTGAGGCAAGGATAAAATGTACAATGTCAATGCGCAGTTGCCTCTACAATTTATATTTCAAATCCGAGTTTGTCATCTGTCCACAGAATGTGATTTCGGATACACTAGCTGTCTGGTAAAAAAAAATTACTTGGTTTCAGGTATTTGACTAAGAGATATCTTGCTGGGAAAAAAAGGTGGAAGTGGGATTTGAACCCATGTAGCTCCTGCACTTCGCTTCTAATTGGGAGCATGTGGCTCAACATGTGGAGCTACCAGAGAAGACATGAGCATAGGGTAAACTTTAGGTCTTTTGAGGCAAGGATAAAATGTACAATGTCAATGCGCAGTTGCCTCTACAATTTATATTTCAAATCCGAGTTTGTCATCTGTCCACAGAATGTGATTTTGGATACACTAGCTGTCTGGTAAAAAAAAATTACTTGGTTTCAGGTATTTGACTAAGAGATATCTTGCTGGGAAAAAAAGGTGGAAGTGGGATTTGAACCCATGTAGCTCCTGCACTTCGCTTCTAATTGGGAGCATGTGGCTCAACACGTTGAGCTACCTGAGAAGATATGAACATAGGGTAAACTTTAGGTCTTTTGAGGCAAGGATAAAATGTACAATGTCAATGCGCAGTTGCCTCTACAATTTATATTTCAAATCCGAGTTTGTCATCTGTCCACAGAATGTGATTTCGGATACACTAGCTGTCTGGTAAAAAAAAATTACTTGGTTTCAGGTATTTGACTAAGAGATATTTTGCTGGGAAAAAAAGGTGGAAGTGGGATTTGAACCCATGTAGCTCCTGAACTTTGCTTCTAATTGGAAGCATGTGGCTCAACACATTGAGCTACCAGAGAAGACATGAGTGTGAGGTAAACTTTAGGTCTTTTGAGGCAAGGATAAAATGTACAATGTCAATGCGCAGTTGCCTCTACAATTTATATTTCAAATCCGAGTTTGTCATCTGTCCACAGAATGTGATTTCGGATACACTAGCTGTCTGGTAAAAAAAAATTACTTGGTTTCAGGTATTTGACTAAGAGATATCTTGCTGGGAAAAAAAGGTGGAAGTGGGATTTGAACCCATGTAGCTCCTGCACTTCGCTTCTAATTGGGAGCATGTGGCTCAACATGTTGAGCTACCTGAGAAGATATGAACATAGGGTAAACTTTAGGTCTTTTGAGGCAAGGATAAAATGTACAATGTCAATGCGCAGTTGCCTCTACAATTTATATTTCAAATCCGAGTTTGTCATCTGTCCACAGAATGTGATTTCGGATACACTAGCTGTCTGGTAAAAAAAAATTACTTGGTTTCAGGTATTTGACTAAGAGATATCTTGCTGGGAAAAAAGGTGGAAGTGGGATTTGAACCCATGTAGCTCCTGCACTTCGCTTCTAATTGGGAAAATGTGGCTCAACACGTTGAGCTACCTGAGAAGATATGAACATAGGGTAAACTTTAGGTCTTTTGAGGCAAGGATAAAATGTACAATGTCAATGCGCAGTTGCCTCTACAATTTATATTTCAAATCCGAGTTTGTCATCTGTCCACAGAATGTGATTTTGGATACACTAGCTGTCTGGTAAAAAAAAATTACTTGGTTTCAGGTATTTGACTAAGAGATATCTTGCTGGGAAAAAAAGGTGGAAGTGGGATTTGAACCCATGTAGCTCCTGCACTTCCCTTCTAATTGGGAGCATGTGGCTCAACACGTTGAGCTACCAGAGAAGACATGAAGACAGGGTAAACTTTAGGTCTTTTGAGGCAAGGATAAAATGTACAATGTCAATGCGCAGTTGCCTCTACAATTTATATTTCAAATCCGAGTTTGTCATCTGTCCACAGAATGTGATTTCGGATACACTAGCTGTCTGGTAAAAAAAAATTACTTGGTTTCAGGTATTTGACTAAGAGATATTTTGCTGGGAAAAAAAGGTGGAAGTGGGATTTGAACCCATGTAGCTCCTGAACTTTGCTTCTAATTGGAAGCATGTGGCTCAACACGTTGAGCTACCAGAGAAGACATGAGTGTGAGGTAAACTTTAGGTCTTTTGAGGCAAGGATAAAATGTACAATGTCAATGCGCAGTTGCCTCTACAATTTATATTTCAAATCCGAGTTTGTCATCTGTCCACAGAATGTGATTTCGGATACACTAGCTGTCTGGTAAAAAAAAATTACTTGGTTTCAGGTATTTGACTAAGAGATATCTTGCTGGGAAAAAAAGGTGGAAGTGGGATTTGAACCCATGTAGCTCCTGCACTTCGCTTCTAATTGGGAGCATGTGGCTCAACATGTGGAGCTACCAGAGAAGACATGAGCATAGCGTAAACTTTAGGTCTTTTGAGGCAAGGATAAAATGTACAATGTCAATGCGCAGTTGCCTCTACAATTTATATTTCAAATCCGAGTTTGTCATCTGTCCACAGAATGTGATTTTGGATACACTAGCTGTCTGGTAAAAAAAAATTACTTGGTTTCAGGTATTTGACTAAGAGATATCTTGCTGGGAAAAAAAGGTGGAAGTGGGATTTGAACCCATGTAGCTCCTGCACTTCGCTTCTAATTGGGAGCATGTGGCTCAACACGTTGAGCTACCTGAGAAGATATGAGCATAGGGTAAACTTTAGGTCTTTTGAGGCAAGGATAAAATGTACAATGTCAATGCGCAGTTGCCTCTACAATTTATATTTCAAATCCGAGTTTGTCATCTGTCCACAGAATGTGATTTCGGATACACTAGCTGTCTGGTAAAAAAAAATTACTTGGTTTCAGGTATTTGACTAAGAGATATTTTGCTGGGAAAAAAAGGTGGAAGTGGGATTTGAACCCATGTAGCTCCTGAACTTTGCTTCTAATTGGAAGCATGTGGCTCAACACATTGAGCTACCAGAGAAGACATGAGTGTGAGGTAAACTTTAGGTCTTTTGAGGCAAGGATAAAATGTACAATGTCAATGCGCAGTTGCCTCTACAATTTATATTTCAAATCCGAGTTTGTCATCTGTCCACAGAATGTGATTTCGGATACACTAGCTGTCTGGTAAAAAAAAATTACTTGGTTTCAGGTATTTGACTAAGAGATATCTTGCTGGGAAAAAAAGGTGGAAGTGGGATTTGAACCCATGTAGCTCCTGCACTTCGCTTCTAATTGGGAGCATGTGGCTCAACACGTTGAGCTACCTGAGAAGATATGAACATAGGGTAAACTTTAGGTCTTTTGAGGCAAGGATAAAATGTACAATGTCAATGCGCAGTTGCCTCTACAATTTATATTTCAAATCCGAGTTTGTCATCTGTCCACAGAATGTGATTTCGGATACACTAGCTGTCTGGTAAAAAAAAATTACTTGGTTTCAGGTATTTGACTAAGAGATATCTTGCTGGGAAAAAAGGTGGAAGTGGGATTTGAACCCATGTAGCTCCTGCACTTCGCTTCTAATTGGGAGCATGTGGCTCAACACGTTGAGCTACCTGAGAAGATATGAACATAGGGTAAACTTTAGGTCTTTTGAGGCAAGGATAAAATGTACAATGTCAATGCGCAGTTGCCTCTACAATTTATATTTCAAATCCGAGTTTGTCATCTGTCCACAGAATGTGATTTCGGATACACTAGCTGTCTGGTAAAAAAAAATTACTTGGTTTCAGGTATTTGACTAAGAGATATCTTGCTGGGAAAAAAAGGTGGAAGTGGGATTTGAACCCATGTAGCTCCTGCACTTCGCTTCTAATTGGGAGCATGTGGCTCAACACGTTGAGCTACCTGAGAAGATATGAACATAGGGTAAACTTTAGGTCTTTTGAGGCAAGGATAAAATGTACAATGTCAATGCGCAGTTGCCTCTACAATTTATATTTCAAATCCGAGTTTGTCATCTGTCCACAGAATGTGATTTCGGATACACTAGCTGTCTGGTAAAAAAAAATTACTTGGTTTCAGGTATTTGACTAAGAGATATTTTGCTGGGAAAAAAAGGTGGAAGTGGGATTTGAACCCATGTAGCTCCTGAACTTTGCTTCTAATTGGAAGCATGTGGCTCAACACATTGAGCTACCAGAGAAGACATGAGTGTGAGGTAAACTTTAGGTCTTTTGAGGCAAGGATAAAATGTACAATGTCAATGCGCAGTTGCCTCTACAATTTATATTTCAAATCCGAGTTTGTCATCTGTCCACAGAATGTGATTTCGGATACACTAGCTGTCTGGTAAAAAAAAATTACTTGGTTTCAGGTATTTGACTAAGAGATATCTTGCTGGGAAAAAAGGTGGAAGTGGGATTTGAACCCATGTAGCTCCTGCACTTCGCTTCTAATTGGGAGCATGTGGCTCAACACGTTGAGCTACCTGAGAAGATATGAACTTAGGGTAAACTTTAGGTCTTTTGAGGCAAGGATAAAATGTACAATGTCAATGCGCAGTTGCCTCTACAATTTATATTTCAAATCCGAGTTTGTCATCTGTCCACAGAATGTGATTTTGGATACACTAGCTGTCTGGTAAAAAAAAATTACTTGGTTTCAGGTATTTGACTAAGAGATATCTTGCTGGGAAAAAAAGGTGGAAGTGGGATTTGAACCCATGTAGCTCCTGCACTTCCCTTCTAATTGGGAGCATGTGGCTCAACACGTTGAGCTACCAGAGAAGACATGAAGACAGGGTAAACTTTAGGTCTTTTGAGGCAAGGATAAAATGTACAATGTCAATGCGCAGTTGCCTCTACAATTTATATTTCAAATCCGAGTTTGTCATCTGTCCACAGAATGTGATTTCGGATACACTAGCTGTCTGGTAAAAAAGAAATTACTTGGTTTCAGGTATTTGACTAAGAGATATCTTGCTGGGAAAAAAAGGTGGAAGTGGGATTTGAACCCATGTAGCTCCTGCACTTAGCTTCTAATTGGGAGCATGTGGCTCAACACGTTGAGCTACCTGAGAAGATATGAACATAGGGTAAACTTTAGGTCTTTTGAGGCAAGGATAACATGTACAATGTCAATGCGCAGTTGCCTCTACAATTTATATTTCAAATCCGAGTTTGTCATCTGTCCACAGAATGTGATTTCGGATACACTAGCTGTCTGGTAAAAAAAAATTACTTGGTTTCAGGTATTTGACTAAGAGATATTTTGCTGGGAAAAAAAGGTGGAAATGGGATTTGAACCCATGTAGCTCCTGAACTTTGCTTCTAATTGGAAGCATGTGGCTCAACACGTTGAGCTACCAGAGAAGACATGAGTGTGAGGTAAACTTTAGGTCTTTTGAGGCAAGGATAAAATGTACAATGTCAATGCGCAGTTGCCTCTACAATTTATATTTCAAATCCGAGTTTGTCATCTGTCCACAGAATGTGATTTCGGATACACTAGCTGTCTGGTAAAAAAAAATTACTTGGTTTCAGGTATTTGACTAAGATGTCTTGCTGGGAAAAAAAGGTGGAAGTGGGATTTGAACCCATGTAGCTCCTGCACTTCGCTTCTAATTGGGAGCATGTGGCTCAACACGTTGAGCTACCTGAGAAGATATGAACATAGGGTAAACTTTAGGTCTTTTGAGGCAAGGATAAAATGTACAATGTCAATGCGCAGTTGCCTCTACAATTTATATTTCAAATCCGAGTTTGTCATCTGTCCACAGAATGTGATTTTGGATACACTAGCTGTCTGGTAAAAAAAAATTACTTGGTTTCAGGTATTTGACTAAGAGATATCTTGCTGGGAAAAAAATGTGGAAGTGGGATTTGAACCCATGTAGCTCCTGCACTTCGCTTCTAATTGGGAGCATGTGGCTCAACACGTTGAGCTACCAGAGAAGACATGAACATAGGGTAAACTTTAGGTCTTTTGAGGCAAGGATAAAATGTACAATGTCAATGCGCAGTTGCCTCTACAATTTATATTTCAAATCCGAGTTTGTCATCTGTCCACAGAATGTGATTTTGGATACACTAGCTGTCTGGTAAAAAAAAATTACTTGGTTTCAGGTATTTGACTAAGAAATATCTTGCTGGGAAAAAAAAGTGGAAGTGGGATTTGAACCCATGTAGCTCCTGCACTTCGCTTCTAATTGGGAGCATGTGGCTCAACACGTTGAGCTACCAGAGAAGACATGAAGACAGGGTAAACTTTAGGTCTTTTGAGGCAAGGATAAAATGTACAATGTCAATGCGCAGTTGCCTCTACAATTTATATTTCAAATCCGAGTTTGTCATCTGTCCACAGAATGTGATTTCGGATACACTAGCTGTCTGGTAAAAAAGAAATTACTTGGTTTCAGGTATTTGACTAAGAGATATTTTGCTGGGAAAAAAAGGTGGAAGTGGGATTTGAACCCATGTAGCTCCTGAACTTTGCTTCTAATTGGAAGCATGTGGCTCAACACGTTGAGCTACCAGAGAAGACATGAGTGTGAGGTAAACTTTAGGTCTTTTGAGGCAAGGATAAAATGTACAATGTCAATGCGCAGTTGCCTCTACAATTTATATTTCAAATCCGAGTTTGTCATCTGTCCACAGAATGTGATTTCGGATACACTAGCTGTCTGGTAAAAAAAATTACTTGGTTTCAGGTATTTGACTAAGAGACATCTTGCTGGGAAAAAAAGGTGGAAGTGGGATTTGAACCCATGTAGCTCCTGCACTTCGCTTCTAATTGGGAGCATGTGGGTCAACACGTTGAGCTACCTGAGAAGATATGAACATAGGGTAAACTTTAGGTCTTTTGAGGCTAGGATAAAATGTACAATGTCAATGCGCAGTTGCCTCTACACTTTATATTTCAAATTCGAGTTTGTCATCTGTCCACAGAATGTGATTTCGGATACACTAGCTGTCTGGTAAAAAAAAATTACTTGGTTTCAGGTATTTGACTAAGAGATATCTTGCTGGGAAAAAAAGGTGGAAGTGGGATATGAACCCATGTAGCTCCTGCACTTCCCTTCTAATTGGGAGCATGTGGCTCAACACGTTGAGCTACCAGAGAAGACATGAACATAGGGTAAACTTTAGGTCTTTTGAGGCAAGGATAAAATGTACAATGTCAATGCGCAGTTGCCTCTACAATTTATATTTCAAATCCGAGTTTGTCATCTGTCCACAGAATGTGATTTCGGATACACTAGCTGTCTGGTAAAAAAAAATTACTTGGTTTCAGGTATTTGACTAAGAGATATCTTGCTGGGAAAAAAAGGTGGAAGTGGGATTTGAACCCATGTAGCTCCTGCACTTCCCTTCTAATTGGGAGCATGTGGCTCAACACGTTGAGCTACCAGAGAAGACATGAAGACAGGGTAAACTTTAGGTCTTTTGAGGCAAGGATAAAATGTACAATGTCAATGCGCAGTTGCCTCTACAATTTATATTTCAAATCCGAGTTTGTCATCTGTCCACAGAATGTGATTTCGGATACACTAGCTGTCTGGTAAAAAAGAAATTACTTGGTTTCAGGTATTTGACTAAGAGATATTTTGCTGGGAAAAAAAGGTGGAAGTGGGATTTGAATCCATGTAGCTCCTGAACTTTGCTTCTAATTGGAAGCATGTGGCTCAACACGTTGAGCTACCAGAGAAGACATGAGTGTGAGGTAAACTTTAGGTCTTTTGAGGCAAGGATAAAATGTACAATGTCAATGCGCAGTTGCCTCTACAATTTATATTTCAAATCCGAGTTTGTCATCTGTCCACAGAATGTGATTTCGGATTCACTAGCTGTCTGGTAAAAAAAAATTACTTGCTTTCAGGTATTTGACTAAGAGATATCTTGCTGGGAAAAAAAGGTGTAAGTGGGATTTGAACCCATGTAGCTCCTGCACTTCCCTTCTTATTGGGAGCATGTGGCTCAACACGTTGAGCTACCAGAGAAGACATGAACATAGGGTAAACTTTAGGTCTTTTGAGGCAAGGATAAAATGTACAATGTCAATGCGCAGTTGCCTCTACAATTTATATTTCAAATCCGAGTTTGTCGTCTGTCCACAGAATGTGATTTCGGATACACTAGCTGTCTGGTAAAAAAAAATTACTTGGTTTCAGGTATTTGACTAAGAGATATCTTGCTGGGAAAAAAAGGTGGAAGTGGGATTTGAACCCATGTAGCTCCTGCACTTCCCTTCTAATTGGGAGCATGTGGCTCAACACATTGAGCTACCAGAGAAGACATGAACATAGGGTAAACTTTAGGTCTTTTGAGGCAAGGATAAAATGTACAATGTCAATGCGCAGTTGCCTCTACAATTTATATTTCAAATCCGAGTTTGTCATCTGTCCACAGAATGTGATTTCGGATACACTAGCTGTCTGGTAAAAAAAAATTACTTGGTTTCAGGTATTTGACTAAGAGATGTCTTGCTGGGAAAAAAAGGTGGAAGTGGGATTTGAACCCATGTAGCTCCTGCACTTCGCTTCTAATTGGGAGCATGTGGCTCAACACGTTGAGCTACCTGAGAAGATATGAACATAGGGTAAACTTTAGGTCTTTTGAGGCAAGGATAAAATGTACAATGTCAATGCGCAGTTGCCTCTACAATTTATATTTCAAATCCGAGTTTGTCATCTGTCCACAGAATGTGATTTCGGATACACTAGCTGTCTGGTAAAAAAAAATTACTTGGTTTCAGGTATTTGACTAAGAGATATCTTGCTGGGAAAAAAAGGTGGAAGTGGGATTTGAACCCATGTAGCTCCTGCACTTCGCTTCTAATTGGGAGCATGTGGCTCAACACGTTGAGCTACCTGAGAAGATATGAACATAGGGTAAACTTTAGGTCTTTTGAGGCAAGGATAAAATGTACAATGTCAATGCGCAGTTGCCTCTACAATTTATATTTCAAATCCGAGTTTGTCATCTGTCCACAGAATGTGATTTCGGATACACTAGCTGTCTGGTAAAAAAAAATTACTTGGTTTCAGGTATTTGACTAAGAGATATTTTGCTGGGAAAAAAAGGTGGAAGTGGGATTTGAACCCATGTAGCTCCTGAACTTTGCTTCTAATTGGAAGCATGTGGCTCAACACATTGAGCTACCAGAGAAGACATGAGTGTGAGGTAAACTTTAGGTCTTTTGAGGCAAGGATAAAATGTACAATGTCAATGCGCAGTTGCCTCTACAATTTATATTTCAAATCCGAGTTTGTCATCTGTCCACAGAATGTGATTTCGGATACACTAGCTGTCTGGTAAAAAAAAATTACTTGGTTTCAGGTATTTGACTAAGAGATATCTTGCTGGGAAAAAAGGTGGAAGTGGGATTTGAACCCATGTAGCTCCTGCACTTCGCTTCTAATTGGGAGCATGTGGCTCAACACGTTGAGCTACCTGAGAAGATATGAACTTAGGGTAAACTTTAGGTCTTTTGAGGCAAGGATAAAATGTACAATGTCAATGCGCAGTTGCCTCTACAATTTATATTTCAAATCCGAGTTTGTCATCTGTCCACAGAATGTGATTTTGGATACACTAGCTGTCTGGTAAAAAAAAATTACTTGGTTTCAGGTATTTGACTAAGAGATATCTTGCTGGGAAAAAAAGGTGGAAGTGGGATTTGAACCCATGTAGCTCCTGCACTTCCCTTCTAATTGGGAGCATGTGGCTCAACACGTTGAGCTACCAGAGAAGACATGAAGACAGGGTAAACTTTAGGTCTTTTGAGGCAAGGATAAAATGTACAATGTCAATGCGCAGTTGCCTCTACAATTTATATTTCAAATCCGAGTTTGTCATCTGTCCACAGAATGTGATTTCGGATACACTAGCTGTCTGGTAAAAAAGAAATTACTTGGTTTCAGGTATTTGACTAAGAGATATCTTGCTGGGAAAAAAAGGTGGAAGTGGGATTTGAACCCATGTAGCTCCTGCACTTAGCTTCTAATTGGGAGCATGTGGCTCAACATGTTGAGCTACCTGAGAAGATATGAACATAGGGTAAACTTTAGGTCTTTTGAGGCAAGGATAACATGTACAATGTCAATGCGCAGTTGCCTCTACAATTTATATTTCAAATCCGAGTTTGTCATCTGTCCACAGAATGTGATTTCGGATACACTAGCTGTCTGGTAAAAAAAAATTACTTGGTTTCAGGTATTTGACTAAGAGATATTTTGCTGGGAAAAAAAGGTGGAAATGGGATTTGAACCCATGTAGCTCCTGAACTTTGCTTCTAATTGGAAGCATGTGGCTCAACACGTTGAGCTACCAGAGAAGACATGAGTGTGAGGTAAACTTTAGGTCTTTTGAGGCAAGGATAAAATGTACAATGTCAATGCGCAGTTGCCTCTACAATTTATATTTCAAATCCGAGTTTGTCATCTGTCCACAGAATGTGATTTCGGATACACTAGCTGTCTGGTAAAAAAAAATTACTTGGTTTCAGGTATTTGACTAAGAGATATCTTGCTGGGAAAAAAGGTGGAAGTGGGATTTGAACCCATGTAGCTCCTGCACTTTGCTTCTAATTGGGAGCATGTGGCTCAACACGTTGAGCTACCTGAGAAGATATGAACATAGGGTAAACTTTAGGTCTTTTGAGGCAAGGATAAAATGTACAATGTCAATGCGCAGTTGCCTCTACAATTTATATTTCAAATCCGAGTTTGTCATCTGTCCACAGAATGTGATTTTGGATACACTAGCTGTCTGGTAAAAAAAAATTACTTGGTTTCAGGTATTTGACTAAGAGATATCTTGCTGGGAAAAAAAGGTGGAAGTGGGATTTGAACCCATGTAGCTCCTGCACTTCCCTTCTAATTGGGAGCATGTGGCTCAACACGTTGAGCTACCAGAGAAGACATGAAGACAGGGTAAACTTTAGGTCTTTTGAGGCAAGGATAAAATGTACAATGTCAATGCGCAGTTGCCTCTACAATTTATATTTCAAATCCGAGTTTGTCATCTGTCCACAGAATGTGATTTCGGATACACTAGCTGTCTGGTAAAAAAGAAATTACTTGGTTTCAGGTATTTGACTAAGAGATATCTTGCTGGGAAAAAAAGGTGGAAGTGGGATTTGAACCCATGTAGCTCCTGCACTTAGCTTCTAATTGGGAGCATGTGGCTCAACACGTTGAGCTACCTGAGAAGATATGAACATAGGGTAAACTTTAGGTCTTTTGAGGCAAGGATAACATGTACAATGTCAATGCGCAGTTGCCTCTACAATTTATATTTCAAATCCGAGTTTGTCATCTGTCCACAGAATGTGATTTCGGATACACTAGCTGTCTGGTAAAAAAAAATTACTTGGTTTCAGGTATTTGACTAAGAGATATTTTGCTGGGAAAAAAAGGTGGAAATGGGATTTGAACCCATGTAGCTCCTGAACTTTGCTTCTAATTGGAAGCATGTGGCTCAACACGTTGAGCTACCAGAGAAGACATGAGTGTGAGGTAAACTTTAGGTCTTTTGAGGCAAGGATAAAATGTACAATGTCAATGCGCAGTTGCCTCTACAATTTATATTTCAAATCCGAGTTTGTCATCTGTCCACAGAATGTGATTTCGGATACACTAGCTGTCTGGTAAAAAAAAATTACTTGGTTTCAGGTATTTGACTAAGATGTCTTGCTGGGAAAAAAAGGTGGAAGTGGGATTTGAACCCATGTAGCTCCTGCACTTCGCTTCTAATTGGGAGCATGTGGCTCAACACGTTGAGCTACCTGAGAAGATATGAACATAGGGTAAACTTTAGGTCTTTTGAGGCAAGGATAAAATGTACAATGTCAATGCGCAGTTGCCTCTACAATTTATATTTCAAATCCGAGTTTGTCATCTGTCCACAGAATGTGATTTTGGATACACTAGCTGTCTGGTAAAAAAAAATTACTTGGTTTCAGGTATTTGACTAAGAGATATCTTGCTGGGAAAAAAATGTGGAAGTGGGATTTGAACCCATGTAGCTCCTGCACTTCGCTTCTAATTGGGAGCATGTGGCTCAACACGTTGAGCTACCAGAGAAGACATGAACATAGGGTAAACTTTAGGTCTTTTGAGGCAAGGATAAAATGTACAATGTCAATGCGCAGTTGCCTCTACAATTTATATTTCAAATCCGAGTTTGTCATCTGTCCACAGAATGTGATTTTGGATACACTAGCTGTCTGGTAAAAAAAAATTACTTGGTTTCAGGTATTTGACTAAGAAATATCTTGCTGGGAAAAAAAAGTGGAAGTGGGATTTGAACCCATGTAGCTCCTGCACTTCGCTTCTAATTGGGAGCATGTGGCTCAACACGTTGAGCTACCAGAGAAGACATGAAGACAGGGTAAACTTTAGGTCTTTTGAGGCAAGGATAAAATGTACAATGTCAATGCGCAGTTGCCTCTACAATTTATATTTCAAATCCGAGTTTGTCATCTGTCCACAGAATGTGATTTCGGATACACTAGCTGTCTGGTAAAAAAGAAATTACTTGGTTTCAGGTATTTGACTAAGAGATATTTTGCTGGGAAAAAAAGGTGGAAGTGGGATTTGAACCCATGTAGCTCCTGAACTTTGCTTCTAATTGGAAGCATGTGGCTCAACACGTTGAGCTACCAGAGAAGACATGAGTGTGAGGTAAACTTTAGGTCTTTTGAGGCAAGGATAAAATGTACAATGTCAATGCGCAGTTGCCTCTACAATTTATATTTCAAATCCGAGTTTGTCATCTGTCCACAGAATGTGATTTCGGATACACTAGCTGTCTGGTAAAAAAAATTACTTGGTTTCAGGTATTTGACTAAGAGACATCTTGCTGGGAAAAAAAGGTGGAAGTGGGATTTGAACCCATGTAGCTCCTGCACTTCGCTTCTAATTGGGAGCATGTGGGTCAACACGTTGAGCTACCTGAGAAGATATGAACATAGGGTAAACTTTAGGTCTTTTGAGGCTAGGATAAAATGTACAATGTCAATGCGCAGTTGCCTCTACACTTTATATTTCAAATTCGAGTTTGTCATCTGTCCACAGAATGTGATTTCGGATACACTAGCTGTCTGGTAAAAAAAAATTACTTGGTTTCAGGTATTTGACTAAGAGATATCTTGCTGGGAAAAAAAGGTGGAAGTGGGATATGAACCCATGTAGCTCCTGCACTTCCCTTCTAATTGGGAGCATGTGGCTCAACACGTTGAGCTACCAGAGAAGACATGAACATAGGGTAAACTTTAGGTCTTTTGAGGCAAGGATAAAATGTACAATGTCAATGCGCAGTTGCCTCTACAATTTATATTTCAAATCCGAGTTTGTCATCTGTCCACAGAATGTGATTTCGGATACACTAGCTGTCTGGTAAAAAAAAATTACTTGGTTTCAGGTATTTGACTAAGAGATATCTTGCTGGGAAAAAAAGGTGGAAGTGGGATTTGAACCCATGTAGCTCCTGCACTTCCCTTCTAATTGGGAGCATGTGGCTCAACACGTTGAGCTACCAGAGAAGACATGAAGACAGGGTAAACTTTAGGTCTTTTGAGGCAAGGATAAAATGTACAATGTCAATGCGCAGTTGCCTCTACAATTTATATTTCAAATCCGAGTTTGTCATCTGTCCACAGAATGTGATTTCGGATACACTAGCTGTCTGGTAAAAAAGAAATTACTTGGTTTCAGGTATTTGACTAAGAGATATTTTGCTGGGAAAAAAAGGTGGAAGTGGGATTTGAATCCATGTAGCTCCTGAACTTTGCTTCTAATTGGAAGCATGTGGCTCAACACGTTGAGCTACCAGAGAAGACATGAGTGTGAGGTAAACTTTAGGTCTTTTGAGGCAAGGATAAAATGTACAATGTCAATGCGCAGTTGCCTCTACAATTTATATTTCAAATCCGAGTTTGTCATCTGTCCACAGAATGTGATTTCGGATTCACTAGCTGTCTGGTAAAAAAAAATTACTTGCTTTCAGGTATTTGACTAAGAGATATCTTGCTGGGAAAAAAAGGTGTAAGTGGGATTTGAACCCATGTAGCTCCTGCACTTCCCTTCTTATTGGGAGCATGTGGCTCAACACGTTGAGCTACCAGAGAAGACATGAACATAGGGTAAACTTTAGGTCTTTTGAGGCAAGGATAAAATGTACAATGTCAATGCGCAGTTGCCTCTACAATTTATATTTCAAATCCGAGTTTGTCGTCTGTCCACAGAATGTGATTTCGGATACACTAGCTGTCTGGTAAAAAAAAATTACTTGGTTTCAGGTATTTGACTAAGAGATATCTTGCTGGGAAAAAAAGGTGGAAGTGGGATTTGAACCCATGTAGCTCCTGCACTTCCCTTCTAATTGGGAGCATGTGGCTCAACACATTGAGCTACCAGAGAAGACATGAACATAGGGTAAACTTTAGGTCTTTTGAGGCAAGGATAAAATGTACAATGTCAATGCGCAGTTGCCTCTACAATTTATATTTCAAATCCGAGTTTGTCATCTGTCCACAGAATGTGATTTCGGATACACTAGCTGTCTGGTAAAAAAAAATTACTTGGTTTCAGGTATTTGACTAAGAGATGTCTTGCTGGGAAAAAAAGGTGGAAGTGGGATTTGAACCCATGTAGCTCCTGCACTTCGCTTCTAATTGGGAGCATGTGGCTCAACACATTGAGCTACCTGAGAAGATATGAACATAGGGTAAACTTTAGGTCTTTTGAGGCAAGGATAAAATGTACAATGTCAATGCGCAGTTGCCTCTACAATTTATATTTCAAATCCGAGTTTGTCATCTGTCCACAGAATGTGATTTCAGATACACTAGCTGTCTGGTAAAAAAAAATTACTTGGTTTCAGGTATTTGACTAAGAGATATTTTGCTGGGAAAAAAAGGTGGAAGTGGGATTTGAACCCATGTAGCTCCTGAACTTTGCTTCTAATTGGAAGCATGTGGCTCAACACGTTGAGCTACCAGAGAAGACATGAGTGTGAGGTAAACTTTAGGTCTTTTGAGGCAAGGATAAAATGTACAATGTCAATGCGCAGTTGCCTCTACAATTTATATTTCAAATCCGAGTTTGTCATCTGTCCACAGAATGTGATTTCGGATACACTAGCTGTCTGGTAAAAAAAAATTACTTGGTTTCAGGTATTTGACTAAGAGATATCTTGCTGGGAAAAAAAGGTGGAAGTGGGATTTGAACCCATGTAGCTCCTGCACTTCGCTTCTAATTGGGAGCATGTGGCTCAACATGTGGAGCTACCAGAGAAGACATGAGCATAGGGTAAACTTTAGGTCTTTTGAGGCAAGGATAAAATGTACAATGTCAATGCGCAGTTGCCTCTACAATTTATATTTCAAATCCGAGTTTGTCATCTGTCCACAGAATGTGATTTTGGATACACTAGCTGTCTGGTAAAAAAAAATTACTTGGTTTCAGGTATTTGACTAAGAGATATCTTGCTGGGAAAAAAAGGTGGAAGTGGGATTTGAACCCATGTAGCTCCTGCACTTCGCTTCTAATTGGGAGCATGTGGCTCAACACGTTGAGCTACCTGAGAAGATATGAACATAGGGTAAACTTTAGGTCTTTTGAGGCAAGGATAAAATGTACAATGTCAATGCGCAGTTGCCTCTACAATTTATATTTCAAATCCGAGTTTGTCATCTGTCCACAGAATGTGATTTCGGATACACTAGCTGTCTGGTAAAAAAAAATTACTTGGTTTCAGGTATTTGACTAAGAGATATTTTGCTGGGAAAAAAAGGTGGAAGTGGGATTTGAACCCATGTAGCTCCTGAACTTTGCTTCTAATTGGAAGCATGTGGCTCAACACATTGAGCTACCAGAGAAGACATGAGTGTGAGGTAAACTTTAGGTCTTTTGAGGCAAGGATAAAATGTACAATGTCAATGCGCAGTTGCCTCTACAATTTATATTTCAAATCCGAGTTTGTCATCTGTCCACAGAATGTGATTTCGGATACACTAGCTGTCTGGTAAAAAAAAATTACTTGGTTTCAGGTATTTGACTAAGAGATATCTTGCTGGGAAAAAAGGTGGAAGTGGGATTTGAACCCATGTAGCTCCTGCACTTCGCTTCTAATTGGGAGCATGTGGCTCAACACGTTGAGCTACCTGAGAAGATATGAACATAAGGTAAACTTTAGGTCTTTTGAGGCAAGGATAAAATGTACAATGTCAATGCGCAGTTGCCTCTACAATTTATATTTCAAATCCGAGTTTGTCTTCTGTCCACAGAATGTGATTTTGGATACACTAGCTGTCTGGTAAAAAAAAATTACTTGGTTTCAGGTATTTGACTAAGAGATATCTTGCTGGGAAAAAAAGGTGGAAGTGGGATTTGAACCCATGTAGCTCCTGCACTTCCCTTCTAATTGGGAGCATGTGGCTCAACACTTTGAGCTACCAGAGAAGACATGAAGACAGGGTAAACTTTAGGTCTTTTGAGGCAAGGATAAAATGTACAATGTCAATGCGCAGTTGCCTCTACAATTTATATTTCAAATCCGAGTTTGTCATCTGTCCACAGAATGTGATTTCGGATACACTAGCTGTCTGGTAAAAAAGAAATTACTTGGTTTCAGGTATTTGACTAAGAGATATCTTGCTGGGAAAAAAAGGTGGAAGTGGGATTTGAACCCATGTAGCTCCTGCACTTAGCTTCTAATTGGGAGCATGTGGCTCAACACGTTGAGCTACCTGAGAAGATATGAACATAGGGTAAACTTTAGGTCTTTTGAGGCAAGGATAACATGTACAATGTCAATGCGCAGTTGCCTCTACAATTTATATTTCAAATCCGAGTTTGTCATCTGTCCACAGAATGTGATTTCGGATACACTAGCTGTCTGGTAAAAAAAAATTACTTGGTTTCAGGTATTTGACTAAGAGATATTTTGCTGGGAAAAAAAGGTGGAAATGGGATTTGAACCCATGTAGCTCCTGAACTTTGCTTCTAATTGGAAGCATGTGGCTCAACACGTTGAGCTACCAGAGAAGACATGAGTGTGAGGTAAACTTTAGGTCTTTTGAGGCAAGGATAAAATGTACAATGTCAATGCGCAGTTGCCTCTACAATTTATATTTCAAATCCGAGTTTGTCATCTGTCCACAGAATGTGATTTCGGATACACTAGCTGTCTGGTAAAAAAAAATTACTTGGTTTCAGGTATTTGACTAAGAGATATCTTGCTGGGAAAAAAGGTGGAAGTGGGATTTGAACCCATGTAGCTCCTGCACTTCGCTTCTAATTGGGAGCATGTGGCTCAACACGTTGAGCTACCTGAGAAGATATGAACATAGGGTAAACTTTAGGTCTTTTGAGGCAAGGATAAAATGTACAATGTCAATGCGCAGTTGCCTCTACAATTTATATTTCAAATCCGAGTTTGTCATCTGTCCACAGAATGTGATTTTGGATACACTAGCTGTCTGGTAAAAAAAAATTACTTGGTTTCAGGTATTTGACTAAGAGATATCTTGCTGGGAAAAAAAGGTGGAAGTGGGATTTGAACCCATGTAGCTCCTGCACTTCCCTTCTAATTGGGAGCATGTGGCTCAACACGTTGAGCTACCAGAGAAGACATGAAGACAGGGTAAACTTTAGGTCTTTTGAGGCAAGGATAAAATGTACAATGTCAATGCGCAGTTGCCTCTACAATTTATATTTCAAATCCGAGTTTGTCATCTGTCCACAGAATGTGATTTCGGATACACTAGCTGTCTGGTAAAAAAGAAATTACTTGGTTTCAGGTATTTGACTAAGAGATATCTTGCTGGGAAAAAAAGGTGGAAGTGGGATTTGAACCCATGTAGCTCCTGCACTTAGCTTCTAATTGGGAGCATGTGGCTCAACACGTTGAGCTACCTGAGAAGATATGAACATAGGGTAAACTTTAGGTCTTTTGAGGCAAGGATAACATGTACAATGTCAATGCGCAGTTGCCTCTACAATTTATATTTCAAATCCGAGTTTGTCATCTGTCCACAGAATGTGATTTCGGATACACTAGCTGTCTGGTAAAAAAAAATTACTTGGTTTCAGGTATTTGACTAAGAGATATTTTGCTGGGAAAAAAAGGTGGAAATGGGATTTGAACCCATGTAGCTCCTGAACTTTGCTTCTAATTGGAAGCATGTGGCTCAACACGTTGAGCTACCAGAGAAGACATGAGTGTGAGGTAAACTTTAGGTCTTTTGAGGCAAGGATAAAATGTACAATGTCAATGCGCAGTTGCCTCTACAATTTATATTTCAAATCCGAGTTTGTCATCTGTCCACAGAATGTGATTTCGGATACACTAGCTGTCTGGTAAAAAAAAATTACTTGGTTTCAGGTATTTGACTAAGAGATGTCTTGCTGGGAAAAAAAGGTGGAAGTGGGATTTGAACCCATGTAGCTCCTGCACTTCGCTTCTAATTGGGAGCATGTGGCTCAACACATTGAGCTAGCAGAGAAGACATGAACATAGGGTAAACTTTAGGTCTTTTGAGGCAAGGATAAAATGTACAATGTCAATGCGCAGTTGCCTCTACAATTTATATTTCAAATCCGAGTTTGTCATCTGTCCACAGAATGTGATTTTGGATACACTAGCTGTCTGGTAAAAAAAAATTACTTGGTTTCAGGTATTTGACTAAGAGATATCTTGCTGGGAAAAAAATGTGGAAGTGGGATTTGAACCCATGTAGCTCCTGCACTTCGCTTCTAATTGGGAGCATGTGGCTCAACACGTTGAGCTACCAGAGAAGACATGAACATAGGGTAAACTTTAGGTCTTTTGAGGCAAGGATAAAATGTACAATGTCAATGCGCAGTTGCCTCTACAATTTATATTTCAAATCCGAGTTTGTCATCTGTCCACAGAATGTGATTTTGGATACACTAGCTGTCTGGTAAAAAAAAATTACTTGGTTTCAGGTATTTGACTAAGAAATATCTTGCTGGGAAAAAAAAGTGGAAGTGGGATTTGAACCCATGTAGCTCCTGCACTTCGCTTCTAATTGGGAGCATGTGGCTCAACACGTTGAGCTACCAGAGAAGACATGAAGACAGGGTAAACTTTAGGTCTTTTGAGGCAAGGATAAAATGTACAATGTCAATGCGCAGTTGCCTCTACAATTTATATTTCAAATCCGAGTTTGTCATCTGTCCACAGAATGTGATTTCGGATACACTAGCTGTCTGGTAAAAAAAAATTACTTGGTTTCAGGTATTTGACTAAGAGATATTTTGCTGGGAAAAAAAGGTGGAAGTGGGATTTGAACCCATGTAGCTCCTGAACTTTGCTTCTAATTGGAAGCATGTGGCTCAACACGTTGAGCTACCAGAGAAGACATGAGTGTGAGGTAAACTTTAGGTCTTTTGAGGCAAGGATAAAATGTACAATGTCAATGCGCAGTTGCCTCTACAATTTATATTTCAAATCCGAGTTTGTCATCTGTCCACAGAATGTGATTTCGGATACACTAGCTGTCTGGTAAAAAAAATTACTTGGTTTCAGGTATTTGACTAAGAGATGTCTTGCTGGGAAAAAAAGGTGGAAGTGGGATTTGAACCCATGTAGCTCCTGCACTTCGCTTCTAATTGGGAGCATGTGGCTCAACACGTTGAGCTAGCAGAGAAGACATGAACATAGGGTAAACTTTAGGTCTTTTGAGGCAAGGATAAAATGTACAATGTCAATGCGCAGTTGCCTCTACAATTTATATTTCAAATCCGAGTTTGTCATCTGTCCACAGAATGTGATTTTGGATACACTAGCTGTCTGGTAAAAAAAAATTACTTGGTTTCAGGTATTTGACTAAGAGATATCTTGCTGGGAAAAAAATGTGGAAGTGGGATTTGAACCCATGTAGCTCCTGCACTTCGCTTCTAATTGGGAGCATGTGGCTCAACACGTTGAGCTACCAGAGAAGACATGAACATAGGGTAAACTTTAGGTCTTTTGAGGCAAGGATAAAATGTACAATGTCAATGCGCAGTTGCCTCTACAATTTATATTTCAAATCCGAGTTTGTCATCTGTCCACAGAATGTGATTTTGGATACACTAGCTGTCTGGTAAAAAAAAATTACTTGGTTTCAGGTATTTGACTAAGAAATATCTTGCTGGGAAAAAAAAGTGGAAGTGGGATTTGAACCCATGTAGCTCCTGCACTTCGCTTCTAATTGGGAGCATGTGGCTCAACACGTTGAGCTACCAGAGAAGACATGAAGACAGGGTAAACTTTAGGTCTTTTGAGGCAAGGATAAAATGTACAATGTCAATGCGCAGTTGCCTCTACAATTTATATTTCAAATCCGAGTTTGTCATCTGTCCACAGAATGTGATTTCGGATACACTAGCTGTCTGGTAAAAAAGAAATTACTTGGTTTCAGGTATTTGACTAAGAGATATTTTGCTGGGAAAAAAAGGTGGAAGTGGGATTTGAACCCATGTAGCTCCTGAACTTTGCTTCTAATTGGAAGCATGTGGCTCAACACGTTGAGCTACCAGAGAAGACATGAGTGTGAGGTAAACTTTAGGTCTTTTGAGGCAAGGATAAAATGTACAATGTCAATGCGCAGTTGCCTCTACAATTTATATTTCAAATCCGAGTTTGTCATCTGTCCACAGAATGTGATTTCGGATACACTAGCTGTCTGGTAAAAAAAATTACTTGGTTTCAGGTATTTGACTAAGAGACATCTTGCTGGGAAAAAAAGGTGGAAGTGGGATTTGAACCCATGTAGCTCCTGCACTTCGCTTCTAATTGGGAGCATGTGGGTCAACACGTTGAGCTACCTGAGAAGATATGAACATAGGGTAAACTTTAGGTCTTTTGAGGCTAGGATAAAATGTACAATGTCAATGCGCAGTTGCCTCTACACTTTATATTTCAAATCCGAGTTTGTCATCTGTCCACAGAATGTGATTTCGGATACACTAGCTGTCTGGTAAAAAAAAATTACTTGGTTTCAGGTATTTGACTAAGAGATATCTTGCTGGGAAAAAAAGGTGGAAGTGGGATATGAACCCATGTAGCTCCTGCACTTCCCTTCTAATTGGGAGCATGTGGCTCAACACGTTGAGCTACCAGAGAAGACATGAACATAGGGTAAACTTTAGGTCTTTTGAGGCAAGGATAAAATGTACAATGTCAATGCGCAGTTGCCTCTACAATTTATATTTCAAATCCGAGTTTATCATCTGTCCACAGAATGTGATTTCGGATACACTAGCTGTCTGGTAAAAAAGAAATTACTTGGTTTCAGGTATTTGACTAAGAGATATTTTGCTGGGAAAAAAAGGTGGAAGTGGGATTTGAACCCATGTAGCTCCTGAACTTTGCTTCTAATTGGAAGCATGTGGCTCAACACGTTGAGCTACCAGAGAAGACATAAGTGTGAGGTAAACTTTAGGTCTTTTGAGGCAAGGATAAAATGTACAATGTCAATGCGCAGTTGCCTCTACAATTTATATTTCAAATCCGAGTTTGTCATCTGTCCACAGAATGTGATTTCGGATTCACTAGCTGTCTGGTAAAAAAAAATTACTTGCTTTCAGGTATTTGACTAAGAGATATCTTGCTGGGAAAAAAAGGTGTAAGTGGGATTTGAACCCATGTAGCTCCTGCACTTCCCTTCTTATTGGGAGCATGTGGCTCAACACGTTGAGCTACCAGAGAAGACATGAACATAGGGTAAACTTTAGGTCTTTTGAGGCAAGGATAAAATGTACAATGTCAATGCGCAGTTGCCTCTACAATTTATATTTCAAATCCGAGTTTGTCGTCTGTCCACAGAATGTGATTTCGGATACACTAGCTGTCTGGTAAAAAAAAATTACTTGGTTTCAGGTATTTGACTAAGAGATATCTTGCTGGGAAAAAAAGGTGGAAGTGGGATTTGAACCCATGTAGCTCCTGCACTTCCCTTCTAATTGGGAGCATGTGGCTCAACACATTGAGCTACCAGAGAAGACATGAACATAGGGTAAACTTTAGGTCTTTTGAGGCAAGGATAAAATGTACAATGTCAATGCGCAGTTGCCTCTAAAATTTATATTTCAAATCCGAGTTTGTCATCTGTCCACAGAATGTGATTTCGGATACACTAGCTGTCTGGTAAAAAAAAATTACTTGGTTTCAGGTATTTGACTAAGAGATGTCTTGCTGGGAAAAAAAGGTGGAAGTGGGATTTGAACCCATGTAGCTCCTGCACTTCGCTTCTAATTGGGAGCATGTGGCTCAACACGTTGAGCTACCTGAGAAGATATGAACATAGGGTAAACTTTAGGTCTTTTGAGGCAAGGATAAAATGTACAATGTCAATGCGCAGTTGCCTCTACAATTTATATTTCAAATCCGAGTTTGTCATCTGTCCACAGAATGTGATTTCGGATACACTAGCTGTCTGGTAAAAAAAAATTACTTGGTTTCAGGTATTTGACTAAGAGATATTTTGCTGGGAAAAAAAGGTGGAAATGGGATTTGAACCCATGTAGCTCCTGAACTTTGCTTCTAATTGGAAGCATGTGGCTCAACACGTTGAGCTACCAGAGAAGACATGAGTGTGAGGTAAACTTTAGGTCTTTTGAGGCAAGGATAAAATGTACAATGTCAATGCGCAGTTGCCTCTACAATTTATATTTCAAATCCGAGTTTGTCATCTGTCCACAGAATGTGATTTCGGATACACTAGCTGTCTGGTAAAAAAAAATTACTTGGTTTCAGGTATTTGACTAAGAGATATCTTGCTGGGAAAAAAGGTGGAAGTGGGATTTGAACCCATGTAGCTCCTGCACTTCGCTTCTAATTGGGAGCATGTGGCTCAACACGTTGAGCTACCTGAGAAGATATGAACATAGGGTAAACTTTAGGTCTTTTGAGGCAAGGATAAAATGTACAATGTCAATGCGCAGTTGCCTCTACAATTTATATTTCAAATCCGAGTTTGTCATCTGTCCACAGAATGTGATTTTGGATACACTAGCTGTCTGGTAAAAAAAAATTACTTGGTTTCAGGTATTTGACTAAGAGATATCTTGCTGGGAAAAAAAGGTGGAAGTGGGATTTGAACCCATGTAGCTCCTGCACTTCCCTTCTAATTGGGAGCATGTGGCTCAACACGTTGAGCTACCAGAGAAGACATGAAGACAGGGTAAACTTTAGGTCTTTTGAGGCAAGGATAAAATGTACAATGTCAATGCGCAGTTGCCTCTACAATTTATATTTCAAATCCGAGTTTGTCATCTGTCCACAGAATGTGATTTCGGATACACTAGCTGTCTGGTAAAAAAGAAATTACTTGGTTTCAGGTATTTGACTAAGAGATATCTTGCTGGGAAAAAAAGGTGGAAGTGGGATTTGAACCCATGTAGCTCCTGCACTTAGCTTCTAATTGGGAGCATGTGGCTCAACACGTTGAGCTACCTGAGAAGATATGAACATAGGGTAAACTTTAGGTCTTTTGAGGCAAGGATAACATGTACAATGTCAATGCGCAGTTGCCTCTACAATTTATATTTCAAATCCGAGTTTGTCATCTGTCCACAGAATGTGATTTCGGATACACTAGCTGTCTGGTAAAAAAAAATTACTTGGTTTCAGGTATTTGACTAAGAGATATTTTGCTGGGAAAAAAAGGTGGAAATGGGATTTGAACCCATGTAGCTCCTGAACTTTGCTTCTAATTGGAAGCATGTGGCTCAACACGTTGAGCTACCAGAGAAGACATGAGTGTGAGGTAAACTTTAGGTCTTTTGAGGCAAGGATAAAATGTACAATGTCAATGCGCAGTTGCCTCTACAATTTATATTTCAAATCCGAGTTTGTCATCTGTCCACAGAATGTGATTTCGGATACACTAGCTGTCTGGTAAAAAAAAATTACTTGGTTTCAGGTATTTGACTAAGAGATGTCTTGCTGGGAAAAAAAGGTGGAAGTGGGATTTGAACCCATGTAGCTCCTGCACTTCGCTTCTAATTGGGAGCATGTGGCTCAACACGTTGAGCTAGCAGAGAAGACATGAACATAGGGTAAACTTTAGGTCTTTTGAGGCAAGGATAAAATGTACAATGTCAATGCGCAGTTGCCTCTACAATTTATATTTCAAATCCGAGTTTGTCATCTGTCCACAGAATGTGATTTTGGATACACTAGCTGTCTGGTAAAAAAAAATTACTTGGTTTCAGGTATTTGACTAAGAGATATCTTGCTGGGAAAAAAATGTGGAAGTGGGATTTGAACCCATGTAGCTCCTGCACTTCGCTTCTAATTGGGAGCATGTGGCTCAACACGTTGAGCTACCAGAGAAGACATGAACATAGGGTAAACTTTAGGTCTTTTGAGGCAAGGATAAAATGTACAATGTCAATGCGCAGTTGCCTCTACAATTTATATTTCAAATCCGAGTTTGTCATCTGTCCACAGAATGTGATTTTGGATACACTAGCTGTCTGGTAAAAAAAAATTACTTGGTTTCAGGTATTTGACTAAGAAATATCTTGCTGGGAAAAAAAAGTGGAAGTGGGATTTGAACCCATGTAGCTCCTGCACTTCGCTTCTAATTGGGAGCATGTGGCTCAACACGTTGAGCTACCAGAGAAGACATGAAGACAGGGTAAACTTTAGGTCTTTTGAGGCAAGGATAAAATGTACAATGTCAATGCGCAGTTGCCTCTACAATTTATATTTCAAATCCGAGTTTGTCATCTGTCCACAGAATGTGATTTCGGATACACTAGCTGTCTGGTAAAAAAGAAATTACTTGGTTTCAGGTATTTGACTAAGAGATATTTTGCTGGGAAAAAAAGGTGGAAGTGGGATTTGAACCCATGTAGCTCCTGAACTTTGCTTCTAATTGGAAGCATGTGGCTCAACACGTTGAGCTACCAGAGAAGACATGAGTGTGAGGTAAACTTTAGGTCTTTTGAGGCAAGGATAAAATGTACAATGTCAATGCGCAGTTGCCTCTACAATTTATATTTCAAATCCGAGTTTGTCATCTGTCCACAGAATGTGATTTCGGATACACTAGCTGTCTGGTAAAAAAAATTACTTGGTTTCAGGTATTTGACTAAGAGACATCTTGCTGGGAAAAAAAGGTGGAAGTGGGATTTGAACCCATGTAGCTCCTGCACTTCGCTTCTAATTGGGAGCATGTGGGTCAACACGTTGAGCTACCTGAGAAGATATGAACATAGGGTAAACTTTAGGTCTTTTGAGGCTAGGATAAAATGTACAATGTCAATGCGCAGTTGCCTCTACACTTTATATTTCAAATCCGAGTTTGTCATCTGTCCACAGAATGTGATTTCGGATACACTAGCTGTCTGGTAAAAAAAAATTACTTGGTTTCAGGTATTTGACTAAGAGATATTTTGCTGGGAAAAAAAGGTGGAAATGGGATTTGAACCCATGTAGCTCCTGAACTTTGCTTCTAATTGGAAGCATGTGGCTCAACACGTTGAGCTACCAGAGAAGACATGAGTGTGAGGTAAACTTTAGGTCTTTTGAGGCAAGGATAAAATGTACAATGTCAATGCGCAGTTGCCTCTACAATTTATATTTCAAATCCGAGTTTGTCATCTGTCCACAGAATGTGATTTCGGATACACTAGCTGTCTGGTAAAAAAAAATTACTTGGTTTCAGGTATTTGACTAAGAGATATCTTGCTGGGAAAAAAGGTGGAAGTGGGATTTGAACCCATGTAGCTCCTGCACTTCGCTTCTAATTGGGAGCATGTGGCTCAACACGTTGAGCTACCTGAGAAGATATGAACATAGGGTAAACTTTAGGTCTTTTGAGGCAAGGATAAAATGTACAATGTCAATGCGCAGTTGCCTCTACAATTTATATTTCAAATCCGAGTTTGTCATCTGTCCACAGAATGTGATTTTGGATACACTAGCTGTCTGGTAAAAAAAAATTACTTGGTTTCAGGTATTTGACTAAGAGATATCTTGCTGGGAAAAAAAGGTGGAAGTGGGATTTGAACCCATGTAGCTCCTGCACTTCCCTTCTAATTGGGAGCATGTGGCTCAACACGTTGAGCTACCAGAGAAGACATGAAGACAGGGTAAACTTTAGGTCTTTTGAGGCAAGGATAAAATGTACAATGTCAATGCGCAGTTGCCTCTACAATTTATATTTCAAATCCGAGTTTGTCATCTGTCCACAGAATGTGATTTCGGATACACTAGCTGTCTGGTAAAAAAGAAATTACTTGGTTTCAGGTATTTGACTAAGAGATATCTTGCTGGGAAAAAAAGGTGGAAGTGGGATTTGAACCCATGTAGCTCCTGCACTTAGCTTCTAATTGGGAGCATGTGGCTCAACACGTTGAGCTACCTGAGAAGATATGAACATAGGGTAAACTTTAGGTCTTTTGAGGCAAGGATAACATGTACAATGTCAATGCGCAGTTGCCTCTACAATTTATATTTCAAATCCGAGTTTGTCATCTGTCCACAGAATGTGATTTCGGATACACTAGCTGTCTGGTAAAAAAAAATTACTTGGTTTCAGGTATTTGACTAAGAGATATTTTGCTGGGAAAAAAAGGTGGAAATGGGATTTGAACCCATGTAGCTCCTGAACTTTGCTTCTAATTGGAAGCATGTGGCTCAACACGTTGAGCTACCAGAGAAGACATGAGTGTGAGGTAAACTTTAGGTCTTTTGAGGCAAGGATAAAATGTACAATGTCAATGCGCAGTTGCCTCTACAATTTATATTTCAAATCCGAGTTTGTCATCTGTCCACAGAATGTGATTTCGGATACACTAGCTGTCTGGTAAAAAAAAATTACTTGGTTTCAGGTATTTGACTAAGAGATGTCTTGCTGGGAAAAAAAGGTGGAAGTGGGATTTGAACCCATGTAGCTCCTGCACTTCGCTTCTAATTGGGAGCATGTGGCTCAACACGTTGAGCTAGCAGAGAAGACATGAACATAGGGTAAACTTTAGGTCTTTTGAGGCAAGGATAAAATGTACAATGTCAATGCGCAGTTGCCTCTACAATTTATATTTCAAATCCGAGTTTGTCATCTGTCCACAGAATGTGATTTTGGATACACTAGCTGTCTGGTAAAAAAAAATTACTTGGTTTCAGGTATTTGACTAAGAGATATCTTGCTGGGAAAAAAATGTGGAAGTGGGATTTGAACCCATGTAGCTCCTGCACTTCGCTTCTAATTGGGAGCATGTGGCTCAACACGTTGAGCTACCAGAGAAGACATGAACATAGGGTAAACTTTAGGTCTTTTGAGGCAAGGATAAAATGTACAATGTCAATGCGCAGTTGCCTCTACAATTTATATTTCAAATCCGAGTTTGTCATCTGTCCACAGAATGTGATTTTGGATACACTAGCTGTCTGGTAAAAAAAAATTACTTGGTTTCAGGTATTTGACTAAGAAATATCTTGCTGGGAAAAAAAAGTGGAAGTGGGATTTGAACCCATGTAGCTCCTGCACTTCGCTTCTAATTGGGAGCATGTGGCTCAACACGTTGAGCTACCAGAGAAGACATGAAGACAGGGTAAACTTTAGGTCTTTTGAGGCAAGGATAAAATGTACAATGTCAATGCGCAGTTGCCTCTACAATTTATATTTCAAATCCGAGTTTGTCATCTGTCCACAGAATGTGATTTCGGATACACTAGCTGTCTGGTAAAAAAGAAATTACTTGGTTTCAGGTATTTGACTAAGAGATATTTTGCTGGGAAAAAAAGGTGGAAGTGGGATTTGAACCCATGTAGCTCCTGAACTTTGCTTCTAATTGGAAGCATGTGGCTCAACACGTTGAGCTACCAGAGAAGACATGAGTGTGAGGTAAACTTTAGGTCTTTTGAGGCAAGGATAAAATGTACAATGTCAATGCGCAGTTGCCTCTACAATTTATATTTCAAATCCGAGTTTGTCATCTGTCCACAGAATGTGATTTCGGATACACTAGCTGTCTGGTAAAAAAAATTACTTGGTTTCAGGTATTTGACTAAGAGACATCTTGCTGGGAAAAAAAGGTGGAAGTGGGATTTGAACCCATGTAGCTCCTGCACTTCGCTTCTAATTGGGAGCATGTGGGTCAACACGTTGAGCTACCTGAGAAGATATGAACATAGGGTAAACTTTAGGTCTTTTGAGGCTAGGATAAAATGTACAATGTCAATGCGCAGTTGCCTCTACACTTTATATTTCAAATCCGAGTTTGTCATCTGTCCACAGAATGTGATTTCGGATACACTAGCTGTCTGGTAAAAAAAAATTACTTGGTTTCAGGTATTTGACTAAGAGATATCTTGCTGGGAAAAAAAGGTGGAAGTGGGATATGAACCCATGTAGCTCCTGCACTTCCCTTCTAATTGGGAGCATGTGGCTCAACACGTTGAGCTACCAGAGAAGACATGAACATAGGGTAAACTTTAGGTCTTTTGAGGCAAGGATAAAATGTACAATGTCAATGCGCAGTTGCCTCTACAATTTATATTTCAAATCCGAGTTTATCATCTGTCCACAGAATGTGATTTCGGATACACTAGCTGTCTGGTAAAAAAGAAATTACTTGGTTTCAGGTATTTGACTAAGAGATATTTTGCTGGGAAAAAAAGGTGGAAGTGGGATTTGAACCCATGTAGCTCCTGAACTTTGCTTCTAATTGGAAGCATGTGGCTCAACACGTTGAGCTACCAGAGAAGACATGAGTGTGAGGTAAACTTTAGGTCTTTTGAGGCAAGGATAAAATGTACAATGTCAATGCGCAGTTGCCTCTACAATTTATATTTCAAATCCGAGTTTGTCATCTGTCCACAGAATGTGATTTCGGATTCACTAGCTGTCTGGTAAAAAAAAATTACTTGCTTTCAGGTATTTGACTAAGAGATATCTTGCTGGGAAAAAAAGGTGTAAGTGGGATTTGAACCCATGTAGCTCCTGCACTTCCCTTCTTATTGGGAGCATGTGGCTCAACACGTTGAGCTACCAGAGAAGACATGAACATAGGGTAAACTTTAGGTCTTTTGAGGCAAGGATAAAATGTACAATGTCAATGCGCAGTTGCCTCTACAATTTATATTTCAAATCCGAGTTTGTCGTCTGTCCACAGAATGTGATTTCGGATACACTAGCTGTCTGGTAAAAAAAAATTACTTGGTTTCAGGTATTTGACTAAGAGATATCTTGCTGGGAAAAAAAGGTGGAAGTGGGATTTGAACCCATGTAGCTCCTGCACTTCCCTTCTAATTGGGAGCATGTGGCTCAACACATTGAGCTACCAGAGAAGACATGAACATAGGGTAAACTTTAGGTCTTTTGAGGCAAGGATAAAATGTACAATGTCAATGCGCAGTTGCCTCTAAAATTTATATTTCAAATCCGAGTTTGTCATCTGTCCACAGAATGTGATTTCGGATACACTAGCTGTCTGGTAAAAAAAAATTACTTGGTTTCAGGTATTTGACTAAGAGATGTCTTGCTGGGAAAAAAAGGTGGAAGTGGGATTTGAACCCATGTAGCTCCTGCACTTCGCTTCTAATTGGGAGCATGTGGCTCAACACGTTGAGCTACCTGAGAAGATATGAACATAGGGTAAACTTTAGGTCTTTTGAGGCAAGGATAAAATGTACAATGTCAATGCGCAGTTGCCTCTACAATTTATATTTCAAATCCGAGTTTGTCATCTGTCCACAGAATGTGATTTCGGATACACTAGCTGTCTGGTAAAAAAAAATTACTTGGTTTCAGGTATTTGACTAAGAGATATTTTGCTGGGAAAAAAAGGTGGAAGTGGGATTTGAACCCATGTAGCTCCTGAACTTTGCTTCTAATTGGAAGCATGTGGCTCAACACGTTGAGCTACCAGAGAAGACATGAGTGTGAGGTAAACTTTAGGTCTTTTGAGGCAAGGATAAAATGTACAATGTCAATGCGCAGTTGCCTCTACAATTTATATTTCAAATCCGAGTTTGTCATCTGTCCACAGAATGTGATTTCGGATACACTAGCTGTCTGGTAAAAAAAAATTACTTGGTTTCAGGTATTTGACTAAGAGATATCTTGCTGGGAAAAAAGGTGGAAGTGGGATTTGAACCCATGTAGCTCCTGCACTTCGCTTCTAATTGGGAGCATGTGGGTCAACACGTTGAGCTACCAGAGAAGACATGAAGACAGGGTAAACTTTAGGTCTTTTGAGGCAAGGATAAAATGTACAATGTCAATGCGCAGTTGCCTCTACAATTTATATTTCAAATCCGAGTTTGTCATCTGTCCACAGAATGTGATTTCGGATACACTAGCTGTCTGGTAAAAAAAAATTACTTGGTTTCAGGTATTTGACTAAGAAATATCTTGCTGGGAAAAAAAAGTGGAAGTGGGATTTGAACCCATGTAGCTCCTGCACTTCGCTTCTAATTGGGAGCATGTGGCTCAACACGTTGAGCTAGCAGAGAAGACATGAAGACAGGGTAAACTTTAGGTCTTTTGAGGCAAGGATAAAATGTACAATGTCAATGCGCAGTTGCCTCTACAATTTATATTTCAAATCCGAGTTTGTCATCTGTCCACAGAATGTGATTTCGGATACACTAGCTGTCTGGTAAAAAAAAATTACTTGGTTTCAGGTATTTGACTAAGAGATATTTTGCTGGGAAAAAAAGGTGGAAATGGGATTTGAACCCATGTAGCTCCTGAACTTTGCTTCTAATTGGAAGCATGTGGCTCAACACGTTGAGCTACCAGAGAAGACATGAGTGTGAGGTAAACTTTAGGTCTTTTGAGGCAAGGATAAAATGTACAATGTCAATGCGCAGTTGCCTCTACAATTTATATTTCAAATCCGAGTTTGTCATCTGTCCACAGAATGTGATTTCGGATACACTAGCTGTCTGGTAAAAAAAAATTACTTGGTTTCAGGTATTTGACTAAGAGATGTCTTGCTGGGAAAAAAAGGTGGAAGTGGGATTTGAACCCATGTAGCTCCTGCACTTCGCTTCTAATTGGGAGCATGTGGCTCAACACGTTGAGCTAGCAGAGAAGACATGAACATAGGGTAAACTTTAGGTCTTTTGAGGCAAGGATAAAATGTACAATGTCAATGCGCAGTTGCCTCTACAATTTATATTTCAAATCCGAGTTTGTCATCTGTCCACAGAATGTGATTTTGGATACACTAGCTGTCTGGTAAAAAAAATTACTTGGTTTCAGGTATTTGACTAAGAGATATCTTGCTGGGAAAAAAATGTGGAAGTGGGATTTGAACCCATGTAGCTCCTGCACTTCGTTTCTAATTGGGAGCATGTGGCTCAACACGTTGAGCTAGCAGAGAAGACATGAACATAGGGTAAACTTTAGGTCTTTTGAGGCAAGGATAAAATGTACAATGTCAATGCGCAGTTGCCTCTACAATTTATATTTCAAATCCGAGTTTGTCATCTGTCCACAGAATGTGATTTTGGATACACTAGCTGTCTGGTAAAAAAAATTACTTGGTTTCAGGTATTTGACTAAGAGATATCTTGCTGGGAAAAAAATGTGGAAGTGGGATTTGAACCCATGTAGCTCCTGCACTTCGCTTCTAATTGGGAGCATGTGGCTCAACACGTTGAGCTACCAGAGAAGACATGAACATAGGGTAAACTTTAGGTCTTTTGAGGCAAGGATAAAATGTACAATGTCAATGCGCAGTTGCCTCTACAATTTATATTTCAAATCCGAGTTTGTCATCTGTCCACAGAATGTGATTTTGGATACACTAGCTGTCTGGTAAAAAAAAATTACTTGGTTTCAGGTATTTGACTAAGAAATATCTTGCTGGGAAAAAAAAGTGGAAGTGGGATTTGAACCCATGTAGCTCCTGCACTTCGCTTCTAATTGGGAGCATGTGGCTCAACACGTTGAGCTACCAGAGAAGACATGAAGACAGGGTAAACTTTAGGTCTTTTGAGGCAAGGATAAAATGTACAATGTCAATGCGCAGTTGCCTCTACAATTTATATTTCAAATCCGAGTTTGTCATCTGTCCACAGAATGTGATTTCGGATACACTAGCTGTCTGGTAAAAAAGAAATTACTTGGTTTCAGGTATTTGACTAAGAGATATCTTGCTGGGAAAAAAGGTGGAAGTGGGATTTGAACCCATGTAGCTCCTGCACTTCGCTTCTAATTGGGAGCATGTGGCTCAACACGTTGAGCTACCTGAGAAGATATGAACATAGGGTAAACTTTAGGTCTTTTGAGGCAAGGATAAAATGTACAATGTCAATGCGCAGTTGCCTCTACAATTTATATTTCAAATCCGAGTTTGTCATCTGTCCACAGAATGTGATTTCGGATACACTAGCTGTCTGGTAAAAAAAAATTACTTGGTTTCAGGTATTTGACTAAGAGATATTTTGCTGGGAAAAAAAGGTGGAAGTGGGATTTGAACCCATGTAGCTCCTGAACTTTGCTTCTAATTGGAAGCATGTGGCTCAACACGTTGAGCTACCAGAGAAGACATGAGTGTGAGGTAAACTTTAGGTCTTTTGAGGCAAGGATAAAATGTACAATGTCAATGCGCAGTTGCCTCTACAATTTATATTTCAAATCCGAGTTTGTCATCTGTCCACAGAATGTGATTTCGGATACACTAGCTGTCTGGTAAAAAAAAATTACTTGGTTTCAGGTATTTGACTAAGAGATATCTTGCTGGGAAAAAAAGGTGGAAGTGGGATTTGAACCCATGTAGCTCCTGCACTTCGCTTCTAATTGGGAGCATGTGGCTCAACACGTGGAGCTACCAGAGAAGACATGAGCATAGGGTAAACTTTAGGTCTTTTGAGGCAAGGATAAAATGTACAATGTCAATGCGCAGTTGCCTCTACAATTTATATTTCAAATCCGAGTTTGTCATCTGTCCACAGAATGTGATTTTGGATACACTAGCTGTCTGGTAAAAAAAAATTACTTGGTTTCAGGTATTTGACTAAGAGATATCTTGCTGGGAAAAAAAGGTGCAAGTGGGATTTGAACCCATGTAGCTCCTGCACTTCGCTTCTAATTGGGAGCATGTGGCTCAACACGTTGAGCTACCTGAGAAGATATGAACATAGGGTAAACTTTAGGTCTTTTGAGGCAAGGATAAAATGTACAATGTCAATGCGCAGTTGCCTCTACAATTTATATTTCAAATCCGAGTTTGTCATCTGTCCACAGAATGTGATTTCGGATACACTAGCTGTCTGGTAAAAAAAAATTACTTGGTTTCAGGTATTTGACTAAGAGATATTTTGCTGGGAAAAAAAGGTGGAAGTGGGATTTGAACCCATGTAGCTCCTGAACTTTGCTTCTAATTGGGAGCATGTGGCTCAACACGTTGAGCTACCTGAGAAGATATGAACATAGGGTAAACTTTAGGTCTTTTGAGGCAAGGATAAAATGTACAATGTCAATGCGCAGTTGCCTCTACAATTTATATTTCAAATCCGAGTTTGTCATCTGTCCACAGAATGTGATTTCGGATACACTAGCTGTCTGGTAAAAAAAAATTACTTGGTTTCAGGTATTTGACTAAGAGATATTTTGCTGGGAAAAAAAGGTGGAAGTGGGATTTGAACCCATGTAGCTCCTGAACTTTGCTTCTAATTGGAAGCATGTGGCTCAACACGTTGAGCTACCAGAGAAGACATGAGTGTGAGGTAAACTTTAGGTCTTTTGAGGCAAGGATAAAATGTACAATGTCAATGCGCAGTTGCCTCTACAATTTATATTTCAAATCCGAGTTTGTCATCTGTCCACAGAATGTGATTTCGGATACACTAGCTGTCTGGTAAAAAAAAATTACTTGGTTTCAGGTATTTGACTAAGAGATATCTTGCTGGGAAAAAAAGGTGGAAGTGGGATTTGAACCCATGTAGCTCCTGCACTTCGCTTCTAATTGGGAGCATGTGGCTCAACACGTGGAGCTACCAGAGAAGACATGAGCATAGGGTAAACTTTAGGTCTTTTGAGGCAAGGATAAAATGTACAATGTCAATGCGCAGTTGCCTCTACAATTTATATTTCAAATCCGAGTTTGTCATCTGTCCACAGAATGTGATTTTGGATACACTAGCTGTCTGGTAAAAAAAAATTACTTGGTTTCAGGTATTTGACTAAGAGATATCTTGCTGGGAAAAAAAGGTGCAAGTGGGATTTGAACCCATGTAGCTCCTGCACTTCGCTTCTAATTGGGAGCATGTGGCTCAACACGTTGAGCTACCTGAGAAGATATGAACATAGGGTAAACTTTAGGTCTTTTGAGGCAAGGATAAAATGTACAATGTCAATGCGCAGTTGCCTCTACAATTTATATTTCAAATCCGAGTTTGTCATCTGTCCACAGAATGTGATTTCGGATACACTAGCTGTCTGGTAAAAAAAAATTACTTGGTTTCAGGTATTTGACTAAGAGATATTTTGCTGGGAAAAAAAGGTGGAAGTGGGATTTGAACCCATGTAGCTCCTGAACTTTGCTTCTAATTGGAAGCATGTGGCTCAACACATTGAGCTACCAGAGAAGACATGAGTGTGAGGTAAACTTTAGGTCTTTTGAGGCAAGGATAAAATGTACAATGTCAATGCGCAGTTGCCTCTACAATTTATATTTCAAATCCGAGTTTGTCATCTGTCCACAGAATGTGATTTCGGATACACTAGCTGTCTGGTAAAAAAAAATTACTTGGTTTCAGGTATTTGACTAAGAGATATCTTGCTGGGAAAAAAAGGTGGAAGTGGGATTTGAACCCATGTAGCTCCTGCACTTCGCTTCTAATTGGGAGCATGTGGCTCAACACGTTGAGCTACCTGAGAAGATATGAACATAGGGTAAACTTTAGGTCTTTTGAGGCAAGGATAAAATGTACAATGTCAATGCGCAGTTGCCTCTACAATTTATATTTCAAATCCGAGTTTGTCATCTGTCCACAGAATGTGATTTCGGATACACTAGCTGTCTGGTAAAAAAAAATTACTTGGTTTCAGGTATTTGACTAAGAGATATTTTGCTGGGAAAAAAGGTGGAAGTGGGATTTGAACCCATGTAGCTCCTGAACTTTGCTTCTAATTGGAAGCATGTGGCTCAACACGTTGAGCTACCAGAGAAGACATGAGTGTGAGGTAAACTTTAGGTCTTTTGAGGCAAGGATAAAATGTACAATGTCAATGCGCAGTTGCCTCTACAATTTATATTTCAAATCCGAGTTTGTCATCTGTCCACAGAATGTGATTTCGGATACACTAGCTGTCTGGTAAAAAAAAATTACTTGGTTTCAGGTATTTGACTAAGAGATATCTTGCTGGGAAAAAAAGGTGGAAGTGGGATTTGAACCCATGTAGCTCCTGCACTTCGCTTCTAATTGGGAGCATGTGGCTCAACACGTGGAGCTACCAGAGAAGACATGAGCATAGGGTAAACTTTAGGTCTTTTGAGGCAAGGATAAAATGTACAATGTCAATGCGCAGTTGCCTCTACAATTTATATTTCAAATCCGAGTTTGTCATCTGTCCACAGAATGTGATTTTGGATACACTAGCTGTCTGGTAAAAAAAAATTACTTGGTTTCAGGTATTTGACTAAGAGATATCTTGCTGGGAAAAAAAGGTGCAAGTGGGATTTGAACCCATGTAGCTCCTGCACTTCGCTTCTAATTGGGAGCATGTGGCTCAACACGTTGAGCTACCTGAGAAGATATGAACATAGGGTAAACTTTAGGTCTTTTGAGGCAAGGATAAAATGTACAATGTCAATGCGCAGTTGCCTCTACAATTTATATTTCAAATCCGAGTTTGTCATCTGTCCACAGAATGTGATTTCGGATACACTAGCTGTCTGGTAAAAAAAAATTACTTGGTTTCAGGTATTTGACTAAGAGATATTTTGCTGGGAAAAAAAGGTGGAAGTGGGATTTGAACCCATGTAGCTCCTGAACTTTGCTTCTAATTGGGAGCATGTGGCTCAACACGTTGAGCTACCTGAGAAGATATGAACATAGGGTAAACTTTAGGTCTTTTGAGGCAAGGATAAAATGTACAATGTCAATGCGCAGTTGCCTCTACAATTTATATTTCAAATCCGAGTTTGTCATCTGTCCACAGAATGTGATTTCGGATACACTAGCTGTCTGGTAAAAAAAAATTACTTGGTTTCAGGTATTTGACTAAGAGATATTTTGCTGGGAAAAAAAGGTGGAAGTGGGATTTGAACCCATGTAGCTCCTGAACTTTGCTTCTAATTGGAAGCATGTGGCTCAACACGTTGAGCTACCAGAGAAGACATGAGTGTGAGGTAAACTTTAGGTCTTTTGAGGCAAGGATAAAATGTACAATGTCAATGCGCAGTTGCCTCTACAATTTATATTTCAAATCCGAGTTTGTCATCTGTCCACAGAATGTGATTTCGGATACACTAGCTGTCTGGTAAAAAAAAATTACTTGGTTTCAGGTATTTGACTAAGAGATATCTTGCTGGGAAAAAAAGGTGGAAGTGGGATTTGAACCCATGTAGCTCCTGCACTTCGCTTCTAATTGGGAGCATGTGGCTCAACACGTGGAGCTACCAGAGAAGACATGAGCATAGGGTAAACTTTAGGTCTTTTGAGGCAAGGATAAAATGTACAATGTCAATGCGCAGTTGCCTCTACAATTTATATTTCAAATCCGAGTTTGTCATCTGTCCACAGAATGTGATTTTGGATACACTAGCTGTCTGGTAAAAAAAAATTACTTGGTTTCAGGTATTTGACTAAGAGATATCTTGCTGGGAAAAAAAGGTGCAAGTGGGATTTGAACCCATGTAGCTCCTGCACTTCGCTTCTAATTGGGAGCATGTGGCTCAACACGTTGAGCTACCTGAGAAGATATGAACATAGGGTAAACTTTAGGTCTTTTGAGGCAAGGATAAAATGTACAATGTCAATGCGCAGTTGCCTCTACAATTTATATTTCAAATCCGAGTTTGTCATCTGTCCACAGAATGTGATTTCGGATACACTAGCTGTCTGGTAAAAAAAAATTACTTGGTTTCAGGTATTTGACTAAGAGATATTTTGCTGGGAAAAAAAGGTGGAAGTGGGATTTGAACCCATGTAGCTCCTGAACTTTGCTTCTAATTGGAAGCATGTGGCTCAACACATTGAGCTACCAGAGAAGACATGAGTGTGAGGTAAACTTTAGGTCTTTTGAGGCAAGGATAAAATGTACAATGTCAATGCGCAGTTGCCTCTACAATTTATATTTCAAATCCGAGTTTGTCATCTGTCCACAGAATGTGATTTCGGATACACTAGCTGTCTGGTAAAAAAAAATTACTTGGTTTCAGGTATTTGACTAAGAGATATCTTGCTGGGAAAAAAAGGTGGAAGTGGGATTTGAACCCATGTAGCTCCTGCACTTCGCTTCTAATTGGGAGCATGTGGCTCAACACGTTGAGCTACCTGAGAAGATATGAACATAGGGTAAACTTTAGGTCTTTTGAGGCAAGGATAAAATGTACAATGTCAATGCGCAGTTGCCTCTACAATTTATATTTCAAATCCGAGTTTGTCATCTGTCCACAGAATGTGATTTCGGATACACTAGCTGTCTGGTAAAAAAAAATTACTTGGTTTCAGGTATTTGACTAAGAGATATCTTGCTGGGAAAAAAGGTGGAAGTGGGATTTGAACCCATGTAGCTCCTGCACTTCGCTTCTAATTGGGAGCATGTGGCTCAACACGTTGAGCTACCTGAGAAGATATGAACATAGGGTAAACTTTAGGTCTTTTGAGGCAAGGATAAAATGTACAATGTCAATGCGCAGTTGCCTCTACAATTTATATTTCAAATCCGAGTTTGTCATCTGTCCACAGAATGTGATTTTGGATACACTAGCTGTCTGGTAAAAAAAAATTACTTGGTTTCAGGTATTTGACTAAGAGATATCTTGCTGGGAAAAAAAGGTGGAAGTGGGATTTGAACCCATGTAGCTCCTGCACTTCCCTTCTAATTGGGAGCATGTGGCTCAACACGTTGAGCTACCAGAGAAGACATGAAGACAGGGTAAACTTTAGGTCTTTTGAGGCAAGGATAAAATGTACAATGTCAATGCGCAGTTGCCTCTACAATTTATATTTCAAATCCGAGTTTGTCATCTGTCCACAGAATGTGATTTCGGATACACTAGCTGTCTGGTAAAAAAGAAATTACTTGGTTTCAGGTATTTGACTAAGAGATATCTTGCTGGGAAAAAAAGGTGGAAGTGGGATTTGAACCCATGTAGCTCCTGCACTTAGCTTCTAATTGGGACCATGTGGCTCAACACGTTGAGCTACCTGAGAAGATATGAACATAGGGTAAACTTTAGGTCTTTTGAGGCAAGGATAACATGTACAATGTCAATGCGCAGTTGCCTCTACAATTTATATTTCAAATCCGAGTTTGTCATCTGTCCACAGAATGTGATTTCGGATACACTAGCTGTCTGGTAAAAAAAAATTACTTGGTTTCAGGTATTTGACTAAGAGATATTTTGCTGGGAAAAAAAGGTGGAAATGGGATTTGAACCCATGTGGCTCCTGAACTTTGCTTCTAATTGGAAGCATGTGGCTCAACACGTTGAGCTACCAGAGAAGACATGAGTGTGAGGTAAACTTTAGGTCTTTTGAGGCAAGGATAAAATGTACAATGTCAATGCGCAGTTGCCTCTACAATTTATATTTCAAATCCGAGTTTGTCATCTGTCCACAGAATGTGATTTTGGATACACTAGCTGTCTGGTAAAAAAAAATTACTTGGTTTCAGGTATTTGACTAAGAGATATCTTGCTGGGAAAAAAAGGTGCAAGTGGGATTTGAACCCATGTAGCTCCTGCACTTCGCTTCTAATTGGGAGCATGTGGCTCAACACGTTGAGCTACCTGAGAAGATATGAACATAGGGTAAACTTTAGGTCTTTTGAGGCAAGGATAAAATGTACAATGTCAATGCGCAGTTGCCTCTACAATTTATATTTCAAATCCGAGTTTGTCATCTGTCCACAGAATGTGATTTCGGATACACTAGCTGTCTGGTAAAAAAAAATTACTTGGTTTCAGGTATTTGACTAAGAGATATTTTGCTGGGAAAAAAAGGTGGAAGTGGGATTTGAACCCATGTAGCTCCTGAACTTTGCTTCTAATTGGAAGCATGTGGCTCAACACATTGAGCTACCAGAGAAGACATGAGTGTGAGGTAAACTTTAGGTCTTTTGAGGCAAGGATAAAATGTACAATGTCAATGCGCAGTTGCCTCTACAATTTATATTTCAAATCCGAGTTTGTCATCTGTCCACAGAATGTGATTTCGGATACACTAGCTGTCTGGTAAAAAAAAATTACTTGGTTTCAGGTATTTGACTAAGAGATATCTTGCTGGGAAAAAAGGTGGAAGTGGGATTTGAACCCATGTAGCTCCTGCACTTCGCTTCTAATTGGGAGCATGTGGCTCAACACGTTGAGCTACCTGAGAAGATATGAACATAGGGTAAACTTTAGGTCTTTTGAGGCAAGGATAAAATGTACAATGTCAATGCGCAGTTGCCTCTACAATTTATATTTCAAATCCGAGTTTGTCATCTGTCCACAGAATGTGATTTTGGATACACTAGCTGTCTGGTAAAAAAAAATTACTTGGTTTCAGGTATTTGACTAAGAGATATTTTGCTGGGAAAAAAAGGTGGAAATGGGATTTGAACCCATGTGGCTCCTGAACTTTGCTTCTAATTGGAAGCATGTGGCTCAACACGTTGAGCTACCAGAGAAGACATGAGTGTGAGGTAAACTTTAGGTCTTTTGAGGCAAGGATAAAATGTACAATGTCAATGCGCAGTTGCCTCTACAATTTATATTTCAAATCCGAGTTTGTCATCTGTCCACAGAATGTGATTTCGGATACACTAGCTGTCTGGTAAAAAAAAATTACTTGGTTTCAGGATTTGACTAAGAGATGTCTTGCTGGGAAAAAAAGGTGGAAGTGGGATTTGAACCCATGTAGCTCCTGCACTTCGCTTCTAATTGGGAGCATGTGGCTCAACACGTTGAGCTAGCAGAGAAGACATGAACATAGGGTAAACTTTAGGTCTTTTGAGGCAAGGATAAAATGTACAATGTCAATGCGCAGTTGCCTCTACAATTTATATTTCAAATCCGAGTTTGTCATCTGTCCACAGAATGTGATTTCGGATACACTAGCTGTCTGGTAAAAAAAAATTACTTGGTTTCAGGTATTTGACTAAGAGATATCTTGCTGGGAAAAAAAGGTGGAAGTGGGATTTGAACCCATGTAGCTCCTGCACTTCGCTTCTAATTGGGAGCATGTGGCTCAACACGTGGAGCTACCAGAGAAGACATGAGCATAGGGTAAACTTTAGGTCTTTTGAGGCAAGGATAAAATGTACAATGTCAATGCGCAGTTGCCTCTACAATTTATATTTCAAATCCAAGTTTGTCATCTGTCCACAGAATGTGATTTTGGATACACTAGCTGTCTGGTAAAAAAAAATTACTTGGTTTCAGGTATTTGACTAAGAGATATCTTGCTGGGAAAAAAAGGTGCAAGTGGGATTTGAACCCATGTAGCTCCTGCACTTCGCTTCTAATTGGGAGCATGTGGCTCAACACGTTGAGCTACCTGAGAAGATATGAACATAGGGTAAACTTTAGGTCTTTTGAGGCAAGGATAAAATGTACAATGTCAATGCGCAGTTGCCTCTACAATTTATATTTCAAATCCGAGTTTGTCATCTGTCCACAGAATGTGATTTCGGATACACTAGCTGTCTGGTAAAAAAAAATTACTTGGTTTCAGGTATTTGACTAAGAGATATTTTGCTGGGAAAAAAAGGTGGAAGTGGGATTTGAACCCATGTAGCTCCTGAACTTTGCTTCTAATTGGAAGCATGTGGCTCAACACATTGAGCTACCAGAGAAGACATGAGTGTGAGGTAAACTTTAGGTCTTTTGAGGCAAGGATAAAATGTACAATGTCAATGCGCAGTTGCCTCTACAATTTATATTTCAAATCCGAGTTTGTCATCTGTCCACAGAATGTGATTTCGGATACACTAGCTGTCTGGTAAAAAAAAATTACTTGGTTTCAGGTATTTGACTAAGAGATATCTTGCTGGGAAAAAAAGGTGGAAGTGGGATTTGAACCCATGTAGCTCCTGCACTTCCCTTCTAATTGGGAGCATGTGGCTCAACACGTTGAGCTACCTGAGAAGATATGAACATAGGGTAAACTTTAGGTCTTTTGAGGCAAGGATAAAATGTACAATGTCAATGCGCAGTTGCCTCTACAATTTATATTTCAAATCCGAGTTTGTCATCTGTCCACAGAATGTGATTTCGGATACACTAGCTGTCTGGTAAAAAAAAATTACTTGGTTTCAGGTATTTGACTAAGAGATATCTTGCTGCGAAAAAAGGTGGAAGTGGGATTTGAACCCATGTAGCTCCTGCACTTCGCTTCTAATTGGGAGCATGTGGCTCAACACGTTGAGCTACCTGAGAAGATATGAACATAGGGTAAACTTTAGGTCTTTTGAGGCAAGGATAAAATGTACAATGTCAATGCGCAGTTGCCTCTACAATTTATATTTCAAATCCGAGTTTGTCATCTGTCCACAGAATGTGATTTTGGATACACTAGCTGTCTGGTAAAAAAAAATTACTTGGTTTCAGGTATTTGACTAAGAGATATTTTGCTGGGAAAAAAAGGTGGAAATGGGATTTGAACCCATGTGGCTCCTGAACTTTGCTTCTAATTGGAAGCATGTGGCTCAACACGTTGAGCTACCAGAGAAGACATGAGTGTGAGGTAAACTTTAGGTCTTTTGAGGCAAGGATAAAATGTACAATGTCAATGCGCAGTTGCCTCTACAATTTATATTTCAAATCCGAGTTTGTCATCTGTCCACAGAATGTGATTTCGGATACACTAGCTGTCTGGTAAAAAAAAATTACTTGGTTTCAGGTATTTGACTAAGAGATGTCTTGCTGGGAAAAAAAGGTGGAAGTGGGATTTGAACCCATGTAGCTCCTGCACTTCGCTTCTAATTGGGAGCATGTGGCTCAACACGTTGAGCTAGCAGAGAAGACATGAACATAGGGTAAACTTTAGGTCTTTTGAGGCAAGGATAAAATGTACAATGTCAATGCGCAGTTGCCTCTACAATTTATATTTCAAATCCGAGTTTGTCATCTGTCCACAGAATGTGATTTTGGATACACTAGCTGTCTGGTAAAAAAAAATTACTTGGTTTCAGGTATTTGACTAAGAGATATCTTGCTGGGAAAAAAATGTGGAAGTGGGATTTGAACCCATGTAGCTCCTGCACTTCGCTTCTAATTGGGAGCATGTGGCTCAACACGTTGAGCTACCAGAGAAGACATGAACATAGGGTAAACTTTAGGTCTTTTGAGGCAAGGATAAAATGTACAATGTCAATGCGCAGTTGCCTCTACAATTTATATTTCAAATCCGAGTTTGTCATCTGTCCACAGAATGTGATTTTGGATACACTAGCTGTCTGGTAAAAAAAAATTACTTGGTTTCAGGTATTTGACTAAGAAATATCTTGCTGGGAAAAAAAAGTGGAAGTGGGATTTGAACCCATGTAGCTCCTGCACTTCGCTTCTAATTGGGAGCATGTGGCTCAACACGTTGAGCTACCAGAGAAGACATGAAGACAGGGTAAACTTTAGGTCTTTTGAGGCAAGGATAAAATGTACAATGTCAATGCGCAGTTGCCTCTACAATTTATATTTCAAATCCGAGTTTGTCATCTGTCCACAGAATGTGATTTCGGATACACTAGCTGTCTGGTAAAAAAGAAATTACTTGGTTTCAGGTATTTGACTAAGAGATATCTTGCTGGGAAAAAAGGTGGAAGTGGGATTTGAACCCATGTAGCTCCTGCACTTCGCTTCTAATTGGGAGCATGTGGCTCAACACGTTGAGCTACCTGAGAAGATATGAACATAGGGTAAACTTTAGGTCTTTTGAGGCAAGGATAAAATGTACAATGTCAATGCGCAGTTGCCTCTACAATTTATATTTCAAATCCGAGTTTGTCATCTGTCCACAGAATGTGATTTCGGACACACTAGCTGTCTGGTAAAAAAAATTACTTGGTTTCAGGTATTTGACTAAGAGATATTTTGCTGGGAAAAAAAGGTGGAAGTGGGATTTGAACCCATGTAGCTCCTGAACTTTGCTTCTAATTGGAAGCATGTGGCTCAACACGTTGAGCTACCAGAGAAGACATGAGTGTGAGGTAAACTTTAGGTCTTTTGAGGCAAGGATAAAATGTACAATGTCAATGCGCAGTTGCCTCTACAATTTATATTTCAAATCCGAGTTTGTCATCTGTCCACAGAATGTGATTTCGGATACACTAGCTGTCTGGTAAAAAAAAATTACTTGGTTTCAGGTATTTGACTAAGAGATATCTTGCTGGGAAAAAAAGGTGGAAGTGGGATTTGAACCCATGTAGCTCCTGCACTTCGCTTCTAATTGGGAGCATGTGGCTCAACACGTGGAGCTACCAGAGAAGACATGAGCATAGGGTAAACTTTAGGTCTTTTGAGGCAAGGATAAAATGTACAATGTCAATGCGCAGTTGCCTCTACAATTTATATTTCAAATCCGAGTTTGTCATCTGTCCACAGAATGTGATTTTGGATACACTAGCTGTCTGGTAAAAAAAAATTACTTGGTTTCAGGTATTTGACTAAGAGATATCTTGCTGGGAAAAAAAGGTGGAAGTGGGATTTGAACCCATGTAGCTCCTGCACTTCGCTTCTAATTGGGAGCATGTGGCTCAACACGTTGAGCTACCTGAGAAGATATGAACTGAGGGTAAACTTTAGGTCTTTTGAGGCAAGGATAAAATGTACAATGTCAATGCGCAGTTGCCTCTACAATTTATATTTCAAATCCGAGTTTGTCATCTGTCCACAGAATGTGATTTCGGATACACTAGCTGTCTGGTAAAAAAAAATTACTTGGTTTCAGGTATTTGACTAAGAGATATTTTGCTGGGAAAAAAAGGTGGAAGTGGGATTTGAACCCATGTAGCTCCTGAACTTTGCTTCTAATTGGAAGCATGTGGCTCAACACATTGAGCTACCAGAGAAGACATGAGTGTGAGGTAAACTTTAGGTCTTTTGAGGCAAGGATAAAATGTACAATGTCAATGCGCAGTTGCCTCTACAATTTATATTTCAAATCCGAGTTTGTCATCTGTCCACAGAATGTGATTTCGGATACACTAGCTGTCTGGTAAAAAAAAATTACTTGGTTTCAGGTATTTGACTAAGAGATATCTTGCTGGGAAAAAAAGGTGGAAGTGGGATTTGAACCCATGTAGCTCCTGCACTTTGCTTCTAATTGGGAGCATGTGGCTCAACACGTTGAGCTACCTGAGAAGATATGAACATAGGGTAAACTTTAGGTCTTTTGAGGCAAGGATAAAATGTACAATGTCAATGCGCAGTTGCCTCTACAATTTATATTTCAAATCCGAGTTTGTCATCTGTCCACAGAATGTGATTTCGGATACACTAGCTGTCTGGTAAAAAAAAATTACTTGGTTTCAGGTATTTGACTAAGAGATATCTTGCTGGGAAAAAAGGTGGAAGTGGGATTTGAACCCATGTAGCTCCTGCACTTCGCTTCTAATTGGGAGCATGTGGCTCAACACGTTGAGCTACCTGAGAAGATATGAACATAGGGTAAACTTTAGGTCTTTTGAGGCAAGGATAAAATGTACAATGTCAATGCGCAGTTGCCTCTACAATTTATATTTCAAACACGAGTTTGTCATCTGTCCACAGAATGTGATTTTGGATACACTAGCTGTCTGGTAAAAAAAAATTACTTGGTTTCAGGTATTTGACTAAGAGATATCTTGCTGGGAAAAAAAGGTGGAAGTGGGATTTGAACCCATGTAGCTCCTGCACTTCCCTTCTAATTGGGAGCATGTGGCTCAACACGTTGAGCTACCAGAGAAGACATGAAGACAGGGTAAACTTTAGGTCTTTTGAGGCAAGGATAAAATGTACAATGTCAATGGGCAGTTGCCTCTACAATTTATATTTCAAATCCGAGTTTGTCATCTGTCCACAGAATGTGATTTCGGATACACTAGCTGTCTGGTAAAAAAGAAATTACTTGGTTTCAGGTATTTGACTAAGAGATATCTTGCTGGGAAAAAAAGGTGGAAGTGGGATTTGAACCCATGTAGCTCCTGCACTTAGCTTCTAATTGGAAGCATGTGGCTCAACACGTTGAGCTACCAGAGAAGACATGAGTGTGAGGTAAACTTTAGGTCTTTTGAGGCAAGGATAAAATGTACAATGTCAATGCGCAGTTGCCTCTACAATTTATATTTCAAATCCGAGTTTGTCATCTGTCCACAGAATGTGATTTCGGATACACTAGCTGTCTGGTAAAAAAAAATTACTTGGTTTCAGGTATTTGACTAAGAGATGTCTTGCTGGGAAAAAAAGGTGGAAGTGGGATTTGAACCCATGTAGCTCCTGCACTTCGCTTCTAATTGGGAGCATGTGGCTCAACACGTTGAGCTAGCAGAGAAGACATGAACATAGGGTAAACTTTAGGTCTTTTGAGGCAAGGATAAAATGTACAATGTCAATGCGCAGTTGCCTCTACAATTTATATTTCAAATCCGAGTTTGTCATCTGTCCACAGAATGTGATTTTGGATACACTAGCTGTCTGGTAAAAAAAAATTACTTGGTTTCAGGTATTTGACTAAGAGATATCTTGCTGGGAAAAAAATGTGGAAGTGGGATTTGAACCCATGTAGCTCCTGCACTTCGCTTCTAATTGGGAGCATGTGGCTCAACACGTTGAGCTACCAGAGAAGACATGAACATAGGGTAAACTTTAGGTCTTTTGAGGCAAGGATAAAATGTACAATGTCAATGCGCAGTTGCCTCTACAATTTATATTTCAAATCCGAGTTTGTCATCTGTCCACAGAATGTGATTTTGGATACACTAGCTGTCTGGTAAAAAAAAATTACTTGGTTTCAGGTATTTGACTAAGAAATATCTTGCTGGGAAAAAAAAGTGGAAGTGGGATTTGAACCCATGTAGCTCCTGCACTTCGCTTCTAATTGGGAGCATGTGGCTCAACACGTTGAGCTACCAGAGAAGACATGAAGACAGGGTAAACTTTAGGTCTTTTGAGGCAAGGATAAAATGTACAATGTCAATGCGCAGTTGCCTCTACAATTTATATTTCAAATCCGAGTTTGTCATCTGTCCACAGAATGTGATTTCGGATACACTAGCTGTCTGGTAAAAAAGAAATTACTTGGTTTCAGGTATTTGACTAAGAGATATTTTGCTGGGAAAAAAAGGTGGAAGTGGGATTTGAACCCATGTAGCTCCTGAACTTTGCTTCTAATTGGAAGCATGTGGCTCAACACGTTGAGCTACCAGAGAAGACATGAGTGTGAGGTAAACTTTAGGTCTTTTGAGGCAAGGATAAAATGTACAATGTCAATGCGCAGTTGCCTCTACAATTTATATTTCAAATCCGAGTTTGTCATCTGTCCACAGAATGTGATTTCGGATTCACTAGCTGTCTGGTAAAAAAAAATTACTTGCTTTCAGGTATTTGACTAAGAGATATCTTGCTGGGAAAAAAAGGTGTAAGTGGGATTTGAACCCATGTAGCTCCTGCACTTCCCTTCTTATTGGGAGCATGTGGCTCAACACGTTGAGCTACCAGAGAAGACATGAACATAGGGTAAACTTTAGGTCTTTTGAGGCAAGGATAAAATGTACAATGTCAATGCGCAGTTGCCTCTACAATTTATATTTCAAATCCGAGTTTGTCGTCTGTCCACAGAATGTGATTTCGGATACACTAGCTGTCTGGTAAAAAAAAATTACTTGGTTTCAGGTATTTGACTAAGAGATATCTTGCTGGGAAAAAAAGGTGGAAGTGGGATTTGAACCCATGTAGCTCCTGCACTTCCCTTCTAATTGGGAGCATGTGGCTCAACACATTGAGCTACCAGAGAAGACATGAACATAGGGTAAACTTTAGGTCTTTTGAGGCAAGGATAAAATGTACAATGTCAATGCGCAGTTGCCTCTAAAATTTATATTTCAAATCCGAGTTTGTCATCTGTCCACAGAATGTGATTTCGGATACACTAGCTGTCTGGTAAAAAAAAATTACTTGGTTTCAGGTATTTGACTAAGAGATGTCTTGCTGGGAAAAAAAGGTGGAAGTGGGATTTGAACCCATGTAGCTCCTGCACTTCGCTTCTAATTGGGAGCATGTGGCTCAACACGTTGAGCTACCTGAGAAGATATGAACATAGGGTAAACTTTAGGTCTTTTGAGGCAAGGATAAAATGTACAATGTCAATGCGCAGTTGCCTCTACAATTTATATTTCAAATCCGAGTTTGTCATCTGTCCACAGAATGTGATTTCGGATACACTAGCTGTCTGGTAAAAAAAAATTACTTGGTTTCAGGTATTTGACTAAGAGATATTTTGCTGGGAAAAAAAGGTGGAAATGGGATTTGAACCCATGTAGCTCCTGAACTTTGCTTCTAATTGGAAGCATGTGGCTCAACACGTTGAGCTACCAGAGAAGACATGAGTGTGAGGTAAACTTTAGGTCTTTTGAGGCAAGGATAAAATGTACAATGTCAATGCGCAGTTGCCTCTACAATTTATATTTCAAATCCGAGTTTGTCATCTGTCCACAGAATGTGATTTCGGATACACTAGCTGTCTGGTAAAAAAAAATTACTTGGTTTCAGGTATTTGACTAAGAGATATCTTGCTGGGAAAAAAGGTGGAAGTGGGATTTGAACCCATGTAGCTCCTGCACTTCGCTTCTAATTGGGAGCATGTGGCTCAACACGTTGAGCTACCTGAGAAGATATGAACATAGGGTAAACTTTAGGTCTTTTGAGGCAAGGATAAAATGTACAATGTCAATGCGCAGTTGCCTCTACAATTTATATTTCAAATCCGAGTTTGTCATCTGTCCACAGAATGTGATTTTGGATACACTAGCTGTCTGGTAAAAAAAAATTACTTGGTTTCAGGTATTTGACTAAGAGATATCTTGCTGGGAAAAAAAGGTGGAAGTGGGATTTGAACCCATGTAGCTCCTGCACTTCCCTTCTAATTGGGAGCATGTGGCTCAACACGTTGAGCTACCAGAGAAGACATGAAGACAGGGTAAACTTTAGGTCTTTTGAGGCAAGGATAAAATGTACAATGTCAATGCGCAGTTGCCTCTACAATTTATATTTCAAATCCGAGTTTGTCATCTGTCCACAGAATGTGATTTCGGATACACTAGCTGTCTGGTAAAAAAGAAATTACTTGGTTTCAGGTATTTGACTAAGAGATATCTTGCTGGGAAAAAAAGGTGGAAGTGGGATTTGAACCCATGTAGCTCCTGCACTTAGCTTCTAATTGGGAGCATGTGGCTCAACACGTTGAGCTACCTGAGAAGATATGAACATAGGGTAAACTTTAGGTCTTTTGAGGCAAGGATAACATGTACAATGTCAATGCGCAGTTGCCTCTACAATTTATATTTCAAATCCGAGTTTGTCATCTGTCCACAGAATGTGATTTCGGATACACTAGCTGTCTGGTAAAAAAAAATTACTTGGTTTCAGGTATTTGACTAAGAGATATTTTGCTGGGAAAAAAAGGTGGAAATGGGATTTGAACCCATGTAGCTCCTGAACTTTGCTTCTAATTGGAAGCATGTGGCTCAACACGTTGAGCTACCAGAGAAGACATGAGTGTGAGGTAAACTTTAGGTCTTTTGAGGCAAGGATAAAATGTACAATGTCAATGCGCAGTTGCCTCTACAATTTATATTTCAAATCCGAGTTTGTCATCTGTCCACAGAATGTGATTTCGGATACACTAGCTGTCTGGTAAAAAAAAATTACTTGGTTTCAGGTATTTGACTAAGAGATGTCTTGCTGGGAAAAAAAGGTGGAAGTGGGATTTGAACCCATGTAGCTCCTGCACTTCGCTTCTAATTGGGAGCATGTGGCTCAACACGTTGAGCTAGCAGAGAAGACATGAACATAGGGTAAACTTTAGGTCTTTTGAGGCAAGGATAAAATGTACAATGTCAATGCGCAGTTGCCTCTACAATTTATATTTCAAATCCGAGTTTGTCATCTGTCCACAGAATGTGATTTTGGATACACTAGCTGTCTGGTAAAAAAAAATTACTTGGTTTCAGGTATTTGACTAAGAGATATCTTGCTGGGAAAAAAATGTGGAAGTGGGATTTGAACCCATGTAGCTCCTGCACTTCGCTTCTAATTGGGAGCATGTGGCTCAACACGTTGAGCTACCAGAGAAGACATGAACATAGGGTAAACTTTAGGTCTTTTGAGGCAAGGATAAAATGTACAATGTCAATGCGCAGTTGCCTCTACAATTTATATTTCAAATCCGAGTTTGTCATCTGTCCACAGAATGTGATTTTGGATACACTAGCTGTCTGGTAAAAAAAAATTACTTGGTTTCAGGTATTTGACTAAGAAATATCTTGCTGGGAAAAAAAAGTGGAAGTGGGATTTGAACCCATGTAGCTCCTGCACTTCGCTTCTAATTGGGAGCATGTGGCTCAACACGTTGAGCTACCAGAGAAGACATGAAGACAGGGTAAACTTTAGGTCTTTTGAGGCAAGGATAAAATGTACAATGTCAATGCGCAGTTGCCTCTACAATTTATATTTCAAATCCGAGTTTGTCATCTGTCCACAGAATGTGATTTCGGATACACTAGCTGTCTGGTAAAAAAGAAATTACTTGGTTTCAGGTATTTGACTAAGAGATATTTTGCTGGGAAAAAAAGGTGGAAGTGGGATTTGAACCCATGTAGCTCCTGAACTTTGCTTCTAATTGGAAGCATGTGGCTCAACACGTTGAGCTACCAGAGAAGACATGAGTGTGAGGTAAACTTTAGGTCTTTTGAGGCAAGGATAAAATGTACAATGTCAATGCGCAGTTGCCTCTACAATTTATATTTCAAATCCGAGTTTGTCATCTGTCCACAGAATGTGATTTCGGATACACTAGCTGTCTGGTAAAAAAAATTACTTGGTTTCAGGTATTTGACTAAGAGACATCTTGCTGGGAAAAAAAGGTGGAAGTGGGATTTGAACCCATGTAGCTCCTGCACTTCGCTTCTAATTGGGAGCATGTGGGTCAACACGTTGAGCTACCTGAGAAGATATGAACATAGGGTAAACTTTAGGTCTTTTGAGGCTAGGATAAAATGTACAATGTCAATGCGCAGTTGCCTCTACACTTTATATTTCAAATCCGAGTTTGTCATCTGTCCACAGAATGTGATTTCGGATACACTAGCTGTCTGGTAAAAAAAAATTACTTGGTTTCAGGTATTTGACTAAGAGATATCTTGCTGGGAAAAAAAGGTGGAAGTGGGATATGAACCCATGTAGCTCCTGCACTTCCCTTCTAATTGGGAGCATGTGGCTCAACACGTTGAGCTACCAGAGAAGACATGAACATAGGGTAAACTTTAGGTCTTTTGAGGCAAGGATAAAATGTACAATGTCAATGCGCAGTTGCCTCTACAATTTATATTTCAAATCCGAGTTTATCATCTGTCCACAGAATGTGATTTCGGATACACTAGCTGTCTGGTAAAAAAGAAATTACTTGGTTTCAGGTATTTGACTAAGAGATATTTTGCTGGGAAAAAAAGGTGGAAGTGGGATTTGAACCCATGTAGCTCCTGAACTTTGCTTCTAATTGGAAGCATGTGGCTCAACACGTTGAGCTACCAGAGAAGACATGAGTGTGAGGTAAACTTTAGGTCTTTTGAGGCAAGGATAAAATGTACAATGTCAATGCGCAGTTGCCTCTACAATTTATATTTCAAATCCGAGTTTGTCATCTGTCCACAGAATGTGATTTCGGATTCACTAGCTGTCTGGTAAAAAAAAATTACTTGCTTTCAGGTATTTGACTAAGAGATATCTTGCTGGGAAAAAAAGGTGTAAGTGGGATTTGAACCCATGTAGCTCCTGCACTTCCCTTCTTATTGGGAGCATGTGGCTCAACACGTTGAGCTACCAGAGAAGACATGAACATAGGGTAAACTTTAGGTCTTTTGAGGCAAGGATAAAATGTACAATGTCAATGCGCAGTTGCCTCTACAATTTATATTTCAAATCCGAGTTTGTCGTCTGTCCACAGAATGTGATTTCGGATACACTAGCTGTCTGGTAAAAAAAAATTACTTGGTTTCAGGTATTTGACTAAGAGATATCTTGCTGGGAAAAAAAGGTGGAAGTGGGATTTGAACCCATGTAGCTCCTGCACTTCCCTTCTAATTGGGAGCATGTGGCTCAACACATTGAGCTACCAGAGAAGACATGAACATAGGGTAAACTTTAGGTCTTTTGAGGCAAGGATAAAATGTACAATGTCAATGCGCAGTTGCCTCTAAAATTTATATTTCAAATCCGAGTTTGTCATCTGTCCACAGAATGTGATTTCGGATACACTAGCTGTCTGGTAAAAAAAAATTACTTGGTTTCAGGTATTTGACTAAGAGATGTCTTGCTGGGAAAAAAAGGTGGAAGTGGGATTTGAACCCATGTAGCTCCTGCACTTCGCTTCTAATTGGGAGCATGTGGCTCAACACGTTGAGCTACCTGAGAAGATATGAACATAGGGTAAACTTTAGGTCTTTTGAGGCAAGGATAAAATGTACAATGTCAATGCGCAGTTGCCTCTACAATTTATATTTCAAATCCGAGTTTGTCATCTGTCCACAGAATGTGATTTCGGATACACTAGCTGTCTGGTAAAAAAAAATTACTTGGTTTCAGGTATTTGACTAAGAGATATTTTGCTGGGAAAAAAAGGTGGAAGTGGGATTTGAACCCATGTAGCTCCTGAACTTTGCTTCTAATTGGAAGCATGTGGCTCAACACGTTGAGCTACCAGAGAAGACATGAGTGTGAGGTAAACTTTAGGTCTTTTGAGGCAAGGATAAAATGTACAATGTCAATGCGCAGTTGCCTCTACAATTTATATTTCAAATCCGAGTTTGTCATCTGTCCACAGAATGTGATTTCGGATACACTAGCTGTCTGGTAAAAAAAATTACTTGGTTTCAGGTATTTGACTAAGAGATATCTTGCTGGGAAAAAAGGTGGAAGTGGGATTTGAACCCATGTAGCTCCTGCACTTCGCTTCTAATTGGGAGCATGTGGGTCAACACGTTGAGCTACCAGAGAAGACATGAAGACAGGGTAAACTTTAGGTCTTTTGAGGCAAGGATAAAATGTACAATGTCAATGCGCAGTTGCCTCTACAATTTATATTTCAAATCCGAGTTTGTCATCTGTCCACAGAATGTGATTTCGGATACACTAGCTGTCTGGTAAAAAAAAATTACTTGGTTTCAGGTATTTGACTAAGAAATATCTTGCTGGGAAAAAAAAGTGGAAGTGGGATTTGAACCCATGTAGCTCCTGCACTTCGCTTCTAATTGGGAGCATGTGGCTCAACACGTTGAGCTAGCAGAGAAGACATGAAGACAGGGTAAACTTTAGGTCTTTTGAGGCAAGGATAAAATGTACAATGTCAATGCGCAGTTGCCTCTACAATTTATATTTCAAATCCGAGTTTGTCATCTGTCCACAGAATGTGATTTCGGATACACTAGCTGTCTGGTAAAAAAAAATTACTTGGTTTCAGGTATTTGACTAAGAGATATTTTGCTGGGAAAAAAAGGTGGAAATGGGATTTGAACCCATGTAGCTCCTGAACTTTGCTTCTAATTGGAAGCATGTGGCTCAACACGTTGAGCTACCAGAGAAGACATGAGTGTGAGGTAAACTTTAGGTCTTTTGAGGCAAGGATAAAATGTACAATGTCAATGCGCAGTTGCCTCTACAATTTATATTTCAAATCCGAGTTTGTCATCTGTCCACAGAATGTGATTTCGGATACACTAGCTGTCTGGTAAAAAAAAATTACTTGGTTTCAGGTATTTGACTAAGAGATGTCTTGCTGGGAAAAAAAGGTGGAAGTGGGATTTGAACCCATGTAGCTCCTGCACTTCGCTTCTAATTGGGAGCATGTGGCTCAACACGTTGAGCTAGCAGAGAAGACATGAACATAGGGTAAACTTTAGGTCTTTTGAGGCAAGGATAAAATGTACAATGTCAATGCGCAGTTGCCTCTACAATTTATATTTCAAATCCGAGTTTGTCATCTGTCCACAGAATGTGATTTTGGATACACTAGCTGTCTGGTAAAAAAAATTACTTGGTTTCAGGTATTTGACTAAGAGATATCTTGCTGGGAAAAAAATGTGGAAGTGGGATTTGAACCCATGTAGCTCCTGCACTTCGTTTCTAATTGGGAGCATGTGGCTCAACACGTTGAGCTAGCAGAGAAGACATGAACATAGGGTAAACTTTAGGTCTTTTGAGGCAAGGATAAAATGTACAATGTCAATGCGCAGTTGCCTCTACAATTTATATTTCAAATCCGAGTTTGTCATCTGTCCACAGAATGTGATTTTGGATACACTAGCTGTCTGGTAAAAAAAATTACTTGGTTTCAGGTATTTGACTAAGAGATATCTTGCTGGGAAAAAAATGTGGAAGTGGGATTTGAACCCATGTAGCTCCTGCACTTCGCTTCTAATTGGGAGCATGTGGCTCAACACGTTGAGCTACCAGAGAAGACATGAACATAGGGTAAACTTTAGGTCTTTTGAGGCAAGGATAAAATGTACAATGTCAATGCGCAGTTGCCTCTACAATTTATATTTCAAATCCGAGTTTGTCATCTGTCCACAGAATGTGATTTTGGATACACTAGCTGTCTGGTAAAAAAAAATTACTTGGTTTCAGGTATTTGACTAAGAAATATCTTGCTGGGAAAAAAAAGTGGAAGTGGGATTTGAATCCATGTAGCTCCTGCACTTCGCTTCTAATTGGGAGCATGTGGCTCAACACGTTGAGCTACCAGAGAAGACATGAAGACAGGGTAAACTTTAGGTCTTTTGAGGCAAGGATAAAATGTACAATGTCAATGCGCAGTTGCCTCTACAATTTATATTTCAAATCCGAGTTTGTCATCTGTCCACAGAATGTGATTTCGGATACACTAGCTGTCTGGTAAAAAAGAAATTACTTGGTTTCAGGTATTTGACTAAGAGATATCTTGCTGGGAAAAAAGGTGGAAGTGGGATTTGAACCCATGTAGCTCCTGCACTTCGCTTCTAATTGGGAGCATGTGGCTCAACACGTTGAGCTACCTGAGAAGATATGAACATAGGGTAAACTTTAGGTCTTTTGAGGCAAGGATAAAATGTACAATGTCAATGCGCAGTTGCCTCTACAATTTATATTTCAAATCCGAGTTTGTCATCTGTCCACAGAATGTGATTTCGGATACACTAGCTGTCTGGTAAAAAAAAATTACTTGGTTTCAGGTATTTGACTAAGAGATATTTTGCTGGGAAAAAAAGGTGGAAGTGGGATTTGAACCCATGTAGCTCCTGAACTTTGCTTCTAATTGGAAGCATGTGGCTCAACACGTTGAGCTACCAGAGAAGACATGAGTGTGAGGTAAACTTTAGGTCTTTTGAGGCAAGGATAAAATGTACAATGTCAATGCGCAGTTGCCTCTACAATTTATATTTCAAATCCGAGTTTGTCATCTGTCCACAGAATGTGATTTCGGATACACTAGCTGTCTGGTAAAAAAAAATTACTTGGTTTCAGGTATTTGACTAAGAGATATCTTGCTGGGAAAAAAAGGTGGAAGTGGGATTTGAACCCATGTAGCTCCTGCACTTCGCTTCTAATTGGGAGCATGTGGCTCAACACGTGGAGCTACCAGAGAAGACATGAGCATAGGGTAAACTTTAGGTCTTTTGAGGCATGGATAAAATGTACAATGTCAATGCGCAGTTGCCTCTACAATTTATATTTCAAATCCGAGTTTGTCATCTGTCCACAGAATGTGATTTTGGATACACTAGCTGTCTGGTAAAAAAAAATTACTTGGTTTCAGGTATTTGACTAAGAGATATCTTGCTGGGAAAAAAAGGTGCAAGTGGGATTTGAACCCATGTAGCTCCTGCACTTCGCTTCTAATTGGGAGCATGTGGCTCAACACGTTGAGCTACCTGAGAAGATATGAACATAGGGTAAACTTTAGGTCTTTTGAGGCAAGGATAAAATGTACAATGTCAATGCGCAGTTGCCTCTACAATTTATATTTCAAATCCGAGTTTGTCATCTGTCCACAGAATGTGATTTCGGATACACTAGCTGTCTGGTAAAAAAAAATTACTTGGTTTCAGGTATTTGACTAAGAGATATTTTGCTGGGAAAAAAAGGTGGAAGTGGGATTTGAACCCATGTAGCTCCTGAACTTTGCTTCTAATTGGAAGCATGTGGCTCAACACATTGAGCTACCAGAGAAGACATGAGTGTGAGGTAAACTTTAGGTCTTTTGAGGCAAGGATAAAATGTACAATGTCAATGCGCAGTTGCCTCTACAATTTATATTTCAAATCCGAGTTTGTCATCTGTCCACAGAATGTGATTTCGGATACACTAGCTGTCTGGTAAAAAAAAATTACTTGGTTTCAGGTATTTGACTAAGAGATATCTTGCTGGGAAAAAAAGGTGGAAGTGGGATTTGAACCCATGTAGCTCCTGCACTTCGCTTCTAATTGGGAGCATGTGGCTCAACACGTTGAGCTACCTGAGAAGATATGAACATAGGGTAAACTTTAGGTCTTTTGAGGCAAGGATAAAATGTACAATGTCAATGCGCAGTTGCCTCTACAATTTATATTTCAAATCCGAGTTTGTCATCTGTCCACAGAATGTGATTTCGGATACACTAGCTGTCTGGTAAAAAAAAATTACTTGGTTTCAGGTATTTGACTAAGAGATATCTTGCTGGGAAAAAAGGTGGAAGTGGGATTTGAACCCATGTAGCTCCTGCACTTCGCTTCTAATTGGGAGCATGTGGCTCAACACGTTGAGCTACCTGAGAAGATATGAACATAGGGTAAACTTTAGGTCTTTTGAGGCAAGGATAAAATGTACAATGTCAATGCGCAGTTGCCTCTACAATTTATATTTCAAATCCGAGTTTGTCATCTGTCCACAGAATGTGATTTTGGATACACTAGCTGTCTGGTAAAAAAAAATTACTTGGTTTCAGGTATTTGACTAAGAGATATCTTGCTGGGAAAAAAAGGTGGAAGTGGGATTTGAACCCATGTAGCTCCTGCACTTCCCTTCTAATTGGGAGCATGTGGCTCAACACGTTGAGCTACCAGAGAAGACATGAAGACAGGGTAAACTTTAGGTCTTTTGAGGCAAGGATAAAATGTACAATGTCAATGCGCAGTTGCCTCTACAATTTATATTTCAAATCCGAGTTTGTCATCTGTCCACAGAATGTGATTTCGGATACACTAGCTGTCTGGTAAAAAAGAAATTACTTGGTTTCAGGTATTTGACTAAGAGATATCTTGCTGGGAAAAAAAGGTGGAAGTGGGATTTGAACCCATGTAGCTCCTGCACTTAGCTTCTAATTGGGACCATGTGGCTCAACACGTTGAGCTACCTGAGAAGATATGAACATAGGGTAAACTTTAGGTCTTTTGAGGCAAGGATAACATGTACAATGTCAATGCGCAGTTGCCTCTACAATTTATATTTCAAATCCGAGTTTGTCATCTGTCCACAGAATGTGATTTCGGATACACTAGCTGTCTGGTAAAAAAAAATTACTTGGTTTCAGGTATTTGACTAAGAGATATTTTGCTGGGAAAAAAAGGTGGAAATGGGATTTGAACCCATGTGGCTCCTGAACTTTGCTTCTAATTGGAAGCATGTGGCTCAACACGTTGAGCTACCAGAGAAGACATGAGTGTGAGGTAAACTTTAGGTCTTTTGAGGCAAGGATAAAATGTACAATGTCAATGCGCAGTTGCCTCTACAATTTATATTTCAAATCCGAGTTTGTCATCTGTCCACAGAATGTGATTTCGGATACACTAGCTGTCTGGTAAAAAAAAATTACTTGGTTTCAGGTATTTGACTAAGAGATGTCTTGCTGGGAAAAAAAGGTGGAAGTGGGATTTGAACCCATGTAGCTCCTGCACTTCGCTTCTAATTGGGAGCATGTGGCTCAACACGTTGAGCTAGCAGAGAAGACATGAACATAGGGTAAACTTTAGGTCTTTTGAGGCAAGGATAAAATGTACAATGTCAATGCGCAGTTGCCTCTACAATTTATATTTCAAATCCGAGTTTGTCATCTGTCCACAGAATGTGATTTCGGATACACTAGCTGTCTGGTAAAAAAAAATTACTTGGTTTCAGGTATTTGACTAAGAGATATCTTGCTGGGAAAAAAAGGTGGAAGTGGGATTTGAACCCATGTAGCTCCTGCACTTCGCTTCTAATTGGGAGCATGTGGCTCAACACGTGGAGCTACCAGAGAAGACATGAGCATAGGGTAAACTTTAGGTCTTTTGAGGCAAGGATAAAATGTACAATGTCAATGCGCAGTTGCCTCTACAATTTATATTTCAAATCCAAGTTTGTCATCTGTCCACAGAATGTGATTTTGGATACACTAGCTGTCTGGTAAAAAAAAATTACTTGGTTTCAGGTATTTGACTAAGAGATATCTTGCTGGGAAAAAAAGGTGCAAGTGGGATTTGAACCCATGTAGCTCCTGCACTTCGCTTCTAATTGGGAGCATGTGGCTCAACACGTTGAGCTACCTGAGAAGATATGAACATAGGGTAAACTTTAGGTCTTTTGAGGCAAGGATAAAATGTACAATGTCAATGCGCAGTTGCCTCTACAATTTATATTTCAAATCCGAGTTTGTCATCTGTCCACAGAATGTGATTTCGGATACACTAGCTGTCTGGTAAAAAAAAATTACTTGGTTTCAGGTATTTGACTAAGAGATATTTTGCTGGGAAAAAAAGGTGGAAGTGGGATTTGAACCCATGTAGCTCCTGAACTTTGCTTCTAATTGGAAGCATGTGGCTCAACACATTGAGCTACCAGAGAAGACATGAGTGTGAGGTAAACTTTAGGTCTTTTGAGGCAAGGATAAAATGTACAATGTCAATGCGCAGTTGCCTCTACAATTTATATTTCAAATCCGAGTTTGTCATCTGTCCACAGAATGTGATTTCGGATACACTAGCTGTCTGGTAAAAAAAAATTACTTGGTTTCAGGTATTTGACTAAGAGATATCTTGCTGGGAAAAAAAGGTGGAAGTGGGATTTGAACCCATGTAGCTCCTGCACTTCGCTTCTAATTGGGAGCATGTGGCTCAACACGTTGAGCTACCTGAGAAGATATGAACATAGGGTAAACTTTAGGTCTTTTGAGGCAAGGATAAAATGTACAATGTCAATGCGCAGTTGCCTCTACAATTTATATTTCAAATCCGAGTTTGTCATCTGTCCACAGAATGTGATTTCGGATACACTAGCTGTCTGGTAAAAAAAAATTACTTGGTTTCAGGTATTTGACTAAGAGATATCTTGCTGGGAAAAAAGGTGGAAGTGGGATTTGAACCCATGTAGCTCCTGCACTTCGCTTCTAATTGGGAGCATGTGGCTCAACACGTTGAGCTACCTGAGAAGATATGAACATAGGGTAAACTTTAGGTCTTTTGAGGCAAGGATAAAATGTACAATGTCAATGCGCAGTTGCCTCTACAATTTATATTTCAAATCCGAGTTTGTCATCTGTCCACAGAATGTGATTTTGGATACACTAGCTGTCTGGTAAAAAAAAATTACTTGGTTTCAGGTATTTGACTAAGAGATATTTTGCTGGGAAAAAAAGGTGGAAATGGGATTTGAACCCATGTGGCTCCTGAACTTTGCTTCTAATTGGAAGCATGTGGCTCAACACGTTGAGCTACCAGAGAAGACATGAGTGTGAGGTAAACTTTAGGTCTTTTGAGGCAAGGATAAAATGTACAATGTCAATGCGCAGTTGCCTCTACAATTTATATTTCAAATCCGAGTTTGTCATCTGTCCACAGAATGTGATTTCGGATACACTAGCTGTCTGGTAAAAAAAAATTACTTGGTTTCAGGTATTTGACTAAGAGATGTCTTGCTGGGAAAAAAAGGTGGAAGTGGGATTTGAACCCATGTAGCTCCTGCACTTCGCTTCTAATTGGGAGCATGTGGCTCAACACGTTGAGCTAGCAGAGAAGACATGAACATAGGGTAAACTTTAGGTCTTTTGAGGCAAGGATAAAATGTACAATGTCAATGCGCAGTTGCCTCTACAATTTATATTTCAAATCCGAGTTTGTCATCTGTCCACAGAATGTGATTTCGGATACACTAGCTGTCTGGTAAAAAAAAATTACTTGGTTTCAGGTATTTGACTAAGAGATATCTTGCTGGGAAAAAAAGGTGGAAGTGGGATTTGAACCCATGTAGCTCCTGCACTTCGCTTCTAATTGGGAGCATGTGGCTCAACACGTGGAGCTACCAGAGAAGACATGAGCATAGGGTAAACTTTAGGTCTTTTGAGGCAAGGATAAAATGTACAATGTCAATGCGCAGTTGCCTCTACAATTTATATTTCAAATCCAAGTTTGTCATCTGTCCACAGAATGTGATTTTGGATACACTAGCTGTCTGGTAAAAAAAAATTACTTGGTTTCAGGTATTTGACTAAGAGATATCTTGCTGGGAAAAAAAGGTGCAAGTGGGATTTGAACCCATGTAGCTCCTGCACTTCGCTTCTAATTGGGAGCATGTGGCTCAACACGTTGAGCTACCTGAGAAGATATGAACATAGGGTAAACTTTAGGTCTTTTGAGGCAAGGATAAAATGTACAATGTCAATGCGCAGTTGCCTCTACAATTTATATTTCAAATCCGAGTTTGTCATCTGTCCACAGAATGTGATTTCGGATACACTAGCTGTCTGGTAAAAAAAAATTACTTGGTTTCAGGTATTTGACTAAGAGATATTTTGCTGGGAAAAAAAGGTGGAAGTGGGATTTGAACCCATGTAGCTCCTGAACTTTGCTTCTAATTGGAAGCATGTGGCTCAACACATTGAGCTACCAGAGAAGACATGAGTGTGAGGTAAACTTTAGGTCTTTTGAGGCAAGGATAAAATGTACAATGTCAATGCGCAGTTGCCTCTACAATTTATATTTCAAATCCGAGTTTGTCATCTGTCCACAGAATGTGATTTCGGATACACTAGCTGTCTGGTAAAAAAAAATTACTTGGTTTCAGGTATTTGACTAAGAGATATCTTGCTGGGAAAAAAAGGTGGAAGTGGGATTTGAACCCATGTAGCTCCTGCACTTCGCTTCTAATTGGGAGCATGTGGCTCAACACGTTGAGCTACCTGAGAAGATATGAACATAGGGTAAACTTTAGGTCTTTTGAGGCAAGGATAAAATGTACAATGTCAATGCGCAGTTGCCTCTACAATTTATATTTCAAATCCGAGTTTGTCATCTGTCCACAGAATGTGATTTCGGATACACTAGCTGTCTGGTAAAAAAAAATTACTTGGTTTCAGGTATTTGACTAAGAGATATCTTGCTGGGAAAAAAGGTGGAAGTGGGATTTGAACCCATGTAGCTCCTGCACTTCGCTTCTAATTGGGAGCATGTGGCTCAACACGTTGAGCTACCTGAGAAGATATGAACATAGGGTAAACTTTAGGTCTTTTGAGGCAAGGATAAAATGTACAATGTCAATGCGCAGTTGCCTCTACAATTTATATTTCAAATCCGAGTTTGTCATCTGTCCACAGAATGTGATTTTGGATACACTAGCTGTCTGGTAAAAAAAAATTACTTGGTTTCAGGTATTTGACTAAGAGATATTTTGCTGGGAAAAAAAGGTGGAAATGGGATTTGAACCCATGTGGCTCCTGAACTTTGCTTCTAATTGGAAGCATGTGGCTCAACACGTTGAGCTACCAGAGAAGACATGAGTGTGAGGTAAACTTTAGGTCTTTTGAGGCAAGGATAAAATGTACAATGTCAATGCGCAGTTGCCTCTACAATTTATATTTCAAATCCGAGTTTGTCATCTGTCCACAGAATGTGATTTCGGATACACTAGCTGTCTGGTAAAAAAAAATTACTTGGTTTCAGGTATTTGACTAAGAGATGTCTTGCTGGGAAAAAAAGGTGGAAGTGGGATTTGAACCCATGTAGCTCCTGCACTTCGCTTCTAATTGGGAGCATGTGGCTCAACACGTTGAGCTAGCAGAGAAGACATGAACATAGGGTAAACTTTAGGTCTTTTGAGGCAAGGATAAAATGTACAATGTCAATGCGCAGTTGCCTCTACAATTTATATTTCAAATCCGAGTTTGTCATCTGTCCACAGAATGTGATTTCGGATACACTAGCTGTCTGGTAAAAAAAAATTACTTGGTTTCAGGTATTTGACTAAGAGATATCTTGCTGGGAAAAAAAGGTGGAAGTGGGATTTGAACCCATGTAGCTCCTGCACTTCGCTTCTAATTGGGAGCATGTGGCTCAACACGTGGAGCTACCAGAGAAGACATGAGCATAGGGTAAACTTTAGGTCTTTTGAGGCAAGGATAAAATGTACAATGTCAATGCGCAGTTGCCTCTACAATTTATATTTCAAATCCAAGTTTGTCATCTGTCCACAGAATGTGATTTTGGATACACTAGCTGTCTGGTAAAAAAAAATTACTTGGTTTCAGGTATTTGACTAAGAGATATCTTGCTGGGAAAAAAAGGTGCAAGTGGGATTTGAACCCATGTAGCTCCTGCACTTCGCTTCTAATTGGGAGCATGTGGCTCAACACGTTGAGCTACCTGAGAAGATATGAACATAGGGTAAACTTTAGGTCTTTTGAGGCAAGGATAAAATGTACAATGTCAATGCGCAGTTGCCTCTACAATTTATATTTCAAATCCGAGTTTGTCATCTGTCCACAGAATGTGATTTCGGATACACTAGCTGTCTGGTAAAAAAAAATTACTTGGTTTCAGGTATTTGACTAAGAGATATCTTGCTGGGAAAAAAAGGTGGAAGTGGGATTTGAACCCATGTAGCTCCTGCACTTCGCTTCTAATTGGGAGCATGTGGCTCAACACGTTGAGCTACCTGAGAAGATATGAACATAGGGTAAACTTTAGGTCTTTTGAGGCAAGGATAAAATGTACAATGTCAATGCGCAGTTGCCTCTACAATTTATATTTCAAATCCGAGTTTGTCATCTGTCCACAGAATGTGATTTCGGATACACTAGCTGTCTGGTAAAAAAAAATTACTTGGTTTCAGGTATTTGACTAAGAGATATCTTGCTGGGAAAAAAGGTGGAAGTGGGATTTGAACCCATGTAGCTCCTGCACTTCGCTTCTAATTGGGAGCATGTGGCTCAACACGTTGAGCTACCTGAGAAGATATGAACATAGGGTAAACTTTAGGTCTTTTGAGGCAAGGATAAAATGTACAATGTCAATGCGCAGTTGCCTCTACAATTTATATTTCAAATCCGAGTTTGTCATCTGTCCACAGAATGTGATTTTGGATACACTAGCTGTCTGGTAAAAAAAAATTACTTGGTTTCAGGTATTTGACTAAGAGATATTTTGCTGGGAAAAAAAGGTGGAAATGGGATTTGAACCCATGTGGCTCCTGAACTTTGCTTCTAATTGGAAGCATGTGGCTCAACACGTTGAGCTACCAGAGAAGACATGAGTGTGAGGTAAACTTTAGGTCTTTTGAGGCAAGGATAAAATGTACAATGTCAATGCGCAGTTGCCTCTACAATTTATATTTCAAATCCGAGTTTGTCATCTGTCCACAGAATGTGATTTCGGATACACTAGCTGTCTGGTAAAAAAAAATTACTTGGTTTCAGGTATTTGACTAAGAGATGTCTTGCTGGGAAAAAAAGGTGGAAGTGGGATTTGAACCCATGTAGCTCCTGCACTTCGCTTCTAATTGGGAGCATGTGGCTCAACACGTTGAGCTAGCAGAGAAGACATGAACATAGGGTAAACTTTAGGTCTTTTGAGGCAAGGATAAAATGTACAATGTCAATGCGCAGTTGCCTCTACAATTTATATTTCAAATCCGAGTTTGTCATCTGTCCACAGAATGTGATTTCGGATACACTAGCTGTCTGGTAAAAAAAAATTACTTGGTTTCAGGTATTTGACTAAGAGATATCTTGCTGGGAAAAAAAGGTGGAAGTGGGATTTGAACCCATGTAGCTCCTGCACTTCGCTTCTAATTGGGAGCATGTGGCTCAACACGTGGAGCTACCAGAGAAGACATGAGCATAGGGTAAACTTTAGGTCTTTTGAGGCAAGGATAAAATGTACAATGTCAATGCGCAGTTGCCTCTACAATTTATATTTCAAATCCAAGTTTGTCATCTGTCCACAGAATGTGATTTTGGATACACTAGCTGTCTGGTAAAAAAAAATTACTTGGTTTCAGGTATTTGACTAAGAGATATCTTGCTGGGAAAAAAAGGTGCAAGTGGGATTTGAACCCATGTAGCTCCTGCACTTCGCTTCTAATTGGGAGCATGTGGCTCAACACGTTGAGCTACCTGAGAAGATATGAACATAGGGTAAACTTTAGGTCTTTTGAGGCAAGGATAAAATGTACAATGTCAATGCGCAGTTGCCTCTACAATTTATATTTCAAATCCGAGTTTGTCATCTGTCCACAGAATGTGATTTCGGATACACTAGCTGTCTGGTAAAAAAAAATTACTTGGTTTCAGGTATTTGACTAAGAGATATCTTGCTGGGAAAAAAAGGTGGAAGTGGGATTTGAACCCATGTAGCTCCTGCACTTCGCTTCTAATTGGGAGCATGTGGCTCAACACGTTGAGCTACCTGAGAAGATATGAACATAGGGTAAACTTTAGGTCTTTTGAGGCAAGGATAAAATGTACAATGTCAATGCGCAGTTGCCTCTACAATTTATATTTCAAATCCGAGTTTGTCATCTGTCCACAGAATGTGATTTCGGATACACTAGCTGTCTGGTAAAAAAAAATTACTTGGTTTCAGGTATTTGACTAAGAGATATCTTGCTGGGAAAAAAGGTGGAAGTGGGATTTGAACCCATGTAGCTCCTGCACTTCGCTTCTAATTGGGAGCATGTGGCTCAACACGTTGAGCTACCTGAGAAGATATGAACATAGGGTAAACTTTAGGTCTTTTGAGGCAAGGATAAAATGTACAATGTCAATGCGCAGTTGCCTCTACAATTTATATTTCAAATCCGAGTTTGTCATCTGTCCACAGAATGTGATTTTGGATACACTAGCTGTCTGGTAAAAAAAAATTACTTGGTTTCAGGTATTTGACTAAGAGATATTTTGCTGGGAAAAAAAGGTGGAAATGGGATTTGAACCCATGTGGCTCCTGAACTTTGCTTCTAATTGGAAGCATGTGGCTCAACACGTTGAGCTACCAGAGAAGACATGAGTGTGAGGTAAACTTTAGGTCTTTTGAGGCAAGGATAAAATGTACAATGTCAATGCGCAGTTGCCTCTACAATTTATATTTCAAATCCGAGTTTGTCATCTGTCCACAGAATGTGATTTCGGATACACTAGCTGTCTGGTAAAAAAAAATTACTTGGTTTCAGGTATTTGACTAAGAGATGTCTTGCTGGGAAAAAAAGGTGGAAGTGGGATTTGAACCCATGTAGCTCCTGCACTTCGCTTCTAATTGGGAGCATGTGGCTCAACACGTTGAGCTAGCAGAGAAGACATGAACATAGGGTAACCTTTAGGTCTTTTGAGGCAAGGATAAAATGTACAATGTCAATGCGCAGTTGCCTCTACAATTTATATTTCAAATCCGAGTTTGTCATCTGTCCACAGAATGTGATTTTGGATACACTAGCTGTCTGGTAAAAAAAAATTACTTGGTTTCAGGTATTTGACTAAGAGATATCTTGCTGGGAAAAAAATGTGGAAGTGGGATTTGAACCCATGTAGCTCCTGCACTTCGCTTCTAATTGGGAGCATGTGGCTCAACACGTTGAGCTACCAGAGAAGACATGAACATAGGGTAAACTTTAGGTCTTTTGAGGCAAGGATAAAATGTACAATGTCAATGCGCAGTTGCCTCTACAATTTATATTTCAAATCCGAGTTTGTCATCTGTCCACAGAATGTGATTTTGGATACACTAGCTGTCTGGTAAAAAAAAATTACTTGGTTTCAGGTATTTGACTAAGAAATATCTTGCTGGGAAAAAAAAGTGGAAGTGGGATTTGAACCCATGTAGCTCCTGCACTTCGCTTCTAATTGGGAGCATGTGGCTCAACACGTTGAGCTACCAGAGAAGACATGAAGACAGGGTAAACTTTAGGTCTTTTGAGGCAAGGATAAAATGTACAATGTCAATGGGCAGTTGCCTCTACAATTTATATTTCAAATCCGAGTTTGTCATCTGTCCACAGAATGTGATTTCGGATACACTAGCTGTCTGGTAAAAAAGAAATTACTTGGTTTCAGGTATTTGACTAAGAGATATTTTGCTGGGAAAAAAAGGTGGAAGTGGGATTTGAACCCATGTAGCTCCTGAACTTTGCTTCTAATTGGAAGCATGTGGCTCAACACATTGAGCTACCAGAGAAGACATGAGTGTGAGGTAAACTTTAGGTCTTTTGAGGCAAGGATAAAATGTACAATGTCAATGCGCAGTTGCCTCTACAATTTATATTTCAAATCCGAGTTTGTCATCTGTCCACAGAATGTGATTTCGGATACACTAGCTGTCTGGTAAAAAAAAATTACTTGGTTTCAGGTATTTGACTAAGAGATATCTTGCTGGGAAAAAAAGGTGGAAGTGGGATTTGAACCCATGTAGCTCCTGCACTTCGCTTCTAATTGGGAGCATGTGGCTCAACACGTTGAGCTACCTGAGAAGATATGAACATAGGGTAAACTTTAGGTCTTTTGAGGCAAGGATAAAATGTACAATGTCAATGCGCAGTTGCCTCTACAATTTATATTTCAAATCCGAGTTTGTCATCTGTCCACAGAATGTGATTTCGGATACACTAGCTGTCTGGTAAAAAAAAATTACTTGGTTTCAGGTATTTGACTAAGAGATATCTTGCTGGGAAAAAAGGTGGAAGTGGGATTTGAACCCATGTAGCTCCTGCACTTAGCTTCTAATTGGGAGCATGTGGCTCAACACGTTGAGCTACCTGAGAAGATATGAACATAGGGTAAACTTTAGGTCTTTTGAGGCAAGGATAAAATGTACAATGTCAATGCGCAGTTGCCTCTACAATTTATATTTCAAATCCGAGTTTGTCATCTGTCCACAGAATGTGATTTTGGATACACTAGCTGTCTGGTAAAAAAAAATTACTTGGTTTCAGGTATTTGACTAAGAGATATTTTGCTGGGAAAAAAAGGTGGAAATGGGATTTGAACCCATGTGGCTCCTGAACTTTGCTTCTAATTGGAAGCATGTGGCTCAACACGTTGAGCTACCAGAGAAGACATGAGTGTGAGGTAAACTTTAGGTCTTTTGAGGCAAGGATAAAATGTACAATGTCAATGCGCAGTTGCCTCTACAATTTATATTTCAAATCCGAGTTTGTCATCTGTCCACAGAATGTGATTTCGGATACACTAGCTGTCTGGTAAAAAAAAATTACTTGGTTTCAGGTATTTGACTAAGAGATGTCTTGCTGGGAAAAAAAGGTGGAAGTGGGATTTGAACCCATGTAGCTCCTGCACTTCGCTTCTAATTGGGAGCATGTGGCTCAACACGTTGAGCTAGCAGAGAAGACATGAACATAGGGTAAACTTTAGGTCTTTTGAGGCAAGGATAAAATGTACAATGTCAATGCGCAGTTGCCTCTACAATTTATATTTCAAATCCGAGTTTGTCATCTGTCCACAGAATGTGATTTTGGATACACTAGCTGTCTGGTAAAAAAAAATTACTTGGTTTCAGGTATTTGACTAAGAGATATCTTGCTGGGAAAAAAATGTGGAAGTGGGATTTGAACCCATGTAGCTCCTGCACTTCGCTTCTAATTGGGAGCATGTGGCTCAACACGTTGAGCTACCAGAGAAGACATGAACATAGGGTAAACTTTAGGTCTTTTGAGGCAAGGATAAAATGTACAATGTCAATGCGCAGTTGCCTCTACAATTTATATTTCAAATCCGAGTTTGTCATCTGTCCACAGAATGTGATTTTGGATACACTAGCTGTCTGGTAAAAAAAAATTACTTGGTTTCAGGTATTTGACTAAGAAATATCTTGCTGGGAAAAAAAAGTGGAAGTGGGATTTGAACCCATGTAGCTCCTGCACTTCGCTTCTAATTGGGAGCATGTGGCTCAACACGTTGAGCTACCAGAGAAGACATGAAGACAGGGTAAACTTTAGGTCTTTTGAGGCAAGGATAAAATGTACAATGTCAATGCGCAGTTGCCTCTACAATTTATATTTCAAATCCGAGTTTGTCATCTGTCCACAGAATGTGATTTCGGATACACTAGCTGTCTGGTAAAAAAGAAATTACTTGGTTTCAGGTATTTGACTAAGAGATATCTTGCTGGGAAAAAAGGTGGAAGTGGGATTTGAACCCATGTAGCTCCTGCACTTCGCTTCTAATTGGGAGCATGTGGCTCAACACGTTGAGCTACCTGAGAAGATATGAACATAGGGTAAACTTTAGGTCTTTTGAGGCAAGGATAAAATGTACAATGTCAATGCGCAGTTGCCTCTACAATTTATATTTCAAATCCGAGTTTGTCATCTGTCCACAGAATGTGATTTCGGACACACTAGCTGTCTGGTAAAAAAAATTACTTGGTTTCAGGTATTTGACTAAGAGATATTTTGCTGGGAAAAAAAGGTGGAAGTGGGATTTGAACCCATGTAGCTCCTGAACTTTGCTTCTAATTGGAAGCATGTGGCTCAACACGTTGAGCTACCAGAGAAGACATGAGTGTGAGGTAAACTTTAGGTCTTTTGAGGCAAGGATAAAATGTACAATGTCAATGCGCAGTTGCCTCTACAATTTATATTTCAAATCCGAGTTTGTCATCTGTCCACAGAATGTGATTTCGGATACACTAGCTGTCTGGTAAAAAAAAATTACTTGGTTTCAGGTATTTGACTAAGAGATATCTTGCTGGGAAAAAAAGGTGGAAGTGGGATTTGAACCCATGTAGCTCCTGCACTTCGCTTCTAATTGGGAGCATGTGGCTCAACACGTGGAGCTACCAGAGAAGACATGAGCATAGGGTAAACTTTAGGTCTTTTGAGGCAAGGATAAAATGTACAATGTCAATGCGCAGTTGCCTCTACAATTTATATTTCAAATCCGAGTTTGTCATCTGTCCACAGAATGTGATTTTGGATACACTAGCTGTCTGGTAAAAAAAAATTACTTGGTTTCAGGTATTTGACTAAGAGATATCTTGCTGGGAAAAAAAGGTGGAAGTGGGATTTGAACCCATGTAGCTCCTGCACTTCGCTTCTAATTGGGAGCATGTGGCTCAACACGTTGAGCTACCTGAGAAGATATGAACTGAGGGTAAACTTTAGGTCTTTTGAGGCAAGGATAAAATGTACAATGTCAATGCGCAGTTGCCTCTACAATTTATATTTCAAATCCGAGTTTGTCATCTGTCCACAGAATGTGATTTCGGATACACTAGCTGTCTGGTAAAAAAAAATTACTTGGTTTCAGGTATTTGACTAAGAGATATTTTGCTGGGAAAAAAAGGTGGAAGTGGGATTTGAACCCATGTAGCTCCTGAACTTTGCTTCTAATTGGAAGCATGTGGCTCAACACATTGAGCTACCAGAGAAGACATGAGTGTGAGGTAAACTTTAGGTCTTTTGAGGCAAGGATAAAATGTACAATGTCAATGCGCAGTTGCCTCTACAATTTATATTTCAAATCCGAGTTTGTCATCTGTCCACAGAATGTGATTTCGGATACACTAGCTGTCTGGTAAAAAAAAATTACTTGGTTTCAGGTATTTGACTAAGAGATATCTTGCTGGGAAAAAAAGGTGGAAGTGGGATTTGAACCCATGTAGCTCCTGCACTTCGCTTCTAATTGGGAGCATGTGGCTCAACACGTTGAGCTACCTGAGAAGATATGAACATAGGGTAAACTTTAGGTCTTTTGAGGCAAGGATAAAATGTACAATGTCAATGCGCAGTTGCCTCTACAATTTATATTTCAAATCCGAGTTTGTCATCTGTCCACAGAATGTGATTTCGGATACACTAGCTGTCTGGTAAAAAAAAATTACTTGGTTTCAGGTATTTGACTAAGAGATATCTTGCTGGGAAAAAAGGTGGAAGTGGGATTTGAACCCATGTAGCTCCTGCACTTCGCTTCTAATTGGGAGCATGTGGCTCAACACGTTGAGCTACCTGAGAAGATATGAACATAGGGTAAACTTTAGGTCTTTTGAGGCAAGGATAAAATGTACAATGTCAATGCGCAGTTGCCTCTACAATTTATATTTCAAACACGAGTTTGTCATCTGTCCACAGAATGTGATTTTGGATACACTAGCTGTCTGGTAAAAAAAAATTACTTGGTTTCAGGTATTTGACTAAGAGATATCTTGCTGGGAAAAAAAGGTGGAAGTGGGATTTGAACCCATGTAGCTCCTGCACTTCCCTTCTAATTGGGAGCATGTGGCTCAACACGTTGAGCTACCAGAGAAGACATGAAGACAGGGTAAACTTTAGGTCTTTTGAGGCAAGGATAAAATGTACAATGTCAATGGGCAGTTGCCTCTACAATTTATATTTCAAATCCGAGTTTGTCATCTGTCCACAGAATGTGATTTCGGATACACTAGCTGTCTGGTAAAAAAGAAATTACTTGGTTTCAGGTATTTGACTAAGAGATATCTTGCTGGGAAAAAAAGGTGGAAGTGGGATTTGAACCCATGTAGCTCCTGCACTTAGCTTCTAATTGGAAGCATGTGGCTCAACACGTTGAGCTACCAGAGAAGACATGAGTGTGAGGTAAACTTTAGGTCTTTTGAGGCAAGGATAAAATGTACAATGTCAATGCGCAGTTGCCTCTACAATTTATATTTCAAATCCGAGTTTGTCATCTGTCCACAGAATGTGATTTCGGATACACTAGCTGTCTGGTAAAAAAAAATTACTTGGTTTCAGGTATTTGACTAAGAGATGTCTTGCTGGGAAAAAAAGGTGGAAGTGGGATTTGAACCCATGTAGCTCCTGCACTTCGCTTCTAATTGGGAGCATGTGGCTCAACACGTTGAGCTAGCAGAGAAGACATGAACATAGGGTAAACTTTAGGTCTTTTGAGGCAAGGATAAAATGTACAATGTCAATGCGCAGTTGCCTCTACAATTTATATTTCAAATCCGAGTTTGTCATCTGTCCACAGAATGTGATTTTGGATACACTAGCTGTCTGGTAAAAAAAAATTACTTGGTTTCAGGTATTTGACTAAGAGATATCTTGCTGGGAAAAAAATGTGGAAGTGGGATTTGAACCCATGTAGCTCCTGCACTTCGCTTCTAATTGGGAGCATGTGGCTCAACACGTTGAGCTACCAGAGAAGACATGAACATAGGGTAAACTTTAGGTCTTTTGAGGCAAGGATAAAATGTACAATGTCAATGCGCAGTTGCCTCTACAATTTATATTTCAAATCCGAGTTTGTCATCTGTCCACAGAATGTGATTTTGGATACACTAGCTGTCTGGTAAAAAAAAATTACTTGGTTTCAGGTATTTGACTAAGAAATATCTTGCTGGGAAAAAAAAGTGGAAGTGGGATTTGAACCCATGTAGCTCCTGCACTTCGCTTCTAATTGGGAGCATGTGGCTCAACACGTTGAGCTACCAGAGAAGACATGAAGACAGGGTAAACTTTAGGTCTTTTGAGGCAAGGATAAAATGTACAATGTCAATGCGCAGTTGCCTCTACAATTTATATTTCAAATCCGAGTTTGTCATCTGTCCACAGAATGTGATTTCGGATACACTAGCTGTCTGGTAAAAAAGAAATTACTTGGTTTCAGGTATTTGACTAAGAGATATTTTGCTGGGAAAAAAAGGTGGAAGTGGGATTTGAACCCATGTAGCTCCTGAACTTTGCTTCTAATTGGAAGCATGTGGCTCAACACGTTGAGCTACCAGAGAAGACATGAGTGTGAGGTAAACTTTAGGTCTTTTGAGGCAAGGATAAAATGTACAATGTCAATGCGCAGTTGCCTCTACAATTTATATTTCAAATCCGAGTTTGTCATCTGTCCACAGAATGTGATTTCGGATACACTAGCTGTCTGGTAAAAAAAAATTACTTGGTTTCAGGTATTTGACTAAGAGATATTTTGCTGGGAAAAAAAGGTGGAAGTGGGATTTGAACCCATGTAGCTCCTGAACTTTGCTTCTAATTGGAAGCATGTGGCTCAACACATTGAGCTACCAGAGAAGACATGAGTGTGAGGTAAACTTTAGGTCTTTTGAGGCAAGGATAAAATGTACAATGTCAATGCGCAGTTGCCTCTACAATTTATATTTCAAATCCGAGTTTGTCATCTGTCCACAGAATGTGATTTCGGATACACTAGCTGTCTGGTAAAAAAAAATTACTTGGTTTCAGGTATTTGACTAAGAGATATCTTGCTGGGAAAAAAAGGTGGAAGTGGGATTTGAACCCATGTAGCTCCTGCACTTCGCTTCTAATTGGGAGCATGTGGCTCAACACGTTGAGCTACCTGAGAAGATATGAACATAGGGTAAACTTTAGGTCTTTTGAGGCAAGGATAAAATGTACAATGTCAATGCGCAGTTGCCTCTACAATTTATATTTCAAATCCGAGTTTGTCATCTGTCCACAGAATGTGATTTCGGATACACTAGCTGTCTGGTAAAAAAAAATTACTTGGTTTCAGGTATTTGACTAAGAGATATCTTGCTGGGAAAAAAGGTGGAAGTGGGATTTGAACCCATGTAGCTCCTGCACTTCGCTTCTAATTGGGAGCATGTGGCTCAACACGTTGAGCTACCTGAGAAGATATGAACATAGGGTAAACTTTAGGTCTTTTGAGGCAAGGATAAAATGTACAATGTCAATGCGCAGTTGCCTCTACAATTTATATTTCAAATCCGAGTTTGTCATCTGTCCACAGAATGTGATTTTGGATACACTAGCTGTCTGGTAAAAAAAAATTACTTGGTTTCAGGTATTTGACTAAGAGATATCTTGCTGGGAAAAAAAGGTGGAAGTGGGATTTGAACCCATGTAGCTCCTGCACTTCCCTTCTAATTGGGAGCATGTGGCTCAACACGTTGAGCTACCAGAGAAGACATGAAGACAGGGTAAACTTTAGGTCTTTTGAGGCAAGGATAAAATGTACAATGTCAATGCGCAGTTGCCTCTACAATTTATACTTCAAATCCGAGTTTGTCATCTGTCCACAGAATGTGATTTCGGATACACTAGCTGTCTGGTAAAAAAGAAATTACTTGGTTTCAGGTATTTGACTAAGAGATATCTTGCTGGGAAAAAAAGGTGGAAGTGGGATTTGAACCCATGTAGCTCCTGCACTTAGCTTCTAATTGGAAGCATGTGGCTCAACACGTTGAGCTACCAGAGAAGACATGAGTGTGAGGTAAACTTTAGGTCTTTTGAGGCAAGGATAAAATGTACAATGTCAATGCGCAGTTGCCTCTACAATTTATATTTCAAATCCGAGTTTGTCATCTGTCCACAGAATGTGATTTCGGATACACTAGCTGTCTGGTAAAAAAAAATTACTTGGTTTCAGGTATTTGACTAAGAGATGTCTTGCTGGGAAAAAAAGGTGGAAGTGGGATTTGAACCCATGTAGCTCCTGCACTTCGCTTCTAATTGGGAGCATGTGGCTCAACACGTTGAGCTAGCAGAGAAGACATGAACATAGGGTAAACTTTAGGTCTTTTGAGGCAAGGATAAAATGTACAATGTCAATGCGCAGTTGCCTCTACAATTTATATTTCAAATCCGAGTTTGTCATCTGTCCACAGAATGTGATTTTGGATACACTAGCTGTCTGGTAAAAAAAAATTACTTGGTTTCAGGTATTTGACTAAGAAATATCTTGCTGGGAAAAAAAAGGTGGAAGTGGGATTTGAACCCATGTAGCTCCTGCACTTTGCTTCTAATTGGGAGCATGTGGCTCAACACGTTGAGCTACCAGAGAAGGCATGAATGTGAGGTAAACTTTAGGTCTTTTGAGGCAAGGATAAAATGTACAATGTCAATGCGCAGTTGCCTCTACAATTTATATTTCAAATCCGAGTTTGTCATCTGTCCACAGAATGTGATTTCGGATACACTAGCTGTCTGGTAAAAAAAAATTACTTGGTTTCAGGTATTTGACTAAGAGATATCTTGCTGGGAAAAAAAGGTGGAAGTGGGATTTGAACCCATGTAGCTCCTGCACTTCGCTTCTAATTGGGAGCATGTGGCTCAACACGTGGAGCTACCAGAGAAGACATGAGCATAGGGTAAACTTTAGGTCTTTTGAGGCAAGGATAAAATGTACAATGTCAATGCGCAGTTGCCTCTACAATTTATATTTCAAATCCAAGTTTGTCATCTGTCCACAGAATGTGATTTTGGATACACTAGCTGTCTGGTAAAAAAAAATTACTTGGTTTCAGGTATTTGACTAAGAGATATCTTGCTGGGAAAAAAAGGTGCAAGTGGGATTTGAACCCATGTAGCTCCTGCACTTCGCTTCTAATTGGGAGCATGTGGCTCAACACGTTGAGCTACCTGAGAAGATATGAACATAGGGTAAACTTTAGGTCTTTTGAGGCAAGGATAAAATGTACAATGTCAATGCGCAGTTGCCTCTACAATTTATATTTCAAATCCGAGTTTGTCATCTGTCCACAGAATGTGATTTCGGATACACTAGCTGTCTGGTAAAAAAAAATTACTTGGTTTCAGGTATTTGACTAAGAGATATTTTGCTGGGAAAAAAAGGTGGAAGTGGGATTTGAACCCATGTAGCTCCTGAACTTTGCTTCTAATTGGAAGCATGTGGCTCAACACATTGAGCTACCAGAGAAGACATGAGTGTGAGGTAAACTTTAGGTCTTTTGAGGCAAGGATAAAATGTACAATGTCAATGCGCAGTTGCCTCTACAATTTATATTTCAAATCCGAGTTTGTCATCTGTCCACAGAATGTGATTTCGGATACACTAGCTGTCTGGTAAAAAAAAATTACTTGGTTTCAGGTATTTGACTAAGAGATATCTTGCTGGGAAAAAAAGGTGGAAGTGGGATTTGAACCCATGTAGCTCCTGCACTTCGCTTCTAATTGGGAGCATGTGGCTCAACACGTTGAGCTACCTGAGAAGATATGAACATAGGGTAAACTTTAGGTCTTTTGAGGCAAGGATAAAATGTACAATGTCAATGCGCAGTTGCCTCTACAATTTATATTTCAAATCCGAGTTTGTCATCTGTCCACAGAATGTGATTTCGGATACACTAGCTGTCTGGTAAAAAAAAATTACTTGGTTTCAGGTATTTGACTAAGAGATATCTTGCTGGGAAAAAAGGTGGAAGTGGGATTTGAACCCATGTAGCTCCTGCACTTCGCTTCTAATTGGGAGCATGTGGCTCAACACGTTGAGCTACCTGAGAAGATATGAACATAGGGTAAACTTTAGGTCTTTTGAGGCAAGGATAAAATGTACAATGTCAATGCGCAGTTGCCTCTACAATTTATATTTCAAATCCGAGTTTGTCATCTGTCCACAGAATGTGATTTTGGATACACTAGCTGTCTGGTAAAAAAAAATTACTTGGTTTCAGGTATTTGACTAAGAGATATTTTGCTGGGAAAAAAAGGTGGAAATGGGATTTGAACCCATGTGGCTCCTGAACTTTGCTTCTAATTGGAAGCATGTGGCTCAACACGTTGAGCTACCAGAGAAGACATGAGTGTGAGGTAAACTTTAGGTCTTTTGAGGCAAGGATAAAATGTACAATGTCAATGCGCAGTTGCCTCTACAATTTATATTTCAAATCCGAGTTTGTCATCTGTCCACAGAATGTGATTTCGGATACACTAGCTGTCTGGTAAAAAAAAATTACTTGGTTTCAGGTATTTGACTAAGAGATGTCTTGCTGGGAAAAAAAGGTGGAAGTGGGATTTGAACCCATGTAGCTCCTGCACTTCGCTTCTAATTGGGAGCATGTGGCTCAACACGTTGAGCTAGCAGAGAAGACATGAACATAGGGTAAACTTTAGGTCTTTTGAGGCAAGGATAAAATGTACAATGTCAATGCGCAGTTGCCTCTACAATTTATATTTCAAATCCGAGTTTGTCATCTGTCCACAGAATGTGATTTTGGATACACTAGCTGTCTGGTAAAAAAAAATTACTTGGTTTCAGGTATTTGACTAAGAGATATCTTGCTGGGAAAAAAATGTGGAAGTGGGATTTGAACCCATGTAGCTCCTGCACTTCGCTTCTAATTGGGAGCATGTGGCTCAACACGTTGAGCTACCAGAGAAGACATGAACATAGGGTAAACTTTAGGTCTTTTGAGGCAAGGATAAAATGTACAATGTCAATGCGCAGTTGCCTCTACAATTTATATTTCAAATCCGAGTTTGTCATCTGTCCACAGAATGTGATTTTGGATACACTAGCTGTCTGGTAAAAAAAAATTACTTGGTTTCAGGTATTTGACTAAGAAATATCTTGCTGGGAAAAAAAAGTGGAAGTGGGATTTGAACCCATGTAGCTCCTGCACTTCGCTTCTAATTGGGAGCATGTGGCTCAACACGTTGAGCTACCAGAGAAGACATGAAGACAGTGTAAACTTTAGGTCTTTTGAGGCAAGGATAAAATGTACAATGTCAATGCGCAGTTGCCTCTACAATTTATATTTCAAATCCGAGTTTGTCATCTGTCCACAGAATGTGATTTCGGATACACTAGCTGTCTGGTAAAAAAGAAATTACTTGGTTTCAGGTATTTGACTAAGAGATATCTTGCTGGGAAAAAAGGTGGAAGTGGGATTTGAACCCATGTAGCTCCTGCACTTTGCTTCTAATTGGGAGCATGTGGCTCAACACGTTGAGCTACCTGAGAAGATATGAACATAGGGTAAACTTTAGGTCTTTTGAGGCAAGGATAAAATGTACAATGTCAATGCGCAGTTGCCTCTACAATTTATATTTCAAATCCGAGTTTGTCATCTGTCCACAGAATGTGATTTCGGATACACTAGCTGTCTGGTAAAAAAAATTACTTGGTTTCAGGTATTTGACTAAGAGATATTTTGCTGGGAAAAAAAGGTGGAAGTGGGATTTGAACCCATGTAGCTCCTGAACTTTGCTTCTAATTGGAAGCATGTGGCTCAACACGTTGAGCTACCAGAGAAGACATGAGTGTGAGGTAAACTTTAGGTCTTTTGAGGCAAGGATAAAATGTACAATGTCAATGCGCAGTTGCCTCTACAATTTATATTTCAAATCCGAGTTTGTCATCTGTCCACAGAATGTGATTTCGGATACACTAGCTGTCTGGTAAAAAAAAATTACTTGGTTTCAGGTATTTGACTAAGAGATATCTTGCTGGGAAAAAAAGGTGGAAGTGGGATTTGAACCCATGTAGCTCCTGCACTTCGCTTCTAATTGGGAGCATGTGGCTCAACACGTGGAGCTACCAGAGAAGACATGAGCATAGGGTAAACTTTAGGTCTTTTGAGGCAAGGATAAAATGTACAATGTCAATGCGCAGTTGCCTCTACAATTTATATTTCAAATCCGAGTTTGTCATCTGTCCACAGAATGTGATTTTGGATACACTAGCTGTCTGGTAAAAAAAAATTACTTGGTTTCAGGTATTTGACTAAGAGATATCTTGCTGGGAAAAAAAGGTGGAAGTGGGATTTGAACCCATGTAGCTCCTGCACTTCGCTTCTAATTGGGAGCATGTGGCTCAACACGTTGAGCTACCTGAGAAGATATGAACTGAGGGTAAACTTTAGGTCTTTTGAGGCAAGGATAAAATGTACAATGTCAATGCGCAGTTGCCTCTACAATTTATATTTCAAATCCGAGTTTGTCATCTGTCCACAGAATGTGATTTCGGATACACTAGCTGTCTGGTAAAAAAAAATTACTTGGTTTCAGGTATTTGACTAAGAGATATTTTGCTGGGAAAAAAAGGTGGAAGTGGGATTTGAACCCATGTAGCTCCTGAACTTTGCTTCTAATTGGAAGCATGTGGCTCAACACATTGAGCTACCAGAGAAGACATGAGTGTGAGGTAAACTTTAGGTCTTTTGAGGCAAGGATAAAATGTACAATGTCAATGCGCAGTTGCCTCTACAATTTATATTTCAAATCCGAGTTTGTCATCTGTCCACAGAATGTGATTTCGGATACACTAGCTGTCTGGTAAAAAAAAATTACTTGGTTTCAGGTATTTGACTAAGAGATATCTTGCTGGGAAAAAAAGGTGGAAGTGGGATTTGAACCCATGTAGCTCCTGCACTTCGCTTCTAATTGGGAGCATGTGGCTCAACACGTTGAGCTACCTGAGAAGATATGAACATAGGGTAAACTTTAGGTCTTTTGAGGCAAGGATAAAATGTACAATGTCAATGCGCAGTTGCCTCTACAATTTATATTTCAAATCCGAGTTTGTCATCTGTCCACAGAATGTGATTTCGGATACACTAGCTGTCTGGTAAAAAAAAATTACTTGGTTTCAGGTATTTGACTAAGAGATATCTTGCTGGGAAAAAAGGTGGAAGTGGGATTTGAACCCATGTAGCTCCTGCACTTCGCTTCTAATTGGGAGCATGTGGCTCAACACGTTGAGCTACCTGAGAAGATATGAACATAGGGTAAACTTTAGGTCTTTTGAGGCAAGGATAAAATGTACAATGTCAATGCGCAGTTGCCTCTACAATTTATATTTCAAACACGAGTTTGTCATCTGTCCACAGAATGTGATTTTGGATACACTAGCTGTCTGGTAAAAAAAAATTACTTGGTTTCAGGTATTTGACTAAGAGATATCTTGCTGGGAAAAAAAGGTGGAAGTGGGATTTGAACCCATGTAGCTCCTGCACTTCCCTTCTAATTGGGAGCATGTGGCTCAACACGTTGAGCTACCAGAGAAGACATGAAGACAGGGTAAACTTTAGGTCTTTTGAGGCAAGGATAAAATGTACAATGTCAATGGGCAGTTGCCTCTACAATTTATATTTCAAATCCGAGTTTGTCATCTGTCCACAGAATGTGATTTCGGATACACTAGCTGTCTGGTAAAAAAGAAATTACTTGGTTTCAGGTATTTGACTAAGAGATATCTTGCTGGGAAAAAAAGGTGGAAGTGGGATTTGAACCCATGTAGCTCCTGCACTTAGCTTCTAATTGGAAGCATGTGGCTCAACACGTTGAGCTACCAGAGAAGACATGAGTGTGAGGTAAACTTTAGGTCTTTTGAGGCAAGGATAAAATGTACAATGTCAATGCGCAGTTGCCTCTACAATTTATATTTCAAATCCGAGTTTGTCATCTGTCCACAGAATGTGATTTCGGATACACTAGCTGTCTGGTAAAAAAAAATTACTTGGTTTCAGGTATTTGACTAAGAGATGTCTTGCTGGGAAAAAAAGGTGGAAGTGGGATTTGAACCCATGTAGCTCCTGCACTTCGCTTCTAATTGGGAGCATGTGGCTCAACACGTTGAGCTAGCAGAGAAGACATGAACATAGGGTAAACTTTAGGTCTTTTGAGGCAAGGATAAAATGTACAATGTCAATGCGCAGTTGCCTCTACAATTTATATTTCAAATCCGAGTTTGTCATCTGTCCACAGAATGTGATTTTGGATACACTAGCTGTCTGGTAAAAAAAAATTACTTGGTTTCAGGTATTTGACTAAGAGATATCTTGCTGGGAAAAAAATGTGGAAGTGGGATTTGAACCCATGTAGCTCCTGCACTTCGCTTCTAATTGGGAGCATGTGGCTCAACACGTTGAGCTACCAGAGAAGACATGAACATAGGGTAAACTTTAGGTCTTTTGAGGCAAGGATAAAATGTACAATGTCAATGCGCAGTTGCCTCTACAATTTATATTTCAAATCCGAGTTTGTCATCTGTCCACAGAATGTGATTTTGGATACACTAGCTGTCTGGTAAAAAAAAATTACTTGGTTTCAGGTATTTGACTAAGAAATATCTTGCTGGGAAAAAAAAGTGGAAGTGGGATTTGAACCCATGTAGCTCCTGCACTTCGCTTCTAATTGGGAGCATGTGGCTCAACACGTTGAGCTACCAGAGAAGACATGAAGACAGGGTAAACTTTAGGTCTTTTGAGGCAAGGATAAAATGTACAATGTCAATGCGCAGTTGCCTCTACAATTTATATTTCAAATCCGAGTTTGTCATCTGTCCACAGAATGTGATTTCGGATACACTAGCTGTCTGGTAAAAAAGAAATTACTTGGTTTCAGGTATTTGACTAAGAGATATTTTGCTGGGAAAAAAAGGTGGAAGTGGGATTTGAACCCATGTAGCTCCTGAACTTTGCTTCTAATTGGAAGCATGTGGCTCAACACGTTGAGCTACCAGAGAAGACATGAGTGTGAGGTAAACTTTAGGTCTTTTGAGGCAAGGATAAAATGTACAATGTCAATGCGCAGTTGCCTCTACAATTTATATTTCAAATCCGAGTTTGTCATCTGTCCACAGAATGTGATTTCGGATACACTAGCTGTCTGGTAAAAAAAAATTACTTGGTTTCAGGTATTTGACTAAGAGATATTTTGCTGGGAAAAAAAGGTGGAAGTGGGATTTGAACCCATGTAGCTCCTGAACTTTGCTTCTAATTGGAAGCATGTGGCTCAACACATTGAGCTACCAGAGAAGACATGAGTGTGAGGTAAACTTTAGGTCTTTTGAGGCAAGGATAAAATGTACAATGTCAATGCGCAGTTGCCTCTACAATTTATATTTCAAATCCGAGTTTGTCATCTGTCCACAGAATGTGATTTCGGATACACTAGCTGTCTGGTAAAAAAAAATTACTTGGTTTCAGGTATTTGACTAAGAGATATCTTGCTGGGAAAAAAAGGTGGAAGTGGGATTTGAACCCATGTAGCTCCTGCACTTCGCTTCTAATTGGGAGCATGTGGCTCAACACGTTGAGCTACCTGAGAAGATATGAACATAGGGTAAACTTTAGGTCTTTTGAGGCAAGGATAAAATGTACAATGTCAATGCGCAGTTGCCTCTACAATTTATATTTCAAATCCGAGTTTGTCATCTGTCCACAGAATGTGATTTCGGATACACTAGCTGTCTGGTAAAAAAAAATTACTTGGTTTCAGGTATTTGACTAAGAGATATCTTGCTGGGAAAAAAGGTGGAAGTGGGATTTGAACCCATGTAGCTCCTGCACTTCGCTTCTAATTGGGAGCATGTGGCTCAACACGTTGAGCTACCTGAGAAGATATGAACATAGGGTAAACTTTAGGTCTTTTGAGGCAAGGATAAAATGTACAATGTCAATGCGCAGTTGCCTCTACAATTTATATTTCAAATCCGAGTTTGTCATCTGTCCACAGAATGTGATTTTGGATACACTAGCTGTCTGGTAAAAAAAAATTACTTGGTTTCAGGTATTTGACTAAGAGATATCTTGCTGGGAAAAAAAGGTGGAAGTGGGATTTGAACCCATGTAGCTCCTGCACTTCCCTTCTAATTGGGAGCATGTGGCTCAACACGTTGAGCTACCAGAGAAGACATGAAGACAGGGTAAACTTTAGGTCTTTTGAGGCAAGGATAAAATGTACAATGTCAATGCGCAGTTGCCTCTACAATTTATATTTCAAATCCGAGTTTGTCATCTGTCCACAGAATGTGATTTCGGATACACTAGCTGTCTGGTAAAAAAGAAATTACTTGGTTTCAGGTATTTGACTAAGAGATATCTTGCTGGGAAAAAAAGGTGGAAGTGGGATTTGAACCCATGTAGCTCCTGCACTTAGCTTCTAATTGGAAGCATGTGGCTCAACACGTTGAGCTACCAGAGAAGACATGAGTGTGAGGTAAACTTTAGGTCTTTTGAGGCAAGGATAAAATGTACAATGTCAATGCGCAGTTGCCTCTACAATTTATATTTCAAATCCGAGTTTGTCATCTGTCCACAGAATGTGATTTCGGATACACTAGCTGTCTGGTAAAAAAAAATTACTTGGTTTCAGGTATTTGACTAAGAGATGTCTTGCTGGGAAAAAAAGGTGGAAGTGGGATTTGAACCCATGTAGCTCCTGCACTTCGCTTCTAATTGGGAGCATGTGGCTCAACACGTTGAGCTAGCAGAGAAGACATGAACATAGGGTAAACTTTAGGTCTTTTGAGGCAAGGATAAAATGTACAATGTCAATGCGCAGTTGCCTCTACAATTTATATTTCAAATCCGAGTTTGTCATCTGTCCACAGAATGTGATTTTGGATACACTAGCTGTCTGGTAAAAAAAAATTACTTGGTTTCAGGTATTTGACTAAGAAATATCTTGCTGGGAAAAAAAAGGTGGAAGTGGGATTTGAACCCATGTAGCTCCTGCACTTTGCTTCTAATTGGGAGCATGTGGCTCAACACGTTGAGCTACCAGAGAAGGCATGAATGTGAGGTAAACTTTAGGTCTTTTGAGGCAAGGATAAAATGTACAATGTCAATGCGCAGTTGCCTCTACAATTTATATTTCAAATCCGAGTTTGTCATCTGTCCACAGAATGTGATTTCGGATACACTAGCTGTCTGGTAAAAAAGAAATTACTTGGTTTCAGGTATTTGACTAAGAGATATTTTGCTGGGAAAAAAAGGTGGAAGTGGGATTTGAACCCATGTAGCTCCTGAACTTTGCTTCTAATTGGAAGCATGTGGCTCAACACGTTGAGCTACCAGAGAAGACATGAGTGTGAGGTAAACTTTAGGTCTTTTGAGGCAAGGATAAAATGTACAATGTCAATGCGCAGTTGCCTCTACAATTTATATTTCAAATCCGAGTTTGTCATCTGTCCACAGAATGTGATTTCGGATACACTAGCTGTCTGGTAAAAAAAATTACTTGGTTTCAGGTATTTGACTAAGAGACATCTTGCTGGGAAAAAAAGGTGGAAGTGGGATTTGAACCCATGTAGCTCCTGCACTTCGCTTCTAATTGGGAGCATGTGGCTCAACACGTTGAGCTAGCAGAGAAGACATGAACATAGGGTAAACTTTAGGTCTTTTGAGGCAAGGATAAAATGTACAATGTCAATGCGCAGTTGCCTCTACAATTTATATTTCAAATCCGAGTTTGTCATCTGTCCACAGAATGTGATTTTGGATACACTAGCTGTCTGGTAAAAAAAAATTACTTGGTTTCAGGTATTTGACTAAGAGATATCTTGCTGGGAAAAAAATGTGGAAGTGGGATTTGAACCCATGTAGCTCCTGCACTTCGCTTCTAATTGGGAGCATGTGGCTCAACACGTTGAGCTACCAGAGAAGACATGAACATAGGGAAAACTTTAGGTCTTTTGAGGCAAGGATAAAATGTACAATGTCAATGCGCAGTTGCCTCTACAATTTATATTTCAAATCCGAGTTTGTCATCTGTCCACAGAATGTGATTTTGGATACACTAGCTGTCTGGTAAAAAAAAATTACTTGGTTTCAGGTATTTGACTAAGAAATATCTTGCTGGGAAAAAAAAGTGGAAGTGGGATTTGAACCCATGTAGCTCCTGCACTTCGCTTCTAATTGGGAGCATGTGGCTCAACACGTTGAGCTACCAGAGAAGACATGAAGACAGGGTAAACTTTAGGTCTTTTGAGGCAAGGATAAAATGTACAATGTCAATGCGCAGTTGCCTCTACAATTTATATTTCAAATCCGAGTTTGTCATCTGTCCACAGAATGTGATTTCGGATACACTAGCTGTCTGGTAAAAAAGAAATTACTTGGTTTCAGGTATTTGACTAAGAGATATCTTGCTGGGAAAAAAAGGTGGAAGTGGGATTTGAACCCATGTAGCTCCTGCACTTAGCTTCTAATTGGAAGCATGTGGCTCAACACGTTGAGCTACCAGAGAAGACATGAGTGTGAGGTAAACTTTAGGTCTTTTGAGGCAAGGATAAAATGTACAATGTCAATGCGCAGTTGCCTCTACAATTTATATTTCAAATCCGAGTTTGTCATCTGTCCACAGAATGTGATTTCGGATACACTAGCTGTCTGGTAAAAAAAAATTACTTGGTTTCAGGTATTTGACTAAGAGACGTCTTGCTGGGAAAAAAAGGTGGAAGTGGGATTTGAACCCATGTAGCTCCTGCACTTCGCTTCTAATTGGGAGCATGTGGCTCAACACGTGGAGCTACCAGAGAAGACATGAAGACAGGGTAAACTTTAGGTCTTTTGAGGCAAGGATAAAATGTACAATGTCAATGCGCAGTTGCCTCTACAATTTATATTTCAAATCCGAGTTTGTCATCTGTCCACAGAATGTGATTTCGGATACACTAGCTGTCTGGTAAAAAAGAAATTACTTGGTTTCAGGTATTTGACTAAGAGATATCTTGCTGGGAAAAAAAGGTGGAAGTGGGATTTGAACCCATGTAGCTCCTGCACTTAGCTTCTAATTGGAAGCATGTGGCTCAACACGTTGAGCTACCAGAAAAGACATGAGTGTGAGGTAAACTTTAGGTCTTTTGAGGCAAGGATAAAATGTACAATGTCAATGCGCAGTTGCCTCTACAATTTATATTTCAAATCCGAGTTTGTCATCTGTCCACAGAATGTGATTTCGGATACACTAGCTGTCTGGTAAAAAAAAATTACTTGGTTTCAGGTATTTGACTAAGAGATATCTTGCTGGGAAAAAAATGTGGAAGTGGGATTTGAACCCATGTAGCTCCTGCACTTCGCTTCTAATTGGGAGCATGTGGCTCAACACGTTGAGCTACCAGAGAAGACATGAACATAGGGTAAACTTTAGGTCTTTTGAGGCAAGGATAAAATGTACAATGTCAATGCGCAGTTGCCTCTACAATTTATATTTCAAATCCGAGTTTGTCATCTGTCCACAGAATGTGATTTTGGATACACTAGCTGTCTGGTAAAAAAAAATTACTTGGTTTCAGGTATTTGACTAAGAAATATCTTGCTGGGAAAAAAAAGTGGAAGTGGGATTTGAACCCATGTAGCTCCTGCACTTCGCTTCTAATTGGGAGCATGTGGCTCAACACGTTGAGCTACCAGAGAAGACATGAAGACAGGGTAAACTAGGTCTTTTGAGGCAAGGATAAAATGTACAATGTCAATGCGCAGTTGCCTCTACAATTTATATTTCAAATCCGAGTTTGTCATCTGTCCACAGAATGTGATTTCGGATACACTAGCTGTCTGGTAAAAAAGAAATTACTTGGTTTCAGGTATTTGACTAAGAGATATTTTGCTGGGAAAAAAAGGTGGAAGTGGGATTTGAACCCATGTAGCTCCTGAACTTTGCTTCTAATTGGAAGCATGTGGCTCAACACGTTGAGCTACCAGAGAAGACATGAAGACAGGGTAAACTTTAGGTCTTTTGAGGCAAGGATAAAATGTACAATGTCAATGCGCAGTTGCCTCTACAATTTATATTTCAAATCCGAGTTTGTCATCTGTCCACAGAATGTGATTTCGGATTCACTAGCTGTCTGGTAAAAAAAAATTACTTGGTTTCAGGTATTTGACTAAGAGATATCTTGCTGGGAAAAAAAGGTGGAAGTGGGATTTGAACCCATGTAGCTCCTGCACTTCGCTTCTAATTGGGAGCATGTGGCTCAACACGTTGAGCTACCAGAGAAGACATGAACATAGGGTAAACTTTAGGTCTTTTGAGGCAAGGATAAAATGTACAATGTCAATGCGCAGTTGCCTCTACAATTTATATTTCAAATCCGAGTTTGTCATCTGTCCACAGAATGTGATTTCGGATACACTAGCTGTCTGGTAAAAAAAAAACTTGGTTTCAGGTATTTGACTAAGAGATATCTTGCTGGGAAAAAAAGGTGGAAGTGGGATTTGAACCCATGTAGCTCCTGCACTTTGCTTCTAATTGGGAGCATGTGGCTCAACACGTTGAGCTACCAGAGAAGACATGAAGACAGGGTAAACTTCAGGTCTTTTGAGGCAAGGATAAAATGTACAATGTCAATGCGCAGTTGCCTCTACAATTTATATTTCAAATCCGAGTTTGTCATCTGTCCACAGAATGTGATTTCGGATTCACTAGCTGTCTGGTAAAAAAAAATTACTTGGTTTCAGGTATTTGACTAAGAAATATCTTGCTGGGAAAAAAAGTGGAAGTGGGATTTGAACCCATGTAGCTCCTGCACTTCGCTTCTAATTGGGAGCATGTGGCTCAACACGTTGAGCTACCAGAGAAGACATGAAGACAGGGTAAACTTTAGGTCTTTTGAGGCAAGGATAAAATGTACAATGTCAATGCGCAGTTGCCTCTACAATTTATATTTCAAATCCGAGTTTGTCATCTGTCCACAGAATGTGATTTCGGATACACTAGCTGTCTGGTAAAAAAGAAATTACTTGGTTTCAGGTATTTGACTAAGAGATATCTTGCTGGGAAAAAAGGTGGAAGTGGGATTTGAACCCATGTAGCTCCTGCACTTCGCTTCTAATTGGGAGCATGTGGCTCAACACGTTGAGCTACCTGAGAAGATATGAACATAGGGTAAACTTTAGGTCTTTTGAGGCAAGGATAAAATGTACAATGTCAATGCGCAGTTGCCTCTACAATTTATATTTCAAATCCGAGTTTGTCATCTGTCCACAGAATGTGATTTCGGATACACTAGCTGTCTGGTAAAAAAAAATTACTTGGTTTCAGGTATTTGACTAAGAGATATTTTGCTGGGAAAAAAAGGTGGAAGTGGGATTTGAACCCATGTAGCTCCTGAACTTTGCTTCTAATTGGAAGCATGTGGCTCAACACGTTGAGCTACCAGAGAAGACATGAGTGTGAGGTAAACTTTAGGTCTTTTGAGGCAAGGATAAAATGTACAATGTCAATGCGCAGTTGCCTCTACAATTTATATTTCAAATCCGAGTTTGTCATCTGTCCACAGAATGTGATTTCGGATACACTAGCTGTCTGGTAAAAAAAAATTACTTGGTTTCAGGTATTTGACTAAGAGATATCTTGCTGGGAAAAAAAGGTGGAAGTGGGATTTGAACCCATGTAGCTCCTGCACTTCGCTTCTAATTGGGAGCATGTGGCTCAACACGTTGAGCTACCTGAGAAGATATGAACATAGGGTAAACTTTAGGTCTTTTGAGGCAAGGATAAAATGTACAATGTCAATGCGCAGTTGCCTCTACAATTTATATTTCAAATCCGAGTTTGTCATCTGTCCACAGAATGTGATTTCGGATACACTAGCTGTCTGGTAAAAAAAATTACTTGGTTTCAGGTATTTGACTAAGAGATATTTTGCTGGGAAAAAAAGGTGGAAGTGGGATTTGAACCCATGTAGCTCCTGAACTTTGCTTCTAATTGGAAGCATGTGGCTCAACACGTTGAGCTACCAGAGAAGACATGAGTGTGAGGTAAACTTTAGGTCTTTTGAGGCAAGGATAAAATGTACAATGTCAATGCGCAGTTGCCTCTACAATTTATATTTCAAATCCGAGTTTGTCATCTGTCCACAGAATGTGATTTCGGATACACTAGCTGTCTGGTAAAAAAAAATTACTTGGTTTCAGGTATTTGACTAAGAGATATCTTGCTGGGAAAAAAAGGTGGAAGTGGGATTTGAACCCATGTAGCTCCTGCACTTCGCTTCTAATTGGGAGCATGTGGCTCAACACGTTGAGCTACCAGAGAAGACATGAGCATAGGGTAAACTTTAGGTCTTTTGAGGCAAGGATAAAATGTACAATGTCAATGCGCAGTTGCCTCTACAATTTATATTTCAAATCCGAGTTTGTCATCTGTCCACAGAATGTGATTTCGGATTCACTAGCTGTCTGGTAAAAAAAAATTACTTGGTTTCAGGTATTTGACTAAGAGATATCTTGCTGGGAAAAAAAGGTGGAAGTGGGATTTGAACCCATGTAGCTCCTGCACTTTGCTTCTAATTGGGAGCATGTGGCTCAACACGTTGAGCTACCAGAGAAGACATGAAGACAGGGTAAACTTCAGGTCTTTTGAGGCAAGGATAAAATGTACAATGTCAATGCGCAGTTGCCTCTACAATTTATATTTCAAATCCGAGTTTGTCATCTGTCCACAGAATGTGATTTCGGATTCACTAGCTGTCTGGTAAAAAAAAATTACTTGGTTTCAGGTATTTGACTAAGAAATATCTTGCTGGGAAAAAAAGTGGAAGTGGGATTTGAACCCATGTAGCTCCTGCACTTCGCTTCTAATTGGGAGCATGTGGCTCAACACGTTGAGCTACCAGAGAAGACATGAAGACAGGGTAAACTTTAGGTCTTTTGAGGCAAGGATAAAATGTACAATGTCAATGCGCAGTTGCCTCTACAATTTATATTTCAAATCCGAGTTTGTCATCTGTCCACAGAATGTGATTTCGGATACACTAGCTGTCTGGTAAAAAAGAAATTACTTGGTTTCAGGTATTTGACTAAGAGATATCTTGCTGGGAAAAAAGGTGGAAGTGGGATTTGAACCCATGTAGCTCCTGCACTTCGCTTCTAATTGGGAGCATGTGGCTCAACACGTTGAGCTACCTGAGAAGATATGAACATAGGGTAAACTTTAGGTCTTTTGAGGCAAGGATAAAATGTACAATGTCAATGCGCAGTTGCCTCTACAATTTATATTTCAAATCCGAGTTTGTCATCTGTCCACAGAATGTGATTTCGGATACACTAGCTGTCTGGTAAAAAAAAATTACTTGGTTTCAGGTATTTGACTAAGAGATATTTTGCTGGGAAAAAAAGGTGGAAGTGGGATTTGAACCCATGTAGCTCCTGAACTTTGCTTCTAATTGGAAGCATGTGGCTCAACACGTTGAGCTACCAGAGAAGACATGAGTGTGAGGTAAACTTTAGGTCTTTTGAGGCAAGGATAAAATGTACAATGTCAATGCGCAGTTGCCTCTACAATTTATATTTCAAATCCGAGTTTGTCATCTGTCCACAGAATGTGATTTCGGATACACTAGCTGTCTGGTAAAAAAAAATTACTTGGTTTCAGGTATTTGACTAAGAGATATCTTGCTGGGAAAAAAAGGTGGAAGTGGGATTTGAACCCATGTAGCTCCTGCACTTCGCTTCTAATTGGGAGCATGTGGCTCAACACGTTGAGCTACCTGAGAAGATATGAACATAGGGTAAACTTTAGGTCTTTTGAGGCAAGGATAAAATGTACAATGTTAATGCGCAGTTGCCTCTACAATTTATATTTCAAATCCGAGTTTGTCATCTGTCCACAGAATGTGATTTCGGATACACTAGCTGTCTGGTAAAAAAAAATTACTTGGTTTCAGGTATTTGACTAAGAGATATTTTGCTGGGAAAAAAAGGTGGAAGTGGGATTTGAACCCATGTAGCTCCTGAACTTTGCTTCTAATTGGAAGCATGTGGCTCAACACGTTGAGCTACCAGAGAAGACATGAGCGTGAGGTAAACTTTAGGTCTTTTGAGGCAAGGATAAAATGTACAATGTCAATGCGCAGTTGCCTCTACAATTTATATTTCAAATCCGAGTTTGTCATCTGTCCACAGAATGTGATTTCGGATACACTAGCTGTCTGGTAAAAAAAAATTACTTGGTTTCAGGTATTTGACTAAGAGATATCTTGCTGGGAAAAAAAGGTGGAAGTGGGATTTGAACCCATGTAGCTCCTGCACTTCGCTTCTAATTGGGAGCATGTGGCTCAACACGTTGAGCTACCAGAGAAGACATGAACATAGGGTAAACTTTAGGTCTTTTGAGGCAAGGATAAAATGTACAATGTCAATGCGCAGTTGCCTCTACAATTTATATTTCAAATCCGAGTTTGTCATCTGTCCACAGAATGTGATTTCGGATACACTAGCTGTCTGGTAAAAAAAAATTACTTGGTTTCAGGTATTTGACTAAGAGATATCTTGCTGGGAAAAAAAGGTGGAAGTGGGATTTGAACCCATGTAGCTCCTGCACTTCGCTTCTAATTGGGAGCATGTGGCTCAACACGTTGAGCTACCAGAGAAGACATGAACATAGGGTAAACTTTAGGTCTTTTGAGGCAAGGATAAAATGTACAATGTCAATGCGCAGTTGCCTCTACAATTTATATTTCAAATCCGAGTTTGTCATCTGTCCACAGAATGTGATTTTGGATACACTAGCTGTCTGGTAAAAAAAAATTACTTGGTTTCAGGTATTTGACTAAGAGATATCTTGCTGGGAAAAAAAGGTGGAAGTGGGATTTGAACCCATGTAGCTCCTGCACTTCCCTTCTAATTGGGAGCATGTGGCTCAACACGTTGAGCTACCAGAGAAGACATGAAGACAGGGTAAACTTTAGGTCTTTTGAGGCAAGGATAAAATGTACAATGTCAGTGCGCAGTTGCCTCTACAATTTATATTTCAAATCCGAGTTTGTCATCTGTCCACAGAATGTGATTTCGGATACACTAGCTGTCTGGTAAAAAAGAAATTACTTGGTTTCAGGTATTTGACTAAGAGATATTTTGCTGGGAAAAAAAGGTGGAAGTGGGATTTGAACCCATGTAGCTCCTGAACTTTGCTTCTAATTGGAAGCATGTGGCTCAACACGTTGAGCTACCAGAGAAGACATGAGTGTGAGGTAAACTTTAGGTCTTTTGAGGCAAGGATAAAATGTACAATGTCAATGCGCAGTTGCCTCTACAATTTATATTTCAAATCCGAGTTTGTCACCTGTCCACAAAATGTGATTTCGGATTCACTAGCTGTCTGGTAAAAAAAAAAATTACTTGGTTTCAGGTATTTGACTAAGAGATATCTTGCTGGGAAAAAAAGGTGGAAGTAGGATTTGAACCCATGTAGCTCCTGTACATTGCTTCTAATTGGAAGCTTGTGGCTCAACACTTTGAGCTACCAGAGAAGACATGAAGACAGGGTAAACTTTAGGTCTTTTGAGGCAAGGATAAAATGTACAATGTCAATGCGCAGTTGCCTCTACAATTTATATTTCAAATCCGAGTTTGTCATCTGTCCACAGAATGTGATTTCGGATTCACTAGCTGTCTGGTAAAAAAAAAATTACTTGGTTTCAGGTATTTGACTAAGAGATATCTTGCTGGGAAAAAAAGGTGGAAGTGGGATTTGAACCCATGTAGCTCCTGCACTTCGCTTCTAATTGGGAGCATGTGGCTCAACACGTTGAGCTACCAGAGAAGACATGAACATAGGGTAAACTTTAGGTCTTTTGAGGCAAGGATAAAATGTACAATGTCAATGCGCAGTTGCCTCTACAATTTATATTTCAAATCCGAGTTTGTCATCTGTCCACAGAATGTGATTTCGGATACACTAGCTGTCTGGTAAAAAAAAAACTTGGTTTCAGGTATTTGACTAAGAGATATCTTGCTGGGAAAAAAAGGTGGAAGTGGGATTTGAACCCATGTAGCTCCTGCACTTTGCTTCTAATTGGGAGCATGTGGCTCAACACGTTGAGCTACCAGAGAAGACATGAAGACAGGGTAAACTTCAGGTCTTTTGAGGCAAGGATAAAATGTACAATGTCAATGCGCAGTTGCCTCTACAATTTATATTTCAAATCCGAGTTTGTCATCTGTCCACAGAATGTGATTTCGGATTCACTAGCTGTCTGGTAAAAAAAAAATTACTTGGTTTCAGGTATTTAACAAAGAGATATCTTGCTGGGAAAAAAAGGCGGAAGTGGGATTTGAACCCATGTAGCTCCTGCACTTCGCTTCTAATTGGGAGCATGTGGCTCAACACGTTGAGCTACCAGAGAAGACATGAACATAGGGTAAACTTTAGGTCTTTTGAGGCAAGGATAAAATGTACAATGTCAATGCGCAGTTGCCTCTACAATTTATATTTCAAATCCGAGTTTGTCATCTGTCCACAGAATGTGATTTCGGATACACTAGCTGTCTGGTAAAAAAAAATTACTTGGTTTCAGGTATTTGACTAAGAGATATCTTGCTGGGAAAAAAAGGTGGAAGTGGGATTTGAACCCATGTAGCTCCTGCACTTCGCTTCTAATTGGGAGCATGTGGCTCAACACGTTGAGCTACCAGAGAAGACATGAACATAGGGTAAACTTTAGGTCTTTTGAGGCAAGGATAAAATGTACAATGTCAATGCGCAGTTGCCTCTACAATTTATATTTCAAATCCGAGTTTGTCATCTGTCCACAGAATGTGATTTCGGATACACTAGCTGTCTGGTAAAAAAAAATTACTTGGTTTCAGGTATTTGACTAAGAGATATCTTGCTGGGAAAAAAAGGTGGAAGTGGGATTTGAACCCATGTAGCTCCTGCACTTCGCTTCTAATTGGGAGCATGTGGCTCAACACGTTGAGCTACCAGAGAAGACATGAACATAGGGTAAACTTTAGGTCTTTTGAGGCAAGGATAAAATGTACAATGTCAATGCGCAGTTGCCTCTACAATTTATATTTCAAATCCGAGTTTGTCATCTGTCCACAGAATGTGATTTCGGATTCACTAGCTGTCTGGTAAAAAAAAATTACTTGGTTTCAGGTATTTGACTAAGAAATATCTTGCTGGGAAAAAAAGTGGAAGTGGGATTTGAACCCATGTAGCTCCTGCACTTCGCTTCTAATTGGGAGCATGTGGCTCAACACGTTGAGCTACCAGAGAAGACATGAAGACAGGGTAAACTTTAGGTCTTTTGAGGCAAGGATAAAATGTACAATGTCAATGCGCAGTTGCCTCTACAATTTATATTTCAAATCCGAGTTTGTCATCTGTCCACAGAATGTGATTTCGGATACACTAGCTGTCTGGTAAAAAAGAAATTACTTGGTTTCAGGTATTTGACTAAGAGATATCTTGCTGGGAAAAAAGGTGGAAGTGGGATTTGAACCCATGTAGCTCCTGCACTTCGCTTCTAATTGGGAGCATGTGGCTCAACACGTTGAGCTACCTGAGAAGATATGAACATAGGGTAAACTTTAGGTCTTTTGAGGCAAGGATAAAATGTACAATGTCAATGCGCAGTTGCCTCTACAATTTATATTTCAAATCCGAGTTTGTCATCTGTCCACAGAATGTGATTTCGGATACACTAGCTGTCTGGTAAAAAAAAATTACTTGGTTTCAGGTATTTGACTAAGAGATATTTTGCTGGGAAAAAAAGGTGGAAGTGGGATTTGAACCCATGTAGCTCCTGAACTTTGCTTCTAATTGGAAGCATGTGGCTCAACACGTTGAGCTACCAGAGAAGACATGAGTGTGAGGTAAACTTTAGGTCTTTTGAGGCAAGGATAAAATGTACAATGTCAATGCGCAGTTGCCTCTACAATTTATATTTCAAATCCGAGTTTGTCATCTGTCCACAGAATGTGATTTCGGATACACTAGCTGTCTGGTAAAAAAAAATTACTTGGTTTCAGGTATTTGACTAAGAGATATCTTGCTGGGAAAAAAAGGTGGAAGTGGGATTTGAACCCATGTAGCTCCTGCACTTCGCTTCTAATTGGGAGCATGTGGCTCAACACGTTGAGCTACCTGAGAAGATATGAACATAGGGTAAACTTTAGGTCTTTTGAGGCAAGGATAAAATGTACAATGTTAATGCGCAGTTGCCTCTACAATTTATATTTCAAATCCGAGTTTGTCATCTGTCCACAGAATGTGATTTCGGATACACTAGCTGTCTGGTAAAAAAAAATTACTTGGTTTCAGGTATTTGACTAAGAGATATTTTGCTGGGAAAAAAAGGTGGAAGTGGGATTTGAACCCATGTAGCTCCTGAACTTTGCTTCTAATTGGAAGCATGTGGCTCAACACGTTGAGCTACCAGAGAAGACATGAGTGTGAGGTAAACTTTAGGTCTTTTGAGGCAAGGATAAAATGTACAATGTCAATGCGCAGTTGCCTCTACAATTTATATTTCAAATCCGAGTTTGTCATCTGTCCACAGAATGTGATTTCGGATACACTAGCTGTCTGGTAAAAAAAAATTACTTGGTTTCAGGTATTTGACTAAGAGATATCTTGCTGGGAAAAAAATGTGGAAGTGGGATTTGAACCCATGTAGCTCCTGCACTTCGCTTCTAATTGGGAGCATGTGGCTCAACACGTTGAGCTACCAGAGAAGACATGAACATAGGGTAAACTTTAGGTCTTTTGAGGCAAGGATAAAATGTACAATGTCAATGCGCAGTTGCCTCTACAATTTATATTTCAAATCCGAGTTTGTCATCTGTCCACAGAATGTGATTTTGGATACACTAGCTGTCTGGTAAAAAAAAATTACTTGGTTTCAGGTATTTGACTAAGAGATATCTTGCTGGGAAAAAAAGGTGGAAGTGGGATTTGAACCCATGTAGCTCCTGCACTTCGCTTCTAATTGGGAGCATGTGGCTCAACACGTTGAGCTACCAGAGAAGACATGAACATAGGGTAAACTAGGTCTTTTGAGGCAAGGATAAAATGTACAATGTCAATGCGCAGTTGCCTCTACAATTTATATTTCAAATCCGAGTTTGTCATCTGTCCACAGAATGTGATTTCGGATACACTAGCTGTCTGGTAAAAAAGAAATTACTTGGTTTCAGGTATTTGACTAAGAGATATTTTGCTGGGAAAAAAAGGTGGAAGTGGGATTTGAACCCATGTAGCTCCTGAACTTTGCTTCTAATTGGAAGCATGTGGCTCAACACGTTGAGCTACCAGAGAAGACATGAAGACAGGGTAAACTTTAGGTCTTTTGAGGCAAGGATAAAATGTACAATGTCAATGCGCAGTTGCCTCTACAATTTATATTTCAAATCCGAGTTTGTCATCTGTCCACAGAATGTGATTTCGGATACACTAGCTGTCTGGTAAAAAAAAAACTTGGTTTCAGGTATTTGACTAAGAGATATCTTGCTGGGAAAAAAAGGTGGAAGTGGGATTTGAACCCATGTAGCTCCTGCACTTTGCTTCTAATTGGGAGCATGTGGCTCAACACGTTGAGCTACCAGAGAAGACATGAAGACAGGGTAAACTTCAGGTCTTTTGAGGCAAGGATAAAATGTACAATGTCAATGCGCAGTTGCCTCTACAATTTATATTTCAAATCCGAGTTTGTCATCTGTCCACAGAATGTGATTTCGGATTCACTAGCTGTCTGGTAAAAAAAAAATTACTTGGTTTCAGGTATTTAACAAAGAGATATCTTGCTGGGAAAAAAAGGCGGAAGTGGGATTTGAACCCATGTAGCTCCTGCACTTCGCTTCTAATTGGGAGCATGTGGCTCAACACGTTGAGCTACCAGAGAAGACATGAACATAGGGTAAACTTTAGGTCTTTTGAGGCAAGGATAAAATGTACAATGTCAATGCGCAGTTGCCTCTACAATTTATATTTCAAATCCGAGTTTGTCATCTGTCCACAGAATGTGATTTCGGATACACTAGCTGTCTGGTAAAAAAAAATTACTTGGTTTCAGGTATTTGACTAAGAGATATCTTGCTGGGAAAAAAAGGTGGAAGTGGGATTTGAACCCATGTAGCTCCTGCACTTCGCTTCTAATTGGGAGCATGTGGCTCAACACGTTGAGCTACCAGAGAAGACATGAACATAGGGTAAACTTTAGGTCTTTTGAGGCAAGGATAAAATGTACAATGTCAATGCGCAGTTGCCTCTACAATTTATATTTCAAATCCGAGTTTGTCATCTGTCCACAGAATGTGATTTCGGATACACTAGCTGTCTGGTAAAAAAAAATTACTTGGTTTCAGGTATTTGACTAAGAGATATCTTGCTGGGAAAAAAAGGTGGAAGTGGGATTTGAACCCATGTAGCTCCTGCACTTCGCTTCTAATTGGGAGCATGTGGCTCAACACGTTGAGCTACCAGAGAAGACATGAACATAGGGTAAACTTTAGGTCTTTTGAGGCAAGGATAAAATGTACAATGTCAATGCGCAGTTGCCTCTACAATTTATATTTCAAATCCGAGTTTGTCATCTGTCCACAGAATGTGATTTTGGATACACTAGCTGTCTGGTAAAAAAAAATTACTTGGTTTCAGGTATTTGACTAAGAGATATCTTGCTGGGAAAAAAAGGTGGAAGTGGGATTTGAACCCATGTAGCTCCTGCACTTCCCTTCTAATTGGGAGCATGTGGCTCAACACGTTGAGCTACCAGAGAAGACATGAAGACAGGGTAAACTTTAGGTCTTTTGAGGCAAGGATAAAATGTACAATGTCAGTGCGCAGTTGCCTCTACAATTTATATTTCAAATCCGAGTTTGTCATCTGTCCACAGAATGTGATTTCGGATACACTAGCTGTCTGGTAAAAAAGAAATTACTTGGTTTCAGGTATTTGACTAAGAGATATTTTGCTGGGAAAAAAAGGTGGAAGTGGGATTTGAACCCATGTAGCTCCTGAACTTTGCTTCTAATTGGAAGCATGTGGCTCAACACGTTGAGCTACCAGAGAAGACATGAGTGTGAGGTAAACTTTAGGTCTTTTGAGGCAAGGATAAAATGTACAATGTCAATGCGCAGTTGCCTCTACAATTTATATTTCAAATCCGAGTTTGTCACCTGTCCACAAAATGTGATTTCGGATTCACTAGCTGTCTGGTAAAAAAAAAAAATTACTTGGTTTCAGGTATTTGACTAAGAGATATCTTGCTGGGAAAAAAAGGTGGAAGTAGGATTTGAACCCATGTAGCTCCTGTACATTGCTTCTAATTGGAAGCTTGTGGCTCAACACGTTGAGCTACCAGAGAAGACATGAAGACAGGGTAAACTTTAGGTCTTTTGAGGCAAGGATAAAATGTACAATGTCAATGCGCAGTTGCCTCTACAATTTATATTTCAAATCCGAGTTTGTCATCTGTCCACAGAATGTGATTTCGGATACACTAGCTGTCTGGTAAAAAAAAAACTTGGTTTCAGGTATTTGACTAAGAGATATCTTGCTGGGAAAAAAAGGTGGAAGTGGGATTTGAACCCATGTAGCTCCTGCACTTTGCTTCTAATTGGGAGCATGTGGCTCAACACGTTGAGCTACCAGAGAAGACATGAAGACAGGGTAAACTTCAGGTCTTTTGAGGCAAGGATAAAATGTACAATGTCAATGCGCAGTTGCCTCTACAATTTATATTTCAAATCCGAGTTTGTCATCTGTCCACAGAATGTGATTTCGGATTCACTAGCTGTCTGGTAAAAAAAAAATTACTTGGTTTCAGGTATTTAACAAAGAGATATCTTGCTGGGAAAAAAAGGCGGAAGTGGGATTTGAACCCATGTAGCTCCTGCACTTCGCTTCTAATTGGGAGCATGTGGCTCAACACGTTGAGCTACCAGAGAAGACATGAACATAGGGTAAACTTTAGGTCTTTTGAGGCAAGGATAAAATGTACAATGTCAATGCGCAGTTGCCTCTACAATTTATATTTCAAATCCGAGTTTGTCATCTGTCCACAGAATGTGATTTCGGATACACTAGCTGTCTGGTAAAAAAAAATTACTTGGTTTCAGGTATTTGACTAAGAGATATCTTGCTGGGAAAAAAAGGTGGAAGTGGGATTTGAACCCATGTAGCTCCTGCACTTCGCTTCTAATTGGGAGCATGTGGCTCAACACGTTGAGCTACCAGAGAAGACATGAACATAGGGTAAACTTTAGGTCTTTTGAGGCAAGGATAAAATGTACAATGTCAATGCGCAGTTGCCTCTACAATTTATATTTCAAATCCGAGTTTGTCATCTGTCCACAGAATGTGATTTCGGATACACTAGCTGTCTGGTAAAAAAAAATTACTTGGTTTCAGGTATTTGACTAAGAGATATCTTGCTGGGAAAAAAAGGTGGAAGTGGGATTTGAACCCATGTAGCTCCTGCACTTCGCTTCTAATTGGGAGCATGTGGCTCAACACGTTGAGCTACCAGAGAAGACATGAACATAGGGTAAACTTTAGGTCTTTTGAGGCAAGGATAAAATGTACAATGTCAATGCGCAGTTGCCTCTACAATTTATATTTCAAATCCGAGTTTGTCATCTGTCCACAGAATGTGATTTTGGATACACTAGCTGTCTGGTAAAAAAAAATTACTTGGTTTCAGGTATTTGACTAAGAGATATCTTGCTGGGAAAAAAAGGTGGAAGTGGGATTTGAACCCATGTAGCTCCTGCACTTCCCTTCTAATTGGGAGCATGTGGCTCAACACGTTGAGCTACCAGAGAAGACATGAAGACAGGGTAAACTTTAGGTCTTTTGAGGCAAGGATAAAATGTACAATGTCAGTGCGCAGTTGCCTCTACAATTTATATTTCAAATCCGAGTTTGTCATCTGTCCACAGAATGTGATTTCGGATACACTAGCTGTCTGGTAAAAAAGAAATTACTTGGTTTCAGGTATTTGACTAAGAGATATTTTGCTGGGAAAAAAAGGTGGAAGTGGGATTTGAACCCATGTAGCTCCTGAACTTTGCTTCTAATTGGAAGCATGTGGCTCAACACGTTGAGCTACCAGAGAAGACATGAGTGTGAGGTAAACTTTAGGTCTTTTGAGGCAAGGATAAAATGTACAATGTCAATGCGCAGTTGCCTCTACAATTTATATTTCAAATCCGAGTTTGTCACCTGTCCACAAAATGTGATTTCGGATTCACTAGCTGTCTGGTAAAAAAAAAAATTACTTGGTTTCAGGTATTTGACTAAGAGATATCTTGCTGGGAAAAAAAGGTGGAAGTAGGATTTGAACCCATGTAGCTCCTGTACATTGCTTCTAATTGGAAGCTTGTGGCTCAACACGTTGAGCTACCAGAGAAGACATGAAGACAGGGTAAACTTTAGGTCTTTTGAGGCAAGGATAAAATGTACAATGTCAATGCGCAGTTGCCTCTACAATTTATATTTCAAATCCGAGTTTGTCATCTGTCCACAGAATGTGATTTCGGATACACTAGCTGTCTGGTAAAAAAAAAACTTGGTTTCAGGTATTTGACTAAGAGATATCTTGCTGGGAAAAAAAGGTGGAAGTGGGATTTGAACCCATGTAGCTCCTGCACTTTGCTTCTAATTGGGAGCATGTGGCTCAACACGTTGAGCTACCAGAGAAGACATGAGCATAGGGTAAACTTTAGGTCTTTTGAGGCAAGGATAAAATGTACAATGTCAATGCGCAGTTGCCTCTACAATTTATATTTCAAATCCGAGTTTGTCATCTGTCCACAGAATGTGATTTTGGATACACTAGCTGTCTGGTAAAAAAAAAATTACTTGGTTTCAGGTATTTGACTAAGAAATATCTTGCTGGGAAAAAAAGTGGAAGTGGGATTTGAACCCATGTAGCTCCTGCACTTCGCTTCTAATTGGGAGCATGTGGCTCAACACGTTGAGCTACCAGAGAAGACATGAAGACAGGGTAAACTTTAGGTCTTTTGAGGCAAGGATAAAATGTACAATGTCAATGCGCAGTTGCCTCTACAATTTATATTTCAAATCCGAGTTTGTCATCTGTCCACAGAATGTGATTTCGGATACACTAGCTGTCTGGTAAAAAAGAAATTACTTGGTTTCAGGTATTTGACTAAGAGATATCTTGCTGGGAAAAAAGGTGGAAGTGGGATTTGAACCCATGTAGCTCCTGCACTTCGCTTCTAATTGGGAGCATGTGGCTCAACACGTTGAGCTACCTGAGAAGATATGAACATAGGGTAAACTTTAGGTCTTTTGAGGCAAGGATAAAATGTACAATGTCAATGCGCAGTTGCCTCTACAATTTATATTTCAAATCCGAGTTTGTCATCTGTCCACAGAATGTGATTTCGGATACACTAGCTGTCTGGTAAAAAAAAATTACTTGGTTTCAGGTATTTGACTAAGAGATATTTTGCTGGGAAAAAAAGGTGGAAGTGGGATTTGAACCCATGTAGCTCCTGAACTTTGCTTCTAATTGGAAGCATGTGGCTCAACACGTTGAGCTACCAGAGAAGACATGAGTGTGAGGTAAACTTTAGGTCTTTTGAGGCAAGGATAAAATGTACAATGTCAATGCGCAGTTGCCTCTACAATTTATATTTCAAATCCGAGTTTGTCATCTGTCCACAGAATGTGATTTCGGATACACTAGCTGTCTGGTAAAAAAAAATTACTTGGTTTCAGGTATTTGACTAAGAGATATCTTGCTGGGAAAAAAAGGTGGAAGTGGGATTTGAACCCATGTAGCTCCTGCACTTCGCTTCTAATTGGGAGCATGTGGCTCAACACGTTGAGCTACCTGAGAAGATATGAACATAGGGTAAACTTTAGGTCTTTTGAGGCAAGGATAAAATGTACAATGTCAATGCGCAGTTGCCTCTACAATTTATATTTCAAATCCGAGTTTGTCATCTGTCCACAGAATGTGATTTCGGATACACTAGCTGTCTGGTAAAAAAAAATTACTTGGTTTCAGGTATTTGACTAAGAGATATTTTGCTGGGAAAAAAAGGTGGAAGTGGGATTTGAACCCATGTAGCTCCTGAACTTTGCTTCTAATTGGAAGCATGTGGCTCAACACGTTGAGCTACCAGAGAAGACATGAGTGTGAGGTAAACTTTAGGTCTTTTGAGGCAAGGATAAAATGTACAATGTCAATGCGCAGTTGCCTCTACAATTTATATTTCAAATCCGAGTTTGTCATCTGTCCACAGAATGTGATTTCGGATACACTAGCTGTCTGGTAAAAAAAATTACTTGGTTTCAGGTATTTGACTAAGAGATATCTTGCTGGGAAAAAAAGGTGGAAGTGGGATTTGAACCCATGTAGCTCCTGCACTTCGCTTCTAATTGGGAGCATGTGGCTCAACACGTTGAGCTACCAGAGAAGACATGAGCATAGGGTAAACTTTAGGTCTTTTGAGGCAAGGATAAAATGTACAATGTCAATGCGCAGTTGCCTCTACAATTTATATTTCAAATCCGAGTTTGTCATCTGTCCACAGAATGTGATTTTGGATACACTAGCTGTCTGGTAAAAAAAAATTACTTGGTTTCAGGTATTTGACTAAGAGATATCTTGCTGGGAAAAAAAGGTGGAAGTGGGATTTGAACCCATGTAGCTCCTGCACTTCGCTTCTAATTGGGAGCATGTGGCTCAACACGTTGAGCTACCAGAGAAGACATGAGCATAGGGTAAACTTTAGGTCTTTTGAGGCAAGGATAAAATGTACAATGTCAATGCGCAGTTGCCTCTACAATTTATATTTCAAATCCGAGTTTGTCATCTGTCCACAGAATGTGATTTTGGATACACTAGCTGTCTGGTAAAAAAAAATTACTTGGTTTCAGGTATTTGACTAAGAGATATCTTGCTGGGAAAAAAAGGTGGAAGTGGGATTTGAACCCATGTAGCTCCTGCACTTCGCTTCTAATTGGGAGCATGTGGCTCAACACGTTGAGCTACCTGAGAAGATATGAACATAGGGTAAACTTTAGGTCTTTTGAGGCAAGGATAAAATGTACAATGTCAATGCGCAGTTGCCTCTACAATTTATATTTCAAATCCGAGTTTGTCATCTGTCCACAGAATGTGATTTCGGATACACTAGCTGTCTGGTAAAAAAAAATTACTTGGTTTCAGGTATTTGACTAAGAGATATTTTGCTGGGAAAAAAAGGTGGAAGTGGGATTTGAACCCATGTAGCTCCTGAACTTTGCTTCTAATTGGAAGCATGTGGCTCAACACGTTGAGCTACCAGAGAAGACATGAGTGTGAGGTAAACTTTAGGTCTTTTGAGGCAAGGATAAAATGTACAATGTCAATGCGCAGTTGCCTCTACAATTTATATTTCAAATCCGAGTTTGTCATCTGTCCACAGAATGTGATTTCGGATACACTAGCTGTCTGGTAAAAAAAAATTACTTGGTTTCAGGTATTTGACTAAGAGATATCTTGCTGGGAAAAAAAGGTGGAAGTGGGATTTGAACCCATGTAGCTCCTGCACTTCGCTTCTAATTGGGAGCATGTGGCTCAACACGTTGAGCTACCAGAGAAGACATGAACATAGGGTAAACTTTAGGTCTTTTGAGGCAAGGATAAAATGTACAATGTCAATGCGCAGTTGCCTCTACAATTTATATTTCAAATCCGAGTTTGTCATCTGTCCACAGAATGTGATTTCGGATACACTAGCTGTCTGGTAAAAAAAAATTACTTGGTTTCAGGTATTTGACTAAGAGATATCTTGCTGGGAAAAAAAGGTGGAAGTGGGATTTGAACCCATGTAGCTCCTGCACTTTGCTTCTAATTGGGAGCATGTGGCTCAACACGTTGAGCTACCAGAGAAGACATGAACATAGGGTAAACTTTAGGTCTTTTGAGGCAAGGATAAAATGTACAATGTCAATGCGCAGTTGCCTCTACAATTTATATTTCAAATCCGAGTTTGTCATCTGTCCACAGAATGTGATTTTGGATACACTAGCTGTCTGGTAAAAAAAAATTACTTGGTTTCAGGTATTTGACTAAGAGATATCTTGCTGGGAAAAAAAGGTGGAAGTGGGATTTGAACCCATGTAGCTCCTGCACTTCCCTTCTAATTGGGAGCATGTGGCTCAACACGTTGAGCTACCAGAGAAGACATGAAGACAGGGTAAACTTTAGGTCTTTTGAGGCAAGGATAAAATGTACAATGTCAGTGCGCAGTTGCCTCTACAATTTATATTTCAAATCCGAGTTTGTCATCTGTCCACAGAATGTGATTTCGGATACACTAGCTGTCTGGTAAAAAAGAAATTACTTGGTTTCAGGTATTTGACTAAGAGATATTTTGCTGGGAAAAAAAGGTGGAAGTGGGATTTGAACCCATGTAGCTCCTGAACTTTGCTTCTAATTGGAAGCATGTGGCTCAACACGTTGAGCTACCAGAGAAGACATGAGTGTGAGGTAAACTTTAGGTCTTTTGAGGCAAGGATAAAATGTACAATGTCAATGCGCAGTTGCCTCTACAATTTATATTTCAAATCCGAGTTTGTCACCTGTCCACAAAATGTGATTTCGGATTCACTAGCTGTCTGGTAAAAAAAAAAATTACTTGGTTTCAGGTATTTGACTAAGAGATATCTTGCTGGGAAAAAAAGGTGGAAGTAGGATTTGAACCCATGTAGCTCCTGTACATTGCTTCTAATTGGAAGCTTGTGGCTCAACACGTTGAGCTACCAGAGAAGACATGAAGACAGGGTAAACTTTAGGTCTTTTGAGGCAAGGATAAAATGTACAATGTCAATGCGCAGTTGCCTCTACAATTTATATTTCAAATCCGAGTTTGTCATCTGTCCACAGAATGTGATTTCGGATTCACTAGCTGTCTGGTAAAAAAAAATTACTTGGTTTCAGGTATTTGACTAAGAGATATCTTGCTGGGAAAAAAAGGTGGAAGTGGGATTTGAACCCATGTAGCTCCTGCACTTCGCTTCTAATTGGGAGCATGTGGCTCAACACGTTGAGCTACCAGAGAAGACATGAACATAGGGTAAACTTTAGGTCTTTTGAGGCAAGGATAAAATGTACAATGTCAATGCGCAGTTGCCTCTACAATTTATATTTCAAATCCGAGTTTGTCATCTGTCCACAGAATGTGATTTCGGATACACTAGCTGTCTGGTAAAAAAAAAACTTGGTTTCAGGTATTTGACTAAGAGATATCTTGCTGGGAAAAAAGGTGGAAGTGGGATTTGAACCCATGTAGCTCCTGCACTTTGCTTCTAATTGGGAGCATGTGGCTCAACACGTTGAGCTACCAGAGAAGACATGAAGACAGGGTAAACTTCAGGTCTTTTGAGGCAAGGATAAAATGTACAATGTCAATGCGCAGTTGCCTCTACAATTTATATTTCAAATCCGAGTTTGTCATCTGTCCACAGAATGTGATTTTGGATACACTAGCTGTCTGGTAAAAAAAAATTACTTGGTTTCAGGTATTTGACTAAGAGATATCTTGCTGGGAAAAAAAGGTGGAAGTGGGATTTGAACCCATGTAGCTCCTGCACTTCCCTTCTAATTGGGAGCATGTGGCTCAACACGTTGAGCTACCAGAGAAGACATGAAGACAGGGTAAACTTTAGGTCTTTTGAGGCAAGGATAAAATGTACAATGTCAGTGCGCAGTTGCCTCTACAATTTATATTTCAAATCCGAGTTTGTCATCTGTCCACAGAATGTGATTTCGGATACACTAGCTGTCTGGTAAAAAAGAAATTACTTGGTTTCAGGTATTTGACTAAGAGATATTTTGCTGGGAAAAAAAGGTGGAAGTGGGATTTGAACCCATGTAGCTCCTGAACTTTGCTTCTAATTGGAAGCATGTGGCTCAACACGTTGAGCTACCAGAGAAGACATGAGTGTGAGGTAAACTTTAGGTCTTTTGAGGCAAGGATAAAATGTACAATGTCAATGCGCAGTTGCCTCTACAATTTATATTTCAAATCCGAGTTTGTCACCTGTCCACAAAATGTGATTTCGGATTCACTAGCTGTCTGGTAAAAAAAAAAATTACTTGGTTTCAGGTATTTGACTAAGAGATATCTTGCTGGGAAAAAAAGGTGGAAGTAGGATTTGAACCCATGTAGCTCCTGTACATTGCTTCTAATTGGAAGCTTGTGGCTCAACACGTTGAGCTACCAGAGAAGACATGAAGACAGGGTAAACTTTAGGTCTTTTGAGGCAAGGATAAAATGTACAATGTCAATGCGCAGTTGCCTCTACAATTTATATTTCAAATCCGAGTTTGTCATCTGTCCACAGAATGTGATTTCGGATTCACTAGCTGTCTGGTAAAAAAAAATTACTTGGTTTCAGGTATTTGACTAAGAGATATCTTGCTGGGAAAAAAAGGTGGAAGTGGGATTTGAACCCATGTAGCTCCTGCACTTCGCTTCTAATTGGGAGCATGTGGCTCAACACGTTGAGCTACCAGAGAAGACATGAACATAGGGTAAACTTTAGGTCTTTTGAGGCAAGGATAAAATGTACAATGTCAATGCGCAGTTGCCTCTACAATTTATATTTCAAATCCGAGTTTGTCATCTGTCCACAGAATGTGATTTCGGATACACTAGCTGTCTGGTAAAAAAAAAACTTGGTTTCAGGTATTTGACTAAGAGATATCTTGCTGGGAAAAAAAGGTGGAAGTGGGATTTGAACCCATGTAGCTCCTGCACTTTGCTTCTAATTGGGAGCATGTGGCTCAACACGTTGAGCTACCAGAGAAGACATGAAGACAGGGTAAACTTCAGGTCTTTTGAGGCAAGGATAAAATGTACAATGTCAATGCGCAGTTGCCTCTACAATTTATATTTCAAATCCGAGTTTGTCATCTGTCCACAGAATGTGATTTCGGATTCACTAGCTGTCTGGTAAAAAAAAAATTACTTGGTTTCAGGTATTTAACAAAGAGATATCTTGCTGGGAAAAAAAGGCGGAAGTGGGATTTGAACCCATGTAGCTCCTGCACTTCGCTTCTAATTGGGAGCATGTGGCTCAACACGTTGAGCTACCAGAGAAGACATGAACATAGGGTAAACTTTAGGTCTTTTGAGGCAAGGATAAAATGTACAATGTCAATGCGCAGTTGCCTCTACAATTTATATTTCAAATCCGAGTTTGTCATCTGTCCACAGAATGTGATTTCGGATACACTAGCTGTCTGGTAAAAAAAAAAAAAAACTTGGTTTCAGGTATTTGACTAAGAGATATTTTGCTGGGAAAAAAAGGTGGAAGTGGGATTTGAACTCATGTAGCTCCTGCACTTCGCTTCTAATTGGGAGCATGTGGCTCAACACGTTGAGCTACCAGAGAAGACATGAAAGTTAGGTAAACTTTAGGTCTTTTGAGGCAAGGATAAAATGTACAATGTCAATACGGAGTTGCCTCTACAATTTATATTTCAAAGCCGAGTTTGTCATCTGTCCACAGAATGCGATTTCGGATACACTAGCTGTCTGGTAAAAAAAAATTACTTGGTTTCAGGTATTTGACTAAGAGATATCTTGCTGGGAAAAAAAGGTGGAAGTGGGATTTGAACCCATGTAGCTCCTGCACTTCGCTTCTAATTGGGAGCATGTGGCTCAACACGTTGAGCTACCTGAGAAGATATGAACATAGGGTAAACTTTAGGTCTTTTGAGGCAAGGATAAAATGTACAATGTCAATGCGCAGTTGCCTCTACAATTTATATTTCAAATCCGAGTTTGTCATCTGTCCACAGAATGTGATTTCGGATACACTAGCTGTCTGGTAAAAAAAAATTACTTGGTTTCAGGTATTTGACTAAGAGATATTTTGCTGGGAAAAAAAGGTGGAAGTGGGATTTGAACCCATGTAGCTCCTGAACTTTGCTTCTAATTGGAAGCATGTGGCTCAACACGTTGAGCTACCAGAGAAGACATGAGTGTGAGGTAAACTTTAGGTCTTTTGAGGCAAGGATAAAATGTACAATGTCAATGCGCAGTTGCCTCTACAATTTATATTTCAAATCCGAGTTTGTCATCTGTCCACAGAATGTGATTTCGGATACACTAGCTGTCTGGTAAAAAAAAATTACTTGGTTTCAGGTATTTGACTAAGAGATATCTTGCTGGAAAAAAAAGGTGGAAGTGGGATTTGAACCCATGTAGCTCCTGCACTTAGCTTCTAATTGGGAGCATGTGGCTCAACACGTTGAGCTACCAGAGAAGACATGAACATAGGGTAAACTTTAGGTCTTTTGAGGCAAGGATAAAATGTACAATGTCAATGCGCAGTTGCCTCTACAATTTATATTTCAAATCCGAGTTTGTCATCTGTCCACAGAATGTGATTTCGGATACACTAGCTGTCTGGTAAAAAAAAATTACTTGGTTTCAGGTATTTGACTAAGAGATATCTTGCTGGGAAAAAAAGGTGGAAGTGGGATTTGAACCCATGTAGCTCCTGCACTTCGCTTCTAATTGGGAGCATGTGGCTCAACACGTTGAGCTACCAGAGAAGACATGAACATAGGGTAAACTTTAGGTCTTTTGAGGCAAGGATAAAATGTACAATGTCAATGCCCAGTTGCCTCTACAATTTATATTTCAAATCCGAGTTTGTCATCTGTCCACAGAATGTGATTTCGGATACACTAGCTGTCTGGTAAAAAAAAATTACTTGGTTTCAGGTATTTGACTAAGAGATATCTTGCTGGGAAAAAAAGGTGGAAGTGGGATTTGAACCCATGTAGCTCCTGCACTTCGCTTCTAATTGGGAGCATGTGGCTCAACACGTTGAGCTACCAGAGAAGACATGAACATAGGGTAAACTTTAGGTCTTTTGAGGCAAGGATAAAATGTACAATGTCAATGCGCAGTTGCCTCTACAATTTATATTTCAAATCCGAGTTTGTCATCTGTCCACAGAATGTGATTTTGGATACACTAGCTGTCTGGTAAAAAAAAATTACTTGGTTTCAGGTATTTGACTAAGAGATATCTTGCTGGGAAAAAAAGGTGGAAGTGGGATTTGAACCCATGTAGCTCCTGCACTTCCCTTCTAATTGGGAGCATGTGGCTCAACACGTTGAGCTACCAGAGAAGACATGAAGACAGGGTAAACTTTAGGTCTTTTGAGGCAAGGATAAAATGTACAATGTCAGTGCGCAGTTGCCTCTACAATTTATATTTCAAATCCGAGTTTGTCATCTGTCCACAGAATGTGATTTCGGATACACTAGCTGTCTGGTAAAAAAGAAATTACTTGGTTTCAGGTATTTGACTAAGAGATATTTTGCTGGGAAAAAAAGGTGGAAGTGGGATTTGAACCCATGTAGCTCCTGAACTTTGCTTCTAATTGGAAGCATGTGGCTCAACACGTTGAGCTACCAGAGAAGACATGAGTGTGAGGTAAACTTTAGGTCTTTTGAGGCAAGGATAAAATGTACAATGTCAATGCGCAGTTGCCTCTACAATTTATATTTCAAATCCGAGTTTGTCACCTGTCCACAAAATGTGATTTCGGATTCACTAGCTGTCTGGTAAAAAAAAAAAATTACTTGGTTTCAGGTATTTGACTAAGAGATATCTTGCTGGGAAAAAAAGGTGGAAGTAGGATTTGAACCCATGTAGCTCCTGTACATTGCTTCTAATTGGAAGCTTGTGGCTCAACACGTTGAGCTACCAGAGAAGACATGAAGACAGGGTAAACTTTAGGTCTTTTGAGGCAAGGATAAAATGTACAATGTCAATGCGCAGTTGCCTCTACAATTTATATTTCAAATCCGAGTTTGTCATCTGTCCACAGAATGTGATTTCGGATACACTAGCTGTCTGGTAAAAAAAAAACTTGGTTTCAGGTATTTGACTAAGAGATATCTTGCTGGGAAAAAAAGGTGGAAGTGGGATTTGAACCCATGTAGCTCCTGCACTTTGCTTCTAATTGGGAGCATGTGGCTCAACACGTTGAGCTACCAGAGAAGACATGAAGACAGGGTAAACTTCAGGTCTTTTGAGGCAAGGATAAAATGTACAATGTCAATGCGCAGTTGCCTCTACAATTTATATTTCAAATCCGAGTTTGTCATCTGTCCACAGAATGTGATTTCGGATTCACTAGCTGTCTGGTAAAAAAAAAATTACTTGGTTTCAGGTATTTAACAAAGAGATATCTTGCTGGGAAAAAAAGGCGGAAGTGGGATTTGAACCCATGTAGCTCCTGCACTTCGCTTCTAATTGGGAGCATGTGGCTCAACACGTTGAGCTACCAGAGAAGACATGAACATAGGGTAAACTTTAGGTCTTTTGAGGCAAGGATAAAATGTACAATGTCAATGCGCAGTTGCCTCTACAATTTATATTTCAAATCCGAGTTTGTCATCTGTCCACAGAATGTGATTTCGGATACACTAGCTGTCTGGTAAAAAAAAATTACTTGGTTTCAGGTATTTGACTAAGAGATATCTTGCTGGGAAAAAAAGGTGGAAGTGGGATTTGAACCCATGTAGCTCCTGCACTTCGCTTCTAATTGGGAGCATGTGGCTCAACACGTTGAGCTACCAGAGAAGACATGAACATAGGGTAAACTTTAGGTCTTTTGAGGCAAGGATAAAATGTACAATGTCAATGCGCAGTTGCCTCTACAATTTATATTTCAAATCCGAGTTTGTCATCTGTCCACAGAATGTGATTTCGGATACACTAGCTGTCTGGTAAAAAAAAATTACTTGGTTTCAGGTATTTGACTAAGAGATATCTTGCTGGGAAAAAAAGGTGGAAGTGGGATTTGAACCCATGTAGCTCCTGCACTTCGCTTCTAATTGGGAGCATGTGGCTCAACACGTTGAGCTACCAGAGAAGACATGAACATAGGGTAAACTTTAGGTCTTTTGAGGCAAGGATAAAATGTACAATGTCAATGCGCAGTTGCCTCTACAATTTATATTTCAAATCCGAGTTTGTCATCTGTCCACAGAATGTGATTTTGGATACACTAGCTGTCTGGTAAAAAAAAATTACTTGGTTTCAGGTATTTGACTAAGAGATATCTTGCTGGGAAAAAAAGGTGGAAGTGGGATTTGAACCCATGTAGCTCCTGCACTTCCCTTCTAATTGGGAGCATGTGGCTCAACACGTTGAGCTACCAGAGAAGACATGAAGACAGGGTAAACTTTAGGTCTTTTGAGGCAAGGATAAAATGTACAATGTCAGTGCGCAGTTGCCTCTACAATTTATATTTCAAATCCGAGTTTGTCATCTGTCCACAGAATGTGATTTCGGATACACTAGCTGTCTGGTAAAAAAGAAATTACTTGGTTTCAGGTATTTGACTAAGAGATATTTTGCTGGGAAAAAAAGGTGGAAGTGGGATTTGAACCCATGTAGCTCCTGAACTTTGCTTCTAATTGGAAGCATGTGGCTCAACACGTTGAGCTACCAGAGAAGACATGAGTGTGAGGTAAACTTTAGGTCTTTTGAGGCAAGGATAAAATGTACAATGTCAATGCGCAGTTGCCTCTACAATTTATATTTCAAATCCGAGTTTGTCATCTGTCCACAGAATGTGATTTCGGATACACTAGCTGTCTGGTAAAAAAAAATTACTTGGTTTCAGGTATTTGACTAAGAGATATCTTGCTGGAAAAAAAAGGTGGAAGTGGGATTTGAACCCATGTAGCTCCTGCACTTAGCTTCTAATTGGGAGCATGTGGCTCAACACGTTGAGCTACCAGAGAAGACATGAACATAGGGTAAACTTTAGGTCTTTTGAGGCAAGGATAAAATGTACAATGTCAATGCGCAGTTGCCTCTACAATTTATATTTCAAATCCGAGTTTGTCATCTGTCCACAGAATGTGATTTCGGATACACTAGCTGTCTGGTAAAAAAAAATTACTTGGTTTCAGGTATTTGACTAAGAGATATCTTGCTGGGAAAAAAAGGTGGAAGTGGGATTTGAACCCATGTAGCTCCTGCACTTCGCTTCTAATTGGGAGCATGTGGCTCAACACGTTGAGCTACCAGAGAAGACATGAACATAGGGTAAACTTTAGGTCTTTTGAGGCAAGGATAAAATGTACAATGTCAATGCGCAGTTGCCTCTACAATTTATATTTCAAATCCGAGTTTGTCATCTGTCCACAGAATGTGATTTCGGATACACTAGCTGTCTGGTAAAAAAAAATTACTTGGTTTCAGGTATTTGACTAAGAGATATCTTGCTGGGAAAAAAAGGTGGAAGTGGGATTTGAACCCATGTAGCTCCTGCACTTCGCTTCTAATTGGGAGCATGTGGCTCAACACGTTGAGCTACCAGAGAAGACATGAACATAGGGTAAACTTTAGGTCTTTTGAGGCAAGGATAAAATGTACAATGTCAATGCGCAGTTGCCTCTACAATTTATATTTCAAATCCGAGTTTGTCATCTGTCCACAGAATGTGATTTTGGATACACTAGCTGTCTGGTAAAAAAAAATTACTTGGTTTCAGGTATTTGACTAAGAGATATCTTGCTGGGAAAAAAAGGTGGAAGTGGGATTTGAACCCATGTAGCTCCTGCACTTCCCTTCTAATTGGGAGCATGTGGCTCAACACGTTGAGCTACCAGAGAAGACATGAAGACAGGGTAAACTTTAGGTCTTTTGAGGCAAGGATAAAATGTACAATGTCAGTGCGCAGTTGCCTCTACAATTTATATTTCAAATCCGAGTTTGTCATCTGTCCACAGAATGTGATTTCGGATACACTAGCTGTCTGGTAAAAAAGAAATTACTTGGTTTCAGGTATTTGACTAAGAGATATTTTGCTGGGAAAAAAAGGTGGAAGTGGGATTTGAACCCATGTAGCTCCTGAACTTTGCTTCTAATTGGAAGCATGTGGCTCAACACGTTGAGCTACCAGAGAAGACATGAGTGTGAGGTAAACTTTAGGTCTTTTGAGGCAAGGATAAAATGTACAATGTCAATGCGCAGTTGCCTCTACAATTTATATTTCAAATCCGAGTTTGTCACCTGTCCACAAAATGTGATTTCGGATTCACTAGCTGTCTGGTAAAAAAAAAAAATTACTTGGTTTCAGGTATTTGACTAAGAGATATCTTGCTGGGAAAAAAAGGTGGAAGTAGGATTTGAACCCATGTAGCTCCTGTACATTGCTTCTAATTGGAAGCTTGTGGCTCAACACGTTGAGCTACCAGAGAAGACATGAAGACAGGGTAAACTTTAGGTCTTTTGAGGCAAGGATAAAATGTACAATGTCAATGCGCAGTTGCCTCTACAATTTATATTTCAAATCCGAGTTTGTCATCTGTCCACAGAATGTGATTTCGGATACACTAGCTGTCTGGTAAAAAAAAAACTTGGTTTCAGGTATTTGACTAAGAGATATCTTGCTGGGAAAAAAAGGTGGAAGTGGGATTTGAACCCATGTAGCTCCTGCACTTTGCTTCTAATTGGGAGCATGTGGCTCAACACGTTGAGCTACCAGAGAAGACATGAAGACAGGGTAAACTTCAGGTCTTTTGAGGCAAGGATAAAATGTACAATGTCAATGCGCAGTTGCCTCTACAATTTATATTTCAAATCCGAGTTTGTCATCTGTCCACAGAATGTGATTTCGGATTCACTAGCTGTCTGGTAAAAAAAAAATTACTTGGTTTCAGGTATTTAACAAAGAGATATCTTGCTGGGAAAAAAAGGCGGAAGTGGGATTTGAACCCATGTAGCTCCTGCACTTCGCTTCTAATTGGGAGCATGTGGCTCAACACGTTGAGCTACCAGAGAAGACATGAACATAGGGTAAACTTTAGGTCTTTTGAGGCAAGGATAAAATGTACAATGTCAATGCGCAGTTGCCTCTACAATTTATATTTCAAATCCGAGTTTGTCATCTGTCCACAGAATGTGATTTCGGATACACTAGCTGTCTGGTAAAAAAAAATTACTTGGTTTCAGGTATTTGACTAAGAGATATCTTGCTGGGAAAAAAAGGTGGAAGTGGGATTTGAACCCATGTAGCTCCTGCACTTCGCTTCTAATTGGGAGCATGTGGCTCAACACGTTGAGCTACCAGAGAAGACATGAACATAGGGTAAACTTTAGGTCTTTTGAGGCAAGGATAAAATGTACAATGTCAATGCGCAGTTGCCTCTACAATTTATATTTCAAATCCGAGTTTGTCATCTGTCCACAGAATGTGATTTCGGATACACTAGCTGTCTGGTAAAAAAAAATTACTTGGTTTCAGGTATTTGACTAAGAGATATCTTGCTGGGAAAAAAAGGTGGAAGTGGGATTTGAACCCATGTAGCTCCTGCACTTCGCTTCTAATTGGGAGCATGTGGCTCAACACGTTGAGCTACCAGAGAAGACATGAACATAGGGTAAACTTTAGGTCTTTTGAGGCAAGGATAAAATGTACAATGTCAATGCGCAGTTGCCTCTACAATTTATATTTCAAATCCGAGTTTGTCATCTGTCCACAGAATGTGATTTTGGATACACTAGCTGTCTGGTAAAAAAAAATTACTTGGTTTCAGGTATTTGACTAAGAGATATCTTGCTGGGAAAAAAAGGTGGAAGTGGGATTTGAACCCATGTAGCTCCTGCACTTCCCTTCTAATTGGGAGCATGTGGCTCAACACGTTGAGCTACCAGAGAAGACATGAAGACAGGGTAAACTTTAGGTCTTTTGAGGCAAGGATAAAATGTACAATGTCAGTGCGCAGTTGCCTCTACAATTTATATTTCAAATCCGAGTTTGTCATCTGTCCACAGAATGTGATTTCGGATACACTAGCTGTCTGGTAAAAAAGAAATTACTTGGTTTCAGGTATTTGACTAAGAGATATTTTGCTGGGAAAAAAAGGTGGAAGTGGGATTTGAACCCATGTAGCTCCTGAACTTTGCTTCTAATTGGAAGCATGTGGCTCAACACGTTGAGCTACCAGAGAAGACATGAGTGTGAGGTAAACTTTAGGTCTTTTGAGGCAAGGATAAAATGTACAATGTCAATGCGCAGTTGCCTCTACAATTTATATTTCAAATCCGAGTTTGTCACCTGTCCACAAAATGTGATTTCGGATTCACTAGCTGTCTGGTAAAAAAAAAAATTACTTGGTTTCAGGTATTTGACTAAGAGATATCTTGCTGGGAAAAAAAGGTGGAAGTAGGATTTGAACCCATGTAGCTCCTGTACATTGCTTCTAATTGGAAGCTTGTGGCTCAACACGTTGAGCTACCAGAGAAGACATGAAGACAGGGTAAACTTTAGGTCTTTTGAGGCAAGGATAAAATGTACAATGTCAATGCGCAGTTGCCTCTACAATTTATATTTCAAATCCGAGTTTGTCATCTGTCCACAGAATGTGATTTCGGATACACTAGCTGTCTGGTAAAAAAAAAACTTGGTTTCAGGTATTTGACTAAGAGATATCTTGCTGGGAAAAAAAGGTGGAAGTGGGATTTGAACCCATGTAGCTCCTGCACTTTGCTTCTAATTGGGAGCATGTGGCTCAACACGTTGAGCTACCAGAGAAGACATGAGCATAGGGTAAACTTTAGGTCTTTTGAGGCAAGGATAAAATGTACAATGTCAATGCGCAGTTGCCTCTACAATTTATATTTCAAATCCGAGTTTGTCATCTGTCCACAGAATGTGATTTTGGATACACTAGCTGTCTGGTAAAAAAAAAATTACTTGGTTTCAGGTATTTGACTAAGAAATATCTTGCTGGGAAAAAAAGTGGAAGTGGGATTTGAACCCATGTAGCTCCTGCACTTCGCTTCTAATTGGGAGCATGTGGCTCAACACGTTGAGCTACCAGAGAAGACATGAAGACAGGGTAAACTTTAGGTCTTTTGAGGCAAGGATAAAATGTACAATGTCAATGCGCAGTTGCCTCTACAATTTATATTTCAAATCCGAGTTTGTCATCTGTCCACAGAATGTGATTTCGGATACACTAGCTGTCTGGTAAAAAAGAAATTACTTGGTTTCAGGTATTTGACTAAGAGATATCTTGCTGGGAAAAAAGGTGGAAGTGGGATTTGAACCCATGTAGCTCCTGCACTTCGCTTCTAATTGGGAGCATGTGGCTCAACACGTTGAGCTACCTGAGAAGATATGAACATAGGGTAAACTTTAGGTCTTTTGAGGCAAGGATAAAATGTACAATGTCAATGCGCAGTTGCCTCTACAATTTATATTTCAAATCCGAGTTTGTCATCTGTCCACAGAATGTGATTTCGGATACACTAGCTGTCTGGTAAAAAAAAATTACTTGGTTTCAGGTATTTGACTAAGAGATATTTTGCTGGGAAAAAAAGGTGGAAGTGGGATTTGAACCCATGTAGCTCCTGAACTTTGCTTCTAATTGGAAGCATGTGGCTCAACACGTTGAGCTACCAGAGAAGACATGAGTGTGAGGTAAACTTTAGGTCTTTTGAGGCAAGGATAAAATGTACAATGTCAATGCGCAGTTGCCTCTACAATTTATATTTCAAATCCGAGTTTGTCATCTGTCCACAGAATGTGATTTCGGATACACTAGCTGTCTGGTAAAAAAAAATTACTTGGTTTCAGGTATTTGACTAAGAGATATCTTGCTGGGAAAAAAAGGTGGAAGTGGGATTTGAACCCATGTAGCTCCTGCACTTCGCTTCTAATTGGGAGCATGTGGCTCAACACGTTGAGCTACCTGAGAAGATATGAACATAGGGTAAACTTTAGGTCTTTTGAGGCAAGGATAAAATGTACAATGTCAATGCGCAGTTGCCTCTACAATTTATATTTCAAATCCGAGTTTGTCATCTGTCCACAGAATGTGATTTCGGATACACTAGCTGTCTGGTAAAAAAAAATTACTTGGTTTCAGGTATTTGACTAAGAGATATTTTGCTGGGAAAAAAAGGTGGAAGTGGGATTTGAACCCATGTAGCTCCTGAACTTTGCTTCTAATTGGAAGCATGTGGCTCAACACGTTGAGCTACCAGAGAAGACATGAGTGTGAGGTAAACTTTAGGTCTTTTGAGGCAAGGATAAAATGTACAATGTCAATGCGCAGTTGCCTCTACAATTTATATTTCAAATCCGAGTTTGTCATCTGTCCACAGAATGTGATTTCGGATACACTAGCTGTCTGGTAAAAAAAATTACTTGGTTTCAGGTATTTGACTAAGAGATATCTTGCTGGGAAAAAAAGGTGGAAGTGGGATTTGAACCCATGTAGCTCCTGCACTTCGCTTCTAATTGGGAGCATGTGGCTCAACACGTTGAGCTACCAGAGAAGACATGAGCATAGGGTAAACTTTAGGTCTTTTGAGGCAAGGATAAAATGTACAATGTCAATGCGCAGTTGCCTCTACAATTTATATTTCAAATCCGAGTTTGTCATCTGTCCACAGAATGTGATTTTGGATACACTAGCTGTCTGGTAAAAAAAAATTACTTGGTTTCAGGTATTTGACTAAGAGATATCTTGCTGGGAAAAAAAGGTGGAAGTGGGATTTGAACCCATGTAGCTCCTGCACTTCGCTTCTAATTGGGAGCATGTGGCTCAACACGTTGAGCTACCAGAGAAGACATGAGCATAGGGTAAACTTTAGGTCTTTTGAGGCAAGGATAAAATGTACAATGTCAATGCGCAGTTGCCTCTACAATTTATATTTCAAATCCGAGTTTGTCATCTGTCCACAGAATGTGATTTTGGATACACTAGCTGTCTGGTAAAAAAAAATTACTTGGTTTCAGGTATTTGACTAAGAGATATCTTGCTGGGAAAAAAAGGTGGAAGTGGGATTTGAACCCATGTAGCTCCTGCACTTCGCTTCTAATTGGGAGCATGTGGCTCAACACGTTGAGCTACCTGAGAAGATATGAACATAGGGTAAACTTTAGGTCTTTTGAGGCAAGGATAAAATGTACAATGTCAATGCGCAGTTGCCTCTACAATTTATATTTCAAATCCGAGTTTGTCATCTGTCCACAGAATGTGATTTCGGATACACTAGCTGTCTGGTAAAAAAAAATTACTTGGTTTCAGGTATTTGACTAAGAGATATTTTGCTGGGAAAAAAAGGTGGAAGTGGGATTTGAACCCATGTAGCTCCTGAACTTTGCTTCTAATTGGAAGCATGTGGCTCAACACGTTGAGCTACCAGAGAAGACATGAGTGTGAGGTAAACTTTAGGTCTTTTGAGGCAAGGATAAAATGTACAATGTCAATGCGCAGTTGCCTCTACAATTTATATTTCAAATCCGAGTTTGTCATCTGTCCACAGAATGTGATTTCGGATACACTAGCTGTCTGGTAAAAAAAAATTACTTGGTTTCAGGTATTTGACTAAGAGATATCTTGCTGGGAAAAAAAGGTGGAAGTGGGATTTGAACCCATGTAGCTCCTGCACTTCGCTTCTAATTGGGAGCATGTGGCTCAACACGTTGAGCTACCAGAGAAGACATGAACATAGGGTAAACTTTAGGTCTTTTGAGGCAAGGATAAAATGTACAATGTCAATGCGCAGTTGCCTCTACAATTTATATTTCAAATCCGAGTTTGTCATCTGTCCACAGAATGTGATTTCGGATACACTAGCTGTCTGGTAAAAAAAAATTACTTGGTTTCAGGTATTTGACTAAGAGATATCTTGCTGGGAAAAAAAGGTGGAAGTGGGATTTGAACCCATGTAGCTCCTGCACTTTGCTTCTAATTGGGAGCATGTGGCTCAACACGTTGAGCTACCAGAGAAGACATGAACATAGGGTAAACTTTAGGTCTTTTGAGGCAAGGATAAAATGTACAATGTCAATGCGCAGTTGCCTCTACAATTTATATTTCAAATCCGAGTTTGTCATCTGTCCACAGAATGTGATTTTGGATACACTAGCTGTCTGGTAAAAAAAAATTACTTGGTTTCAGGTATTTGACTAAGAGATATCTTGCTGGGAAAAAAAGGTGGAAGTGGGATTTGAACCCATGTAGCTCCTGCACTTCCCTTCTAATTGGGAGCATGTGGCTCAACACGTTGAGCTACCAGAGAAGACATGAAGACAGGGTAAACTTTAGGTCTTTTGAGGCAAGGATAAAATGTACAATGTCAGTGCGCAGTTGCCTCTACAATTTATATTTCAAATCCGAGTTTGTCATCTGTCCACAGAATGTGATTTCGGATACACTAGCTGTCTGGTAAAAAAGAAATTACTTGGTTTCAGGTATTTGACTAAGAGATATTTTGCTGGGAAAAAAAGGTGGAAGTGGGATTTGAACCCATGTAGCTCCTGAACTTTGCTTCTAATTGGAAGCATGTGGCTCAACACGTTGAGCTACCAGAGAAGACATGAGTGTGAGGTAAACTTTAGGTCTTTTGAGGCAAGGATAAAATGTACAATGTCAATGCGCAGTTGCCTCTACAATTTATATTTCAAATCCGAGTTTGTCACCTGTCCACAAAATGTGATTTCGGATTCACTAGCTGTCTGGTAAAAAAAAAAATTACTTGGTTTCAGGTATTTGACTAAGAGATATCTTGCTGGGAAAAAAAGGTGGAAGTAGGATTTGAACCCATGTAGCTCCTGTACATTGCTTCTAATTGGAAGCTTGTGGCTCAACACGTTGAGCTACCAGAGAAGACATGAAGACAGGGTAAACTTTAGGTCTTTTGAGGCAAGGATAAAATGTACAATGTCAATGCGCAGTTGCCTCTACAATTTATATTTCAAATCCGAGTTTGTCATCTGTCCACAGAATGTGATTTCGGATTCACTAGCTGTCTGGTAAAAAAAAATTACTTGGTTTCAGGTATTTGACTAAGAGATATCTTGCTGGGAAAAAAAGGTGGAAGTGGGATTTGAACCCATGTAGCTCCTGCACTTCGCTTCTAATTGGGAGCATGTGGCTCAACACGTTGAGCTACCAGAGAAGACATGAACATAGGGTAAACTTTAGGTCTTTTGAGGCAAGGATAAAATGTACAATGTCAATGCGCAGTTGCCTCTACAATTTATATTTCAAATCCGAGTTTGTCATCTGTCCACAGAATGTGATTTCGGATACACTAGCTGTCTGGTAAAAAAAAAACTTGGTTTCAGGTATTTGACTAAGAGATATCTTGCTGGGAAAAAAGGTGGAAGTGGGATTTGAACCCATGTAGCTCCTGCACTTTGCTTCTAATTGGGAGCATGTGGCTCAACACGTTGAGCTACCAGAGAAGACATGAAGACAGGGTAAACTTCAGGTCTTTTGAGGCAAGGATAAAATGTACAATGTCAATGCGCAGTTGCCTCTACAATTTATATTTCAAATCCGAGTTTGTCATCTGTCCACAGAATGTGATTTTGGATACACTAGCTGTCTGGTAAAAAAAAATTACTTGGTTTCAGGTATTTGACTAAGAGATATCTTGCTGGGAAAAAAAGGTGGAAGTGGGATTTGAACCCATGTAGCTCCTGCACTTCCCTTCTAATTGGGAGCATGTGGCTCAACACGTTGAGCTACCAGAGAAGACATGAAGACAGGGTAAACTTTAGGTCTTTTGAGGCAAGGATAAAATGTACAATGTCAGTGCGCAGTTGCCTCTACAATTTATATTTCAAATCCGAGTTTGTCATCTGTCCACAGAATGTGATTTCGGATACACTAGCTGTCTGGTAAAAAAGAAATTACTTGGTTTCAGGTATTTGACTAAGAGATATTTTGCTGGGAAAAAAAGGTGGAAGTGGGATTTGAACCCATGTAGCTCCTGAACTTTGCTTCTAATTGGAAGCATGTGGCTCAACACGTTGAGCTACCAGAGAAGACATGAGTGTGAGGTAAACTTTAGGTCTTTTGAGGCAAGGATAAAATGTACAATGTCAATGCGCAGTTGCCTCTACAATTTATATTTCAAATCCGAGTTTGTCACCTGTCCACAAAATGTGATTTCGGATTCACTAGCTGTCTGGTAAAAAAAAAAATTACTTGGTTTCAGGTATTTGACTAAGAGATATCTTGCTGGGAAAAAAAGGTGGAAGTAGGATTTGAACCCATGTAGCTCCTGTACATTGCTTCTAATTGGAAGCTTGTGGCTCAACACGTTGAGCTACCAGAGAAGACATGAAGACAGGGTAAACTTTAGGTCTTTTGAGGCAAGGATAAAATGTACAATGTCAATGCGCAGTTGCCTCTACAATTTATATTTCAAATCCGAGTTTGTCATCTGTCCACAGAATGTGATTTCGGATTCACTAGCTGTCTGGTAAAAAAAAATTACTTGGTTTCAGGTATTTGACTAAGAGATATCTTGCTGGGAAAAAAAGGTGGAAGTGGGATTTGAACCCATGTAGCTCCTGCACTTCGCTTCTAATTGGGAGCATGTGGCTCAACACGTTGAGCTACCAGAGAAGACATGAACATAGGGTAAACTTTAGGTCTTTTGAGGCAAGGATAAAATGTACAATGTCAATGCGCAGTTGCCTCTACAATTTATATTTCAAATCCGAGTTTGTCATCTGTCCACAGAATGTGATTTCGGATACACTAGCTGTCTGGTAAAAAAAAAACTTGGTTTCAGGTATTTGACTAAGAGATATCTTGCTGGGAAAAAAAGGTGGAAGTGGGATTTGAACCCATGTAGCTCCTGCACTTTGCTTCTAATTGGGAGCATGTGGCTCAACACGTTGAGCTACCAGAGAAGACATGAAGACAGGGTAAACTTCAGGTCTTTTGAGGCAAGGATAAAATGTACAATGTCAATGCGCAGTTGCCTCTACAATTTATATTTCAAATCCGAGTTTGTCATCTGTCCACAGAATGTGATTTCGGATTCACTAGCTGTCTGGTAAAAAAAAAATTACTTGGTTTCAGGTATTTAACAAAGAGATATCTTGCTGGGAAAAAAAGGCGGAAGTGGGATTTGAACCCATGTAGCTCCTGCACTTCGCTTCTAATTGGGAGCATGTGGCTCAACACGTTGAGCTACCAGAGAAGACATGAACATAGGGTAAACTTTAGGTCTTTTGAGGCAAGGATAAAATGTACAATGTCAATGCGCAGTTGCCTCTACAATTTATATTTCAAATCCGAGTTTGTCATCTGTCCACAGAATGTGATTTCGGATACACTAGCTGTCTGGTAAAAAAAAAAAAAAACTTGGTTTCAGGTATTTGACTAAGAGATATTTTGCTGGGAAAAAAAGGTGGAAGTGGGATTTGAACTCATGTAGCTCCTGCACTTCGCTTCTAATTGGGAGCATGTGGCTCAACACGTTGAGCTACCAGAGAAGACATGAAAGTTAGGTAAACTTTAGGTCTTTTGAGGCAAGGATAAAATGTACAATGTCAATACGGAGTTGCCTCTACAATTTATATTTCAAAGCCGAGTTTGTCATCTGTCCACAGAATGCGATTTCGGATACACTAGCTGTCTGGTAAAAAAAAATTACTTGGTTTCAGGTATTTGACTAAGAGATATCTTGCTGGGAAAAAAAGGTGGAAGTGGGATTTGAACCCATGTAGCTCCTGCACTTCGCTTCTAATTGGGAGCATGTGGCTCAACACGTTGAGCTACCTGAGAAGATATGAACATAGGGTAAACTTTAGGTCTTTTGAGGCAAGGATAAAATGTACAATGTCAATGCGCAGTTGCCTCTACAATTTATATTTCAAATCCGAGTTTGTCATCTGTCCACAGAATGTGATTTCGGATACACTAGCTGTCTGGTAAAAAAAAATTACTTGGTTTCAGGTATTTGACTAAGAGATATTTTGCTGGGAAAAAAAGGTGGAAGTGGGATTTGAACCCATGTAGCTCCTGAACTTTGCTTCTAATTGGAAGCATGTGGCTCAACACGTTGAGCTACCAGAGAAGACATGAGTGTGAGGTAAACTTTAGGTCTTTTGAGGCAAGGATAAAATGTACAATGTCAATGCGCAGTTGCCTCTACAATTTATATTTCAAATCCGAGTTTGTCATCTGTCCACAGAATGTGATTTCGGATACACTAGCTGTCTGGTAAAAAAAAATTACTTGGTTTCAGGTATTTGACTAAGAGATATCTTGCTGGAAAAAAAAGGTGGAAGTGGGATTTGAACCCATGTAGCTCCTGCACTTAGCTTCTAATTGGGAGCATGTGGCTCAACACGTTGAGCTACCAGAGAAGACATGAACATAGGGTAAACTTTAGGTCTTTTGAGGCAAGGATAAAATGTACAATGTCAATGCGCAGTTGCCTCTACAATTTATATTTCAAATCCGAGTTTGTCATCTGTCCACAGAATGTGATTTCGGATACACTAGCTGTCTGGTAAAAAAAAATTACTTGGTTTCAGGTATTTGACTAAGAGATATCTTGCTGGGAAAAAAAGGTGGAAGTGGGATTTGAACCCATGTAGCTCCTGCACTTCGCTTCTAATTGGGAGCATGTGGCTCAACACGTTGAGCTACCAGAGAAGACATGAACATAGGGTAAACTTTAGGTCTTTTGAGGCAAGGATAAAATGTACAATGTCAATGCGCAGTTGCCTCTACAATTTATATTTCAAATCCGAGTTTGTCATCTGTCCACAGAATGTGATTTTGGATACACTAGCTGTCTGGTAAAAAAAAATTACTTGGTTTCAGGTATTTGACTAAGAGATATCTTGCTGGGAAAAAAAGGTGGAAGTGGGATTTGAACCCATGTAGCTCCTGCACTTCCCTTCTAATTGGGAGCATGTGGCTCAACACGTTGAGCTACCAGAGAAGACATGAAGACAGGGTAAACTTTAGGTCTTTTGAGGCAAGGATAAAATGTACAATGTCAATGCGCAGTTGCCTCTACAATTTATATTTCAAATCCGAGTTTGTCATCTGTCCACAGAATGTGATTTCGGATACACTAGCTGTCTGGTAAAAAAAAATTACTTGGTTTCAGGTATTTGACTAAGAGATATCTTGCTGGGAAAAAAAGGTGGAAGTGGGATTTGAACCCATGTAGCTCCTGCACTTCGCTTCTAATTGGGAGCATGTGGCTCAACACGTTGAGCTACCTGAGAAGATATGAACATAGGGTAAACTTTAGGTCTTTTGAGGCAAGGATAAAATGTACAATGTCAATGCGCAGTTGCCTCTACAATTTATATTTCAAATCCGAGTTTGTCATCTGTCCACAGAATGTGATTTCGGATACACTAGCTGTCTGGTAAAAAAAAATTACTTGGTTTCAGGTATTTGACTAAGAGATATTTTGCTGGGAAAAAAAGGTGGAAGTGGGATTTGAACCCATGTAGCTCCTGAACTTTGCTTCTAATTGGAAGCATGTGGCTCAACACGTTGAGCTACCAGAGAAGACATGAGTGTGAGGTAAACTTTAGGTCTTTTGAGGCAAGGATAAAATGTACAATGTCAATGCGCAGTTGCCTCTACAATTTATATTTCAAATCCGAGTTTGTCATCTGTCCACAGAATGTGATTTCGGATACACTAGCTGTCTGGTAAAAAAAAATTACTTGGTTTCAGGTATTTGACTAAGAGATATCTTGCTGGAAAAAAAAGGTGGAAGTGGGATTTGAACCCATGTAGCTCCTGCACTTAGCTTCTAATTGGGAGCATGTGGCTCAACACGTTGAGCTACCAGAGAAGACATGAACATAGGGTAAACTTTAGGTCTTTTGAGGCAAGGATAAAATGTACAATGTCAATGCGCAGTTGCCTCTACAATTTATATTTCAAATCCGAGTTTGTCATCTGTCCACAGAATGTGATTTCGGATACACTAGCTGTCTGGTAAAAAAAAATTACTTGGTTTCAGGTATTTGACTAAGAGATATCTTGCTGGGAAAAAAAGGTGGAAGTGGGATTTGAACCCATGTAGCTCCTGCACTTCGCTTCTAATTGGGAGCATGTGGCTCAACACGTTGAGCTACCAGAGAAGACATGAACATAGGGTAAACTTTAGGTCTTTTGAGGCAAGGATAAAATGTACAATGTCAATGCGCAGTTGCCTCTACAATTTATATTTCAAATCCGAGTTTGTCATCTGTCCACAGAATGTGATTTTGGATACACTAGCTGTCTGGTAAAAAAAAATTACTTGGTTTCAGGTATTTGACTAAGAGATATCTTGCTGGGAAAAAAAGGTGGAAGTGGGATTTGAACCCATGTAGCTCCTGCACTTCCCTTCTAATTGGGAGCATGTGGCTCAACACGTTGAGCTACCAGAGAAGACATGAAGACAGGGTAAACTTTAGGTCTTTTGAGGCAAGGATAAAATGTACAATGTCAGTGCGCAGTTGCCTCTACAATTTATATTTCAAATCCGAGTTTGTCATCTGTCCACAGAATGTGATTTCGGATACACTAGCTGTCTGGTAAAAAAGAAATTACTTGGTTTCAGGTATTTGACTAAGAGATATTTTGCTGGGAAAAAAAGGTGGAAGTGGGATTTGAACCCATGTAGCTCCTGAACTTTGCTTCTAATTGGAAGCATGTGGCTCAACACGTTGAGCTACCAGAGAAGACATGAGTGTGAGGTAAACTTTAGGTCTTTTGAGGCAAGGATAAAATGTACAATGTCAATGCGCAGTTGCCTCTACAATTTATATTTCAAATCCGAGTTTGTCACCTGTCCACAAAATGTGATTTCGGATTCACTAGCTGTCTGGTAAAAAAAAAAATTACTTGGTTTCAGGTATTTGACTAAGAGATATCTTGCTGGGAAAAAAAGGTGGAAGTAGGATTTGAACCCATGTAGCTCCTGTACATTGCTTCTAATTGGAAGCTTGTGGCTCAACACGTTGAGCTACCAGAGAAGACATGAAGACAGGGTAAACTTTAGGTCTTTTGAGGCAAGGATAAAATGTACAATGTCAATGCGCAGTTGCCTCTACAATTTATATTTCAAATCCGAGTTTGTCATCTGTCCACAGAATGTGATTTCGGATTCACTAGCTGTCTGGTAAAAAAAAAATTACTTGGTTTCAGGTATTTGACTAGGGTTAGGCGCTGTTAAGATTTTTCAAAGTCCAAGAATATACCAGCAGCATAGACACTTAGAATAAAAAAGAGGCCGTTTTAAATAAAATATACCAGTAGCATAGACACTTAGAATAAAATAGAGGCCTTTTTAAATTAAATATACCAGAGGCATAGACACTTAGAATAAAATAGAGGCCTTTTTAAATTAAATATACCAGAGGCATAGACACTTAGACTAAAATAGAGGCCGTTTTAAATAAAATATACCAGTAGCATAGACACTTAGAATAAAATAGAGACCTTTTTAAATTAAATATACCAGAGGCATAGACACTTAGAATAAAATAGAGGCCTTTTTAAATAAAATATACCAGAGGCATAGACACTTAGAATAAAATAGAGGCCTTTTTAAATAAAATATACCAGAGGCATAGACACTTAGACTAAAATAGAGGCCGTTTTAAATAAAATATACCAGTAGCATAGACACTTAGACTAAAATAGAGACCTTTTTAAATTAAATATACCAGAGGCATAGACACTTAGAATAAAATAGAGGCCTTTTTAAATTAAATATACCAGAGGCATAGACACTTAGAATAAAATAGAGGCCTTTTTAAATTAAATATACCAGAGGCATAGACACTTAGAATAAAATAGAGGCCTTTTTAAATTAAATATACCAGAGGCATAGACACTTAGAATAAAATAGAGGCCTTTTTAAATTAAATATACCAGAGGCATAGACACTTAGAATAAAATAGAGGCCTTTTTAAATTAAATATACCAGAGGCATAGACACTTAGAATAAAATAGAGGCCTTTTTAAATTAAATATACCAGAGGCATAGACACTTAGAATAAAATAGAGGCCTTTTTAAATTAAATATACCAGAGGCATAGACACTTAGACTAAAATAGAGGCCGTTTTAAATTAAATATACCAGAGGCATAGACACTTAGAATAAAATAGAGGCCTTTTTAAATTAAATATACCAGAGGCATAGACACTTAGAATAAAATAGAGGCCTTTTTAAATTAAATATACCAGAGGCATAGACACTTAGAATAAAATAGAGGCCTTTTTAAATTAAATATACCAGAGGCATAGACACTTAGAATAAAAAAGAGGCCTTTTTAAATTAAATATACCAGAGGCATAGACACTTAGAATAAAAAAGAGGCCTTTTTAAATTAAATATACCAGAGGCATAGACACTTAGAATAAAATAGAGGCCTTTTTAAATTAAATATACCAGTAGAAAAGACACTTTGAGTAAAAAAGGCCATTTTAAATAAAATATACCATGGCCAAATGAACTTAGAATAAAAGAGGAGAGTTTAGTTTAAATTATACCATGGTTAAATGCTGTTAGAAAAAAAGTGCACAGTTTAATCTTATTTGGAAGGCGCATTGACTCTTAAAGTCCACAAGATGTCACCGGTACTCCATCGTTTTTTTTCTGTTATACCATATGTACGTGCCACTGGGTGGACCCTCCAGACACCTCAGCCTAGTTGAAGTGTCCGATGAAGGTGCACTCATCTGGGCATGAGGTAAAGTTATTATACCAACATCATGTGGAGGTTTTCAAGTCAGAAATTGCACAAAGTCCCTAAATATACCAGAAGCATGGAGTTTTATGAGTGAATTAGTCTATGTCCCTTACTTTGTTAGACCATACACAAGATATTTTCTTCAGGAAATGCACAGAGTCCAATGCTATAACATTGCCAGGTGGTGGCTTTAAGGGAAAAAAGCATAAAAGTGTCCGAAAAACATGCTCTTTAGCTCGGGTACATCCCCAGGATCAAGAAAAATTGTCAGTTTTTTTTTCTATTTTGCTTAGAAATAGGTGTAAATTGACTCTGAAGTGTCATATCAGGCAATGCACAGAGTCCTTAAATATACCAGTAGCATGAGGTTTTTGTTGGAAATTAGTCTATTTCCCTTCCTGAGTTAGACCATATACAAGTAGTAATCTTCAGGCAATGCACAGAGTCCTTAAATTTACCAGTAGCATGAGGTTTTTGTTGGAAATTAGTCTATTTCCCTTCCTGAGTTAGACCATATACAAGTAGTAATCTTCAGAATATGCACAAAGTCCATAAATATACCAGCAGCACGAAGTTTTCAAGTGAAAAATATTCTATGTCGCTTCATTTGGTATACCATAGGCGTCAGTTTTCGGCGAAAATAATTCTATGTCGATAAAAATGTTATACCATACGTATGATTTTGTGTTCAAAAATCGCACTATGTTCCAATTTTGACCAAGGGGTGGATCATCCAGAGGCCTCGATCCTCTGACAGTGCCCGCCGAATGTGCACCCAGACGGACATGCATCTCATTCCCCCTGTCTGGATGATTTTATGAATGGGTGATATGCAAACACCTACCATCAGGTATATAGGGGAGAGGGTCTTCTGAAAGCCACATATATGGTATACCATAAATGAAGACAAGGATTATGGCGCACGCTTTGCCCGACCAAAGGTCACTCCCTGGGCATTTTAGAGGATTTGAGAGGCCTCTTTATGGATCTCACAAATGATCCATGCATGGAATTTTGCACACTTTATCCGAATAAAGTGCACTTTTGGGCTTATGAGAGTAGGTTGGTATGCCTCTCTCTGGATGTGAGGAAGGATCCAGGAATAAAGGCATGTAATGCCACACAATTTATCCGACTAAATGACACTCTTGGGCTTATGAGAGAGGATGAGGGGCCTCTCTGTGGATGTCAGAAAGGCTCCATGCATGAAAGCATGTAATGTCACACACTTTATCCGATTAAAGTGTACATGTTGGGCTTATGATTAAGCATGAGGGCCCTATGTGTGGATGTCAGAAAGGCTCCATGCATGAAAGCATGTAATGCCACACACTTTATCCGATTAAAGTGTACATGTTGGGCTTATGATTAAGCATGAGGGCCCTATATGTGGATGTCAGAAAGGTTCCAGGCTTAAAGGCATGTAATGTCACACACTTTATCCGATTAAAGTGCACATTTGGGCTTATGATTAAGCATGAGGGCCCTATGTGTGGATGTCAGAAAGGCTCCATGCATGAAAGCATGTAATGCCACACACTTTATCCGATTAAAGTGTACATGTTGGGCTTATGATTAAGCATGAGGGCCCTATATGTGGATGTCAGAAAGGTTCCAGGCTTAAAGGCATGTAATGTCACACACTTTATCCGATTAAAGTGCACATTTGGGCTTATGATTAAGCATGAGGGCCCTATGTGTGGATGTCAGAAAGGCTCCATGCATGAAAGCATGTAATGCCACACACTTTATCCGATTAAAGTGTACATGTTGGGCTTATGATTAAGCATGAGGGCCCTATATGTGGATGTCAGAAAGGTTCCAGGCTTAAAGGCATGTAATGTCACACACTTTATCCGATTAAAGTGCACATTTGGGCTTATGATTAAGCATGAGGGCCCTATGTGTGGATGTCAGAAAGGCTCCATGCATGAAAGCATGTAATGCCACACACTTTATCCGATTAAAGTGCACATTTGGGCTTATGATTAAGCATGAGGGCCCTATGTGTGGATGTCAGAAAGGCTCCATGCATGAAAGCATGTAATGTCACACACTTTATCCGATTAAAGTGTACATGTTGGGCTTATGAGAGTAGGTTGGTATGCCTCTCTCTGGATGTGAGGAAGGATCCAGGAATAAAGGCATGTAATGCCACACAATTTATCCGACTAAATGACACTCTTGGGCTTATGAGAGAGGATGAGGGGCCTCTCTGTGGATGTCAGAAAGGCTCCATGCATGAAAGCATGTAATGTCACACACTTTATCCGATTAAAGTGCACATTTGGGCTTATGATTAAGCATGAGGGCCCTATGTGTGGATGTCAGAAAGGCTCCATGCATGAAAGCATGTAATGTCACACACTTTATCCGATTAAAGTGTACATGTTGGGCTTATGATTAAGCATGAGGGCCCTATGTGTGGATGTCAGAAAGGCTCCATGCATGAAAGCATGTAATGTCACACACTTTATCCGATTAAAGTGTACATGTTGGGCTTATGATTAAGCATGAGGGCCCTATATGTGGATGTCAGAAAGGTTCCAGGCTTAAAGGCATGTAATGCCACACACTTTATCCGTTTAAAGTGCACGCTTCGGCTTAAGAGAGGAGTTGAGAGGCCTCTCCCTGGAAGTCACAGATGATCCAGGCCTGCAATGGCAGACACTATATCACTTTATCCGAGTAAGAGGCTCCCTCTGAGCAAAGTAGGGGGGGAGTGAGGCCCCCCCCGGAGGTCTGAAAAGATCCAGGCCTTTAAATGACACGGGCTGTGCCCGAGCAAAGTGCCCACGCTGGGCAAGGGTGGAGGCGTGATGCTCCCCCTTATGGAGGTCGTCCTACCTCCATCCTCACGTAATGTATTTCGACCTGTGCGTATCCGGAGGGTGCTATGCGCAAGCCCGGAAGATGCTGGTTTCGGCTGGCCTTACCGGATCCAATGGTATAGCACCTAGGTGCGCTCTAAGGCCGTAAACCCCCCCCATGTGTTTGAGAATGGTAGGTGTTATACCATTGCCACGAACCACTTATTGAATCAGCCATGCCCTTTCGGCAATCGAGTCTCAGAGGTGTGTCCGAGGGAAGATTTGCCTTGGCGGGCATGGCTGTCTGGCATCTCCCCGACCCTGGAGGAATGCGCTAACGGTGTAATGCAAACACCTACCAGCAGGTATATAGGGGAGCATGCTTTCTGAGCCTTATATGATTGTACCATAATAAGGATCAGAAGAAAGGCAGTGCGTTAAGGTGAACTAGCCCGACTCTAATGCACCTTGACGGCTTAAGGGGAGGGATAAGTGACCCCTGCTGATGGAGGTCAAAGACATCCGTGTCTCTCAGGCCTTCGAACCACTGCTTGCGCCCGACCGAAATGCCACTGCTGGGCATGGGTGTAAGAGTGGTGACCCCCCTTATGGAGGTCTGTCCAACCTCCAGCCTGCATGCTCCACCTCGGCCTGTGCGTATCCGGAGGGTGCTGTGCGCAAGCCCGGAAGATGCTGGTTTCGGCTGGCCTTACCGGATCCAATGGCACAGTACCTAGGTGCGCTCTAAGACCGTTATCCGAACCCAAGTCCGCCAGGGGTTTTTCAGTTATACCAGTAGCATCGACCATCACTTTGATCAGCCAGGCCTTTTCGGGGGTCGAGCGTCCGAGGTGTGTCCGAGGGAAGATTTGCCTTGGCGGGCATGGCTGGCGAGTACCTCCCCGGCCGTGGAGGAAAACGCATACGGTGCATTGCAAACACCTACCAGCAGGTATATAGGAGAGCATGTCTCTTGAGTTCATCCTAACCTTATAATGGTTATCCCATTCATAAGGCCTGGATGCAAGGCGGTGCGTGAAGGTAACATTAGCCTGACTCTAACACTTTCACCGGTTAGGGGTGGAGTGGTGACCCCCCTAACACTGGAGGTCTCGCCGACCTCCAGGCACCAGCCTCACATGCTCTACCTCGGCCTGTGCGTATCCGGAGGGTGCTGTGCGCAAGCCCGGAAGATGCTGGTTTCGGCTGGCCTTACCGGATCCAATGGCACAGTACCTAGGTGCGCTCTAAGACCGTTATCCGAACCCAAGTCCGCCAGGGGTTTTTCAGTTATACCAGTAGCATCGACCATCACTTGGTTCAGCCAGGCCTTTTCAGGGGTCGAGCGTCCGAGGTGTGTCCGAGGGAAGATTTGCCTTGGCGGGCATGGCTGGCGAGAACCTCCCCGGCCGTGGAGGAAAACGCGTACGGTGGATTGCAAAAACCTACCAGCAGGTTTTTAGGGAGAGTGTCAATCTCGAGGGCGTTCGGAGCTCTCCCGATCTATTGGCATACGATGCCCGCCAGGGGTTAGGCTCTCGGGTTACCACTTAAGGTTTCTCCCTGTCATAAGAAAGACAACCGGTCAAACCAATGCGCAATGTACAATGAGGTGTGAGCTCATGAATGAATATATGGGATAGAGCCACAACCTCGGTGCGACATACCTAGGTACAGGAATAGGGCGAGAGGTGGATGCGCTCCTTCAGGACGGGTAGGTCGGCAGCCTCTCGGGTATGATCGTTCACCAACGAAAGCTGTACAAAAGGGGTGACTGCGCTCATTGAGGACGGCAGCCTCGACATGACATACCTATCAAAAACTCTCCCATGAGGTGTGTGCGCTCCTTCAGGATGGGAGGTCGGCAGCCTCGGTATGATCATGATGACCGAGACACAGGCCTTGGGTTGGGCCTAGGGTTGAAGCCTTCTGTGCCGCCCGGGTAGTTCCTCCCCAAACCAGCGGGCATGCCTCTATGGGGGGGCCTCGGTCTGAAAAGACACGATCCTCACCCGGAACCGTCTGAGGGAAGCGTTGAAGGCCGGTCTGTCTACACAGGTGTCCGCTATCGGCGTCCATGGTGTACGGGTGAGAGCCAGCAGTGGATCGGGTTAGTTCAACACATGCTTGGCCTCACCCCGCCTGGTCACGGAATCACTCATTTCTCGGTTACGTCCCACAGTAGCGCGCGCGCGTGCTGGGAGCTGACGAGGGCTCTCTCCCCCACGCTGACGGCGCACCCCTGCTGCACCGATGGTGGGCGTCCGGTACCGAGGTGGGCCCCTGACCCTGCCCGGGGGATGGAGCACGCCGAGGTGGCCGCGACGTTAGCTGGTGTCCCTTTCACCACCGCGGTGCAGCTACCTGGTTGATCCTGCCAGTAACATATGCTTGTCTCAAAGATTAAGCCATGCAGGTCTAAGTACACACGGCCGGTACAGTGAAACTGCGAATGGCTCATTAAATCAGTCATGGTTCCTTTGATCGCTCCACACGTTACTCGGATAACTGTGGTAATTCTAGAGCTAATACATGCAAACGAGCGCTGACCCCTCTGGGGGATGCGTGCATTTATCAGATCCAAAACCCATCCGGCGGGGCGCGGGCCCCCCGGCCGCTTTGGTGACTCTAGATAACCTCGGGCCGATCGCGCGCCCTCCGCGGCGGCGACGTCTCATTCGAATGTCTGC